>NC_133458.1:13502308-13808484 GCF_048565385.1 Saimiri boliviensis
AAGGAATAAGCAGCAAACAAGACCAAGGAATGGGTCAGTCACATATAGAAGGAGAACCAATAGAGAGTGTTTTCTGCAAGTCAAGCGATGGGGGGAGGATTGCTTGCCCAAAAGGATTCTTTGCAGAATGAAATTACTCCCTCCTAAAGTTCAATAGCCCTTTCTAGGTCCTGAAGCCCTGAGAACGACACTTGAATCAATATGATAACACAGTGTTCCAGGAAGGGTACTAAAAAGGGCCATAGCAAGAGCAGCAAAAACCAGTTGTCTGGCCTTCAAATTGCCAAATTGTGTTTCGATCATGATAGCTTAAGAAAAATCAAATGAAACTGGAGATGGTTCACAATGTGCAACTATACAACTCTGTCCCTACTTTATTTTCTGTCTCCTTCCTTTCTCCCCATCGCCCCTATCCCTGATCATTCAAGAATAAACATTTAAGGCTTAAAGAGTAATCTACCCTGTTATGCTGCTGAGATGTGTTAGGCAAGAAGAGAACTGAGAATTAGTCATTGAGTTTTACAGAAGAGATCACTGGTGACCCTGACGAGCATCATTTCTGGGATGTGGTAGGATGAACATCTGCTGAAATAAATTTTGCTAGAAACTGAAACAGAAGGATGGGGTGGAAGTTGAAGATGAAGTAGGATAGGGTGATTATGTAATTTATTGTCCAAGCCAGGACAGTTTGCGAATGGAAGGGGACACAGTTTATTTTTATTCATTTATTTATTTTTGAGATGAAGTTTTGCCCTGTTGCCCAGGCTGGAGTGTGTGATCCCGGCTCACTGCAACCTCTGCTTCCCAGGTTCAGGCAATTCTCTGCCTTAGCCTCCCAAGTAGCTGGGATTACAGACACCTGCCACTGTGATCAGCTAATTTCTTTTTGTATTTTTCATAGAGTTGGGGTTTGACCATCTTGCCAGGGTGGTCTTGAACTCCTGACCTAATGATCCACCTGCCTTGGCCTCCCAAAGTGTTGGGATTATAGCGTGAGCTGCTGTGCCCAGCCAGGGGGATACAGTTTATTATTATGCTGGTGCAACAAGCATATACCATATGGTCACTCTTGGGAGAGGGCAAGAAAGATTTCTCAAGGAAGTACCTGTTTATTTCTACTTTTTGTTTACTTTCTCTGAAGCAATTTCTTATATGTGACTTGCCAATTTTTTTTAGTCCATTGGTGATTCAATTATTTTAATAGACTTTGGTATGGAATATTTGTTCAGAGCCTTTTAATAGTTCTGCTGTGTCCACATGCAATTTATTTCCTCAAAGAATGAATTGACTTGACAGTGATTTCCCTATGCACACTTGAAAAAAATCCTGTGCTTAAATATAGAAGTTAGCACAGTATGAATACGAAACTCAGTACTCTAGTGTTTTCATTGTTTAATTGAAATACTTTTTTGGGGATGAGATATTCATAATAGTCTTTGGTCCTTTGGCAAAATAATTATTATGACTGGCATGTGTTTTGGCTAATATTGATTTTATCTTAGTTTCAGTATTTTTTTAAACAGGGTATATAAACCCTTAATAACTCACCATTAATTTTTTCTATTGTAAATTGTGCTTTATTGTAATGTAATTTAATTTACAATACTTGGCTTCAGTTTTTTTCTAAAAAAAATCTCATATCAATTTTCAAAAGGAATTCATTTTTGTTTATGAAAATCTACAAATAATTTATTTTTGCTATTTAAATGTAAAATTTTCAGAGAACAGCAATGAAAAAAGTGAGATACAGATAGAATTAACAGTATATTAAAGTAACATTGCTAATTATAAGGACTCTACACTGTCGTTAGCTAATAGTATAGGACACCATACCAGTGTTTCTCAACTTTGGTGACCTGTTAGACTCTTATGGCGCTTGTAAAAAATTATGATGCATAGGCCCTATTACAGGCATGTTGAATAAGGATCTCTTGGGGGAGGAGTTGGCTTTCTTTCTTTCTTTTCCTTCTTTCCTCCCTCCCTCCCTCCCTCACCGCCCCCAACCTCTTTCTTTCTTTCTTCTTTTAAGAGGGTGTCACTCTGTAGCTCAGGCTGGGATGCAGTGGCATGATCATAGCTCACTGTAACCTTGAACTCCTGGGCTCAAGCAATCCTCCCACCTTAGCCTCCAGAGTAGCTAGGACTATAGACACCTGCCACTGTGCCCAGCTAATTTTTTAAACACTTTTTTTTCTATAGAGACACGGTCTTGCTGTGTTACCCAGGCTGGTCCTCAACTCCTGTCCTCAAACAGTCCTTCTACCTTGACCACCTGCATGGCTGGGATTATAATCACTCTGCTGGCTGGTATTTAAAAGAAAGAAAGAAAGAAAGAAAGAAAGAAAGAAAGAAAGAAAGAAAAATCTGTGATTACAGAGAGACTGAGATCTACTGCTCTATATAGTTAAGGATAAATTTATCATTTATTATAATTGATGTAAATCGAAAGTTCAAATGTGTTTGTAATTTCCCTTCCTCCCTCCATCCCTTTCTTTCCACAGAGCTTAGTTCTTGTCAGAGCTAGTTAGAGTCTATTTCAAGCTTGTTAAGACTTGCTAGTTCTAGGAGGTAGAAGTGATCAGTTCAGCATTTACTTGTATGCTTTTGCATGCTTGTGCAGAATTTGTATTATCTTCAATATGCAATAAAGAGTATTTTTAAGTCACCTGTTTTATGATGATGACATTATGTAAAACTAAATAATCTGTAGTTTTGCTTTCCTGGGCATGGGTAAACTGCAAGTTCTCCTAATATACTGGAGAAGAGGGTGAGGTGCTGCTGACACCCTGTGTTGTGGAGTTCTCGCATTTCCTTAGCAGATCTCGCTCATGGCAGATAACCTATGACCAGCTACTGTAGGGACAAGTGAGGCCCTTGTGCTTGTCTGCATATTAAATATCATCTTAATTTCTTTTTAAATTAAAAAATACATCAACCCTTCAGTCCTGAGTTGCATGACTGCATTTTCAAGATCATTGATTCAGAGATGTGATTGTGGTCTATCGCATATAATTCAAATGATTTTCATTCCCAGAGTCAGAAATAAAAAGAAATTGATTTTCTTGAGAATTTCTCTTCTGTTATTGTTTAAAACAGGTGTCCCAAACTTTTTACACAGGGGGCCAGTTCACTGTCCCTCAGACCATTGGAGGGCCGCCACATACTGTGCTCCTCTCACTGACCACCAATGAAAGAGGTGCCCCATCCTGAAGTGCGGAGTGGGGGCGGTGGTGGGGGGGGTGGACAAATAGCCTTAGGGGCCGCACGTGGCCCGCGGGCCATAGTTTGGGGACGCCCGGTTTAAAAGAAAGTTTATTAATTAAAAGAAAATCTGGATGCAGTTTAGTTTTCCAAAGATGGAATAGAAGTATCTTTGCCTTCTGGCATAGTGGGTTCCCCGCCCCCCTGAAGTCCAAGCATGCTTTTGGGCTTTTGTCATAACAGCTGACAATTTTGTCCCATGGAGTAATCACTGAATGAATACTTGATGGAACAGTTTTCAGTTCGGTTTTTGCTTGCCTCATAGCTTTAAAAAAAAAACAGATTGAAAAACGTAACTTTAGATTTACAGGAAAAGTTGAGAAGATAGTAGAGAGTTGTTATATAAGCTCCATGAGCAGTTTCCCCTATATTAACATGGAATATTAATATGGTACATTTGTTTTAATTAATGGACCAATACTGATACATTATTATTAGTTTATTATTCCATAGTTTATTTAGACTTCTGTAGTTTTTGCCCAATGTCCTTTTACTATCCGGGTATCTCCTCCAGGATTCCACATTACGTTTAGTTGTCAGATTCCCATGGCTCTTCTGATTGTGGCAGTTTCTCAGACTTTGTTTTTGCTGACCTTGGCAGTTTTGAGTGGTATTGGTAAGGTGTGTTGTAGGATGTGCCTCTATTAGAATTTATCTTATGTTTTTTTCCTGATTACACTAGGGTTATAGACTTGGGGGAGAAAGACCCTGGAGACAGAGTGCCATTTTTATCATATATTAAAGATACATACTATAAACATGGTTTATAACTATTGATATTGATTTTCATCACCATCCTGAAGCATAGAGTTTATTATATTTCTCTACTGTAAAGGTTTTTTCCTCCTTTTCATAATCCTCTTTGGAAGGAAGTTACTACATGCAGCTCTTACTCTGCTGTGTATAGCCTATAGCTATGTTCTTTCTCCTTTAGGGTGGAAGATTGTATAATTATTTGGAATTCTGCTGCCTGAGAGATTTGTCTCTTCTCCTCTGCATATTAATTAATTAATCCATATGGACTTATGGATATTTATTTTATACTCTGGGTTGTAATCCATTGGTACTTTATTTTTTGCTCAAATTGTTAACAGTTTTGGCTATTGGGACCTCTTTCATTTGGCTGTTGTACCCCTTTGACCTATTCCCATCTGTGTAAGTATTTTTCTTTGTTTGTTTGGGAGATCATGCTCTTTCCTTCTTTCTGGAACTACCTGGTACTCCAGGCTCATCTTGTATAGTTCCTTAATAATAGAATCAGCCATTTCTCTAAAGAGGTAGGATTTTGTTGTTACAGAAGAGAGAGAACAACATAAAGCAAAGACGGATGGATGCCCCTCCCCTTTTCTTAAAAATCTGAACTTGTTATATTTAGTTTATCACCTTCAAAGGGCCTTTTCCCTTTTTAGTCCAAGGCTGTTGATTTTACCTCATTTTAATTTTCATGTTATAAATTTGGATGTTTGTACTTAATTCAGGATTTTTGTGCAATTGGGACCATTTTGGTTTCAATACATCTATGATCAGGGATTTTTCATCTTCCATAATTGAAGCCCCTTTGAGACAGCAATTCAGGAACTTTTGACTTAACAGTTGAAGGATTAAGGCTAGTCTGTATATTTATTTGTTCTTTTAAATGGAGTGCATCATATGTTTTTGTAGATAATGAAAAAGTTATTTCACCATCACCTTTGAAATCCTGCTGTCTGTGCCTATATTTGTCTTTAAGATTGCCTTAGGACACCTGATTTAAAAAATTTATAATCTTTATGACATAATGAAGAAGTTCTTCCTAGTCTTTTTCTTAAATTGTTTTGCATATCCCAGGAACAGTATCACAGCTTGAGAACTACTTGAAATAAGACTATTGATTTTTTCTTACTTCTATGCTTCCCAGAGGTTTCTGAATTTGGGGGCATTTAGAGCCAGAGGCATTGTCCCATAATTGAGTATCTGAGAGTGATATGGAGCTCTATCATGGTGGAATGTTTGGCTGAAAAACTCACATACGCTATTTAGGAAGCATGGTGGTTCTATATTTTACTTTTTCTGCAACCTGCTGTGGATTAGTAATCAGGAGGGCTTTGAGAGTAAAATAAATGCCATACCGACTTCTTAGGATTCCAGGGGAGATAAGATTGGAAAAGGAAATTTCGACTGGCAGATCCTATTAGAAAACTAAACTAGATTAGAAAAGAATATCCGATCCCATTACCTAAATAACTTTATATACAGAACAGCCTGCCATAAATGTTATATATAGAAAAAGCTGAAGTAGTTAATTCTTTTTTATTAATAATACCATTAGTAAATCTAACTGTACTATAGATTTTATACTACTTCATTCTTTTCAAAAATGAAATGCCTTCATGGATATTACCTTAATGAAAGTATTGGTCTAGAGGAGCAGTAATGTGGATAATAGTGCTTTCCCCCCTTATCAGATGGCTCTGTGAGGCTCAAAAATACCAAGTTCATGTATTAAATAATCAGTAACAGAAAGCAGTTTCAATCATTTGTGTAAACTTACATTCAATACTGTTGAATGCCTCTTTTGGTAGTGTAAACTTCGCTGCAGAGGAAAGGACCATTGGGTTATCCAAATTATTAGCTCCTTGCTGTTGAGATCTTATTGAGCATTTACCATGAACCAGGCTCTGAATCTCTTAAACTGGTGCTCCGTCCAGGTGGAATGAATGAATGAGCTAATATTTTTCTTCCTACATTTTGATGCTTGTCTACGTTTCTTTAGAGTCATTCAAATTCCTTTTTAGGTCATCTTTTCCTTAACACAGTCTGGACTGTGATCACTGCATTTATTACCATTTCTTTCCATAGGTTTCTTTCCATAGAATATAGAAACCCAAAATAACAGTGACTTGTACAGAATAGAAGCATTTTTTTTTCATTCCCACCACCTAGTTCAGGGCTTGACACATATTACTTGAAATAATAAGTGCATTATGTTGCCTGATTAAGCTGCCACTGAGACAATAGATTTTAGCCTATGAAACAAGCACCATCTGGGTTTGGGGAACTTGTATGGTGATAACAAAGCAGGATTTCTTAAAGCACAGTCCGTGGACCACCTGTGGTAGAATAACTTGCTTGTAAAATGTAGATTGCCATGTCTCATGCCAAGGGATATAATTTGAAAGGTGTAGGATGGGGTCCAGAAATTTTCATGTCTTATAAATTCCTCTGGGTTATCTGAGAACCACTGGGAGGCAGGGAGGGAAGGAAGGAAGGGAGGAAAGGAGGAGGGGAGGGGAAGGGAGGGAGCTGATTTGCAGTCTCACAGCCTTTTAATAAATTCTCAAAGTAGTGGCAGGGGCTCTATTTCCAGTCCTGGCTCCTGAACTCATGGTAGGACCTCTGGCTTCTAGGATAGTTCTCTAGAATTAAGGCCAAGATTAGGAAACAGCTTAAAATTTTATTTTTCACTCACATAAAATAAGATTTTAAGCAGGTAGTGAAGTGTGGGAATAGAGCAAGATGCATGAAGTGGTCAGCAACGCAGCTTCTTTACTCTGATGCCCTTCTTCTTATGATCCAAAGTGGCTACTAGAATTTCATTCAGTGAATTTATCAATTCTTTTTTTTTTTTGAGAGGAAATCTCACTCTGTTGCTCAGGATGGAGTGCAGTGGGGCAGTCTTGGCTCACTGCAACCTCAGCCTCCCAGGTTCAAGCAATTCTCCTGCCTTGGCCTCCTGAGTTGCTAGGATTATAGGGGTGCACCACCACGCTTGGCTAATTTTTGTATTTTTAGTAGAGACAGGTTTCACCATGTTGGTCAGGCTGGTCTTGAACTCCTGACCTTGTGATCTGCCCGCCACCAGATGGCAGGAAGGAGGAAGGGAAGAAGTAGAAGACAAATCCCCCTTTATTTTAAGGAGAGTTTCTAGAGGTGTCATAGAAAGCTATATACTTCTCTTTGGCCAGAACTTAGCCTTATGACCACATTTTCCCACAAGGATATCTGGAATATGATTTTTTTTTCTTACCTGGCCCAGTAAACAAACCAAAAAGCCCTCAGGATTCTCTTACTAAACAAGAGGTCACTAGTGGTCTTCACCATAATCATTCATTCCAAAGCTGCCCAAATATACATCCTGGATTCCCTTTACCTCTTGGCAAGTGATTTTGTCAGTTCTCAAAACCAGCTATCATCACCATCCTGTCTGTTTACACCTACCCCTGTGTCTACTCCTCATAATCAATGGGAAAATTGCAAAAATTATAGACAGATATGATTTCATATAACCTTTTAGTTAATTCCAGTTAGATTTCTATTTTTAAAATTGTGGATTGTGATGTCCTTTAATTATTTTTTACAGCAGTTGTTTAAAAAATGTTCCATGTTCCACTTTATTCTCTATTCTCCCCTCTTTATTTTACCTTGTTTTAAATAGGGTTAGGTGCAGGCTGGATGTGGTGGCTCACGCCTGTAATCGCAGAGCTATGGGAGGCTGAAGCAGGCGGATGGGGGTCAGGACTTTGAGACCAGCCTGGCTAATATGGCAAAACCTTATCACTACTAAAAATACAAAAATTAACCGGTCATGGTGGTGGGTGCCTGTAATTCCAGCTACTTGAGAGTCTGAGGCAGGAGAATCACTAAAAGAGTGAAACTCCAGCTCTAAATAAATAAATAAATAGAGGCAGGTGCAGTGGCTCACGCCTGCAATCCCAGCACTTTGGGTGGTGGAGGATTACTTGATGCTGGGAGTTGGAGACTGCTCCTTAGAAAAAATAAAAATATTAGCTGGGCATGGTGGTATGAACCTGTAGTCTCAGCTACTGAGGAGGCTGAAGTGGGAGGATCACCTGTGCCCAGGAGTTTGAGGCTGCAGTGAACTATGATTGTACCACTTTACTTTGGCCTGGGTGCCAGAGCAAGACCCTATCTCTTAAAAAAAAAAAATCAACCTCAATTTTGAGGCACATGCTGTGTCTTCATGTGCATCAATCTCAGTCTCTCTTTTTTTAGTAGAAGATATGGCTTACAGGTGGTGGTGGGGTGGGAGGGACATGCTATTTCTCTTGACTGCTTTTCAAAAGAACAAATGGATAATTTTCCTTCTTCCTCTTACTTCCTCCCCTATTTAGGATATGAGCTTGTTTCCATATTTAAAATATTTTATCTTGACTTTGTTGCATTTCTTTTCCACTTCTCACAGTTAACTTTTTATATTTTAAGGAAAGGTGACTATTCTTCCTTCTTAATCAGCTCCTGACTGTTTACTAATTCCTTGGTCACTTCACTATCTGGAGTCTCCCTCTATGAATTTTCATATTTTTCTTTGAGATCCCCCTCCCCTTGGCCTCTTGTTCAATCTCCTTGACATTTCTGTAGCATACTGTGTTACTGACTTCATGTTCTTGGAAATACCTTCTTATCCTTCTACCTTTATAGATTTTCTTTCTATATGTTCTCTGTTGACCTCCTTCAGCTCTGTTAACGGTGAGGAAAACACAGTGTGTTGCCTTCATCTTAATTCTTCTCTCTGCCCTCCCCAGCTTTGTGCAATATCCCAGTGGCTTGCCTGCTCTTTTACCTTCAGCTATTATCTCTGTATGGATTCCCAAATTACAGAAATTGTGTTCACTACTCCTTACTGCATCACTCATTTTGTAGAGGAATTTAAGTTGTGTTATCTTAAACATTATGTTTACAATTACTGATGTTAGTATTAATGTCCTACCATCACATTATTAGGGCATTGCTTCTGAAACTATTCATTGGAGTAACCCTAATGGATAAGGAGAGCAGCTTCCGGTGGGCTGTTCTGCTTGTCTAGAAAGCCCCTTCCTTTATTTGCACCTTTTTTCGCTTTGTAAGATCAAGTTTAAAAATCTACATTTGACAAAAATCTGGTTGACACCAGACTTCATTGATTTTCTGGACTTTGAACTCCTGCCATACTCATTTATCTGTTTATCTGGCACTCCTCCTGGTGCTTCTGTTATATTGTATTTTGAATAAATCATCTTTATTGTAAGTGTTTCATCTCACAGATAGCTTGTAATCTTGTCCCTCTTTGTACTCCCAGTGCCTGGTATATAATTGGCACTTAATAATATTTGCTATGGATGATGGCACACCCTTTTAATTTAATTATATTCCATTTCTAATAGTGAAATTGCTTAAAAAATTTTTTCCTAAACATTTTATTTTCCACAAATAAAATGGAGGGTGATTGGACTGAACTGAATGACAGTTTTTCAATACCTGATTGCACTTGGCTTTGCACTATTTTAAGTACATTATAAAAGATATGTAATGATTGTCTGAAAAGTAACTTTTCTTCATCTTTGTCTTTGGAGTATCATGTAAAAAACTGGAATAAGAAAACCATGAGAAGACCTAGTAGGATCTGTGAAAGCACACAGGGTTTTCCTTTGGAAGGTTAAAGTTAGGGTAAGGGTGGAAGGAAAGAGAGAAAAAGAATAAGAATGAATGTGAAAATACATACCTACTAGACCCATACCATTTGGTAAGTAAGGTCAGGATGATATAAAACCAGCCAGATAGAAGGATAGTTGTGTCAAAGTAGTGGATGTATTAGAAGGATGAGAATTCATATCAAGAACATTTGTGCTCCTCACCCACAGAAAGTTACACAGTTGTTTCTATGATACATTGTTCAACGATATGGTAATGTGAGAGATGTACTCAGTAAAGTAGGACCTGTTAATATATGATGCCTTTTAAAGTTTAGTTATGAGAAATTCACTGTGATTGGACTTTAGCTCCATGTATACTGAAAATCTAGACTAGTAGGGTATGATTTTAGACTCATATAAGGGGAACAAAAGACTCAGTTCACTTATTTAATATTCCCTTTTTTTTTTTCCTAGGGACTTTGAAGTACTGCCTTGTAATTCTTAATCAGCCTTTGGACAACTATTTTCGTCATCTTTGGAACAAAGGTAATCTTAATTAACGTTTCTATTTCTTTGCATTCTTACTTTATTTGGGACTGACTTAATATCCTGAAACCTGACTAAAAAGTGGAATTCATAATAAGGTGATTCAATTATTAATTATTAGAATAAATTATCATTGCTTCCCTGTTAAACTGTTTAAATGTGATTTCCAAAATGTGGACCCCCAAGGACAGAATACCATATTTCAGAACTACAGTGTGGATATTAAGCCTGAATCCTCAACAAGTATTTTTTCAAGTGTAAATTATTTTTGGCACCAGTGACAGCAGAAAAGCATCCACATGCCTCATTTGTTGCAGCATCCAATAATAAGATATCTGCAGGGTGATCAGATTTGCAAAATCAAAAAAGAAAATGATGCTACTATGTAAGAATCTCTTGGGGTACTGAAAAGTATGGTTAAAAATGGGATAGTGCCACAGAATTAATTAATACTGTTGGAAGGTACTGTGTAAGAAACAGGTTTTATTAACTATTTACATTATTCTTTAACTTTTATAGGATTATCTCTGGGTTGGAAAATAATGTTCAATATCATTTGCTGTTTTGAATCTCTGCTCTTCTTCGATGAAATCTTGAGGTTTTTTTTTTATTCCAGAAAGGAACATTTTTGTTGAGCTGTCAGTAGAAGTTTTAGGCCAAAGCAGAAAGGCAGAAGAACTTGATTCTTGATGCATTGATGCACATTTTTGTTATTCCTGTTTCTTTCTTATCACAGAATTCTTTAGTATTCTCAACATTATGTTTATGTTTCTTAAAGTGCAAACCTTATATGTGAATAAGCTCACATCTGTAGTTGAGATAGTTGTGATACTAGAGGGAATAAATCATCACAGGTAATGTTGTATAAAGAACTTTTTTTGTCTAATCTGGTTACACTGAGAACTCTTGGTATTCTAAATTGAGCTGTGTTTAAGTTAGTCAACTTAAAATTTCACATTATAATTGTACTATCAGTTCTCTCAAACCATAAAAATTATTTAACCACTAACTTTTTTTTCTTAGCACTCCACTAATAATTAGGTAGTTATTTGAATGGCTATAATGTCGTTTGTCACTGTGTCTCTGGTGCCCAGTGCAGTATCTGTCACATAATTGCTATTAATGACAATAAATGAAAGAATGAGTTTAGTATGACTTATAGTGCTAGAAAATACTAAAGAAACTGTTTAGGTACATCCTTTCTATTTGAATTTATTGTATCAGATTTTATATTGTTTGGAGAGAGTATGGGTGACCATTTTATTGCAAACACTGAAAGTAGACAAAATAACCATTGATCTGAACCATTGGAGAGCTTGAATATTCAAAGCTACATCTAAAGAAGTCTCTCATGTCTGGGGGAGTTGAGGGTCTTAATTTTGCACATAATGTGAATGATGTAGGTTTTTGAGCTGATCAAAGTTCCTCATTTTATTAGTTTTTCCATAAGAGTCAATCTGTACATAAAAAAAGCTAAAGGTATGTGAAGTATCATGTATACTGAAATAGCTAGTTAATTCTCATTTCAAAAAGAACTTGTCTTTTAGGTTATCGAGATGTTAAGTTCTTTCATATGTATGCTAGGATAATTCTTCGTGTTCTGGAGCCTTTAACTATTGTAAGAAGCAGGCCTATTGATAAATACTAAAGAGTAGGTTTTTTGTGATTCTTGTAACAGAAGCTGTGCTTTTTGAGCTTGAGTTGTTAATCTTAATATAGGAAAGGCTTAGGAAAATGTTTAGGGCCGCATTGAGAGTTTGGGAGAGGAGAACAGTATTATGGGTTGGGATATTAGCAAGTATGAAGTGGCTTGAGGAAGTTGTCCCCATTACCTTTTAACCCATGTACTCAACATTTTCTGTAACTTCTGTTCGATGATACAAAGATTTGTAAAGAGGTGAAATCAAGGGATGAAGACTGGGCTGTTAAAATGGTTGAAAGCTTCAAAATGCAGAGAAATCTGAAGAGTATTGTATAGTATGTAAGATTCCTGCATAAAACTGGCCATTTGACTTTATGCTAAGGACTTCTGTTAAGTAGGTGTTTCCTAAGATTCATTTCAAGAGAAAGACTATGTTGAAAGTTTATCTTAAAGTTTCTTCTTGCAATGGTTATGTGATACTTTTACCAGCAGTGAATCTGTATGGGTCTGCAGCAACTTGATCTTTGCCTGCTCAGGGAAAGAATTCAGGTGAGGGGCAGAAGTAGGTTTAAGGTAGAGGGAGAGACTGAGGCAAGTTTTAGAGCTGGGGTAAGAGTTTATTAAAAAGTTTTAGAGCAGGAGTGAAAGGAACCAAAGTGCACCTAGAAGAGGGCCAAGCGGGCGACTGGAGAGATCCAGGTGCCCTGTTTGGACCTTGACTTGAGGTTTTATGCGTTGCCACAGTTCGGGGGTTTGTGTTTCTTCTCCCCTGATTCTTCCTTTGGGGCGAGCTCTCTGTATGCACAGTACCCAGTGGCCTGCATGGTCATTTGAGCCATTTTTCCCTTACCAGTCAAGGATTCCTAGAGGAAGGTATATACCAGTTAAATTCCACCATTTTGCCTCTTAGTGTGCATGCTGAGCCCTCTCGCCAACTCCAGAGACCTTATAAGGAAGCTGCTGATCACCAGCTCCAGTTGTTTTCTATCTATTGAGAGATTGCCTTTCCCTGGTGCCGGGTGCCGCCAATTATTTTAGAGAAACAGTTTAAGCTGTCTGAACATCACCTATGGTCGCCTGACGTTCCTAGGGAGGGGCCCTCTCCTGCCGTGCTCATGTCTGCCTAACTACCTACTCTAACAATAGAAGTTACGAAATGCAGCTTAAATGCCTAAAGAGGGAGTTTAAGGGAGATTAAAATTATGGAGGTTTTAATGTGGTTTCTTTTTTATACATCATGAAGTTTGGTGATTTTCTTGGTTAGAAGTCTTGGAGTATATCACTACCTGTTCCAGCATTTTGTGCATTCAGTTTGATGATAAAATAAGCACGTAGGTAGGTAGGTAGGTAGGTAAATAGAAAGATGGGTAGATAGAAGTAGAGTTAATATTTAACTTTTCGGTAATATGAGAGGTTATTGCTATTTGTGAATTGCTGTTGGTCTTAGATTTACTAACATGTTTTTAAAAAATTTTTTGTCAGGCCTTCTCATTCCAGGAAGTGTCTTTCTCTTCCTGCAATATATGAACATGCAATAGGTCCAAAGTAGGGATATGTATGTTAGAAGGGCTTTGCATATTTGTTGTAGGTTAGTTATTCTCTGTTGGGGTCATGATACTACCAGTGTTCTCAAAGTTATTAGTAGAAATCTCTGTGCTACAAAACATTATGAAAAACAGACCTACCAGGCATACTGGAATGAGGTTATATTGAGTGACTGTGTATGAGGTTTCTAGGATTTCAGGTTAGCACATGTCCTCATTGTTAGCATACATTCACAGCCTTTCCTCATTTTTTCCACATGATCCACAGAACATGTTAATTAGATTATGGTTAGATGATCAGATTCTTTTACTGTCATCCTTAAGATCACCCCAGGGTATGGGCAGCTTACTTATTTTCCTTGAAACTGAAGTCAAAATATTTGACATATCAGGCGGGTCTTACGAATTAAAAAAATGCACAAGTAGCATTCATGAAGTAAAGTATAAGCAAGGTCTTTGGTTTTATAACACTAGTTATGTTCTATTTGTTATTGATTGACACTAGTTGAGGCCCTTCTGTATAAGGCACGGGGCTAGTTGCTAGGGACATGATAGTGGCTAGAACTGAGAGTTGGAGTCTATAGATACAGCCTGTTCCTGTGAAGGCATATCCAAGCCACAAGTGCTTAGAATGAACTAGCCATGCCCCTGCTCCTTAAGAATTGATATTATCGTAATAGTTGTTTAATTGACTCTACCTCGTTAATTTCTATATGCTTTTCTTTAAAACAAAAACACTCCACCTAAATAGTTTTTAATAAAGACTAAATAGATTTGCTGTAGTAATTATGCTAATCTTATGCTAGTGATTAGTATTGCCATTAGATTTGCTTTAAATGAGGTAGAAATCTGCTATAAAGCACCTTGCTTCAATAGTAGTTTTGTTGCAACAAACTCTTTCCTTTCTAAATTATGCACCCCAGTCCTTTGTGTAAACTCTTTTCACCTGATTATTTTAAGTTAAACACAACCAACTTTATATTACATAAAGTTTTATATCCTGTAAACTTTATATTAAAGTTTTCCTTTTTCCTTTTTCATTCTCATTTCTCTATGTAGTGGGACCTATTTATCTCACTTTTGGTGTCTAATGTGTTTATTCTCATTAAAAAGGAGAAATCAGATGCCTGTTACTTTTACATGTAGATTGATTGAATAGTAGATATGCTTTAATATGCTTGGTGTCCATTGCTATTTTAATCCTATTATATCTGTCGTATGCATTACTCCTGTTAGAGGAATTTTAAGGGAAACATGTTTTTTGATGATAACTTTGAAATTTTGAAAGCACCTTAGGGTGATTTCTTTAAGCTGGCCCTGGAAGAGCCAGTCCCCCCAAGAATGTATATCCAATATAATTTTTTCCTTTGGTCTTCTCTCCATGGCTACCTCTTCCTGTGTATTTAATGATTAATCTAATAGGACTGCCATTTACTTTTTTTCTGCCTAAAATAGACTTTCACTTATTTATATTGCAGACTTTACCCATCCTTTAAGGTCCAACTCAAATGCCACCTCTTCTGAAAGCTTCCTTAGCTTCCCTATGTAGAGATAGATTTTCTCAAATGTCACCTTATCTTTCCTTGAGAATGAACTTCTTGAAAATGGATAGAAAGTGCTTAGCTGGTGGTGTTTTCTTAGTTCTTGTGAGACTGGCCTGGTAGCTATTGTGGGTCATCCTTACAATTGGGAAAGGTCAGTGCCTGTCTGTGATGCACTCAATGACGGGTCCTGGAAATCCTCTTGCGCTAATGTGGACCAGTTAGCAGCCTGCAGGCGCATGCTTACGCTTCCTCGTGCACTCTCTTTTCCCCAGATTGCTCTTCTGTCTTCAGTCTCATTTGGGTCCCTTTAATAATTCTGCTAAACTTGGGCTTTGTCACCCACATTTTTTTCCTCTGCCCTATGACTCCTCTGTACTTATTTGATATTTCCTGGTTCACCCAATCAGAGTTGACATTTTCAGTACTCTCTCCTTTTGTTATAGTGCATGTGCAAAAATGTGTTTCTTTTTCTTTTTTGGCCTTTTGGTTTTATGCCTTTGACAATTAAGATGCCAATAAATGTATCATTGGAATATATCTTTTTTATTAAGGTATTATGGTAGGGTGCATCTTTTAATTATAGAAGGGTATATCAGTTAGTAGTAACCTTATCTCCTTACATCATTGTCCAAAGAAATTAACCAGATATTGGGTCCATTTTGTTAAATAACTTATTTATGAGAACTGTATGTTAACATTTATTTATTTATTTATTTACGAGACAGGGTCTCATGCTTACCTAGGCTGGGTCTTAAATGCCCTTTCCTGAAACACAGACATCTTCATTTTTAACAAATATTTACTTTCCTGTAATATATTTGTTACAGAGAAATTAAGGTCGTTCCTCCCTGATGGTGTTTTTTTTATTTTTATTTTTTTCCTTTACCTGTTTCACTTGTAATATACATTTACTCAGTAGGTTTAAAGACATCTGAGAATGTGGGCTTGGGGAAGCAGTCAGAGAAACTTGGTGGGGTTCACCTTCATTTTCTCCCACATTGCATAGTGTATAGTAATATATGGAAACATATATTTTTGCCCTGAACCTACTTTACACTCTGCATAATGTTATGTGTTAGATAGAAATTAGTGTTCCTCCTATGTGTATTTAAATTGTCATTCCATGTTGCTTCTCTTTTGTAATAATTTGTTCCAAGATTGACTCCTTCTAGAATCTTATTTTTAAGATTATGCCATTTAATTGAATATAGGTGAATTAAAGAACATTTACACTGAGTATTTGTGTGCAATAATAGACTAAAAAATAACTTGAACTTTTTTTTGTAGGACTAGTTCTTGGGGGCAGCTGAGCCTTTTGAACTGTCAGTTTTACAGTAATAGCTGCTTTGGGGTCTATGGAAAGAAATGTCCATTGGCGCAGAAAAGATCGTGACGGGTTCTAACACTCCTCCAGTTCACTGGGAGACAGACATTTAAAAGTCTGGTCTACGTTCTTTCTATATTTAGAGTTTACAGGTGATGTTTGGAACAAACTGAATGGGGTGACATGGGAGAAACCACAGGTTGAAACACTTGTTTATGCTAGTAGAAGAGGAAGTGGGGGGCGGGAAGAAATATTCTATTTTTGAACATGTACAAAAGAACTGAGCGGCATGCACTCTGGCATATCTAGTGGCAAAATCTCTATGGAAGTAAAATAGTGATACCTTCAAGTAAGGCTTCTTTGTTAATCTAAGTAGTTGTCATGAATGTAGCTTTTAGGGATTTGCTTGTTATAAGTACGTGAATGGGGAGACTGCCACGTACTTTTTTTTTTTTTCTTTGAGACAGAGTCTGTCTCTGTCACCCAGGCTGGAGTGCAATCAGCTCACTGTAACCTCCGCCTCCTAAATAGCTGAGACTACAGGCATCCACCACCACACCTGGCTAACTTTCGTATTTTTAGTAGAGATCAGGTTTTACCATATTGGCCAGGCTGGTCTCAAGCTCCTGACCTTGTGATTCGCCTGCCTTGGCCTCCCAAAGTGCTGGGATTACAGGTGTGAGGCACTGTGCCTGGCCCATGTACATTTTTATTATTTAAATGCATCCGGGTAAAGATGCAGGAGGTCACTTTACCTGGAAAATGCTGGGCTTTTGGATATCTGAATTTCAGTTAGGATAATCTGGGAGCCATCTGTTCTAGCATTGAGTAGCTTTTTCTGAAGTAGTTCAGCGATTACACTTAAGAGTACCAAATTGACATTACTGTGTCCATTTCTGTGTTTAGTGTTTCATAGAACTTACGTTTTGAGCACATTGAAGTGAACATTGAGCTAAAGATCTGATGAGCAATTTGCGTACTTGGTTCAGGTCCATTGGACAAAACAGTTACGTACAAGCTGTAGTTTCTGTAAATAAGGCTGGCAGAAAAGTTGTATCTCAGTCACACAAAAATATTTGAGGGACTGCAAAAAGATTACTTAAATGTATAAGACATTTTAATACATTGGTGGTACAGAAGAAAGGGCATATTTTTTATATGAGACCAGAGGTAAATTTATTCCCATCCTCCAAATGATGGCCCATTTCTATTGAAATCGATATTTAATCATTCTAGGTATTGCCATACAAATATTATGAGATTTTTAAGAAACACTGTGCTAACTTCTTTCCCAAGATTCACTCAGACTTTATGGAAGTGACTTAATCTTTGTGTTTAGTGCCACTTCTGGTTATACTCCTCTATCACAATTAAATGGCATTTCTTCTTTTTGAATTTACTTCATCCACAAGCTTCTTACTATCAACTACCACCATGTTTTTCAGTAAATTACTGCCTTAGAATTTCTCTCAAATACACTATTAGGTAATTTATTCAGCATTTAGCCAACTACATTTAATAGTAGCCAACACACAGATAGTACTTACCATTTGCCAAGTAGTGTTCTAAGAGCTTCACATGATTAACTCATTTAATCCTTTGTCAACCTTGTGAGAGCAATACTATTATTGTCCTCATTCTGGAGGTGACTAGACTGAGGTACTGAAAGATTGGATGGCCAATTTTCATTCACACTTCTAGTAAATGGAAAAGCTAGGAATTAAATTCAAGTAGATAACTCAAATAGTGTAAATAGTTGTGTAGTGTGTGCCAGGCAAATGGATGTTCGGTGACTTCAGTGTCAGGCTTACATGATCATGCCCTCAGCTCATAAATGAGGGGGTAGGCATACTTTTCTGTGAAGAGCCAGAGAGTAGATATTTTAGGCTCTGCAGGCCACGTGGTCTCTGTCACAACTCTTCAACTCTGCCGTTATAGTGCAAAATCAGCTGTGGAAAATATATAAAAGAATTGATGTAACTGTGTTCCAAATTCATTTTATTTGCAAAAATAGGTAGAGGATTGGATTTTGGCCCATAGTCCATAGTTTTGTGTTTTGTGATCCCTGATCCATTTTAGCTACCAGCCAGTACTTCCTATCTGGAATTTGGATATCTTCCTGGAGAACTGTTCCTCCTTCAGTGTCTCAGGATCATACATTTCTCTCTTTGGCTAGTGTATTTCTTATTATCTGTCTCCTGTTCTTTCATACTTACTGATTTTTTTTTTTTTTTTTTTTTTTTTTTTTTTTTTTTTTTTTTTAGACAGAGTCTTTCTCTGTCACCTGCGCTGGAGTGCAGTGGCATAATCTCGGCTCACTGCCACCTCCGCCTCCTGGGTTCAAGCAATTCTCTGCCCCAGCCTCCCAAGTAGCTGGGATTACAGATGCCTACCACCATGCCTAGTTGATTTTTGTATTTTTAATAGAGATGGGGTTTCACCATCTTGGCCAGGCTGGTCTTGAACTCCTGACCTCATGATCCACCTGCGTTGGCCTCCCAAAGTGCTGGGATTACAGGCGTGAGCCACCACACCCAGCCGTCTGCTCTTAATTTTTAAGAGTGCATTACCAACTTTCATAGTATATTGGTTGCTATCTGCTTTTATTCTGACCCTGATTTGAGTGATAATATTTATCCTATGGTAATTCCCTACCCTCTTACTTCTCTTTCTAGCATCTGAATAGTCAGCCTGAGTTATCCCTTTACTTTCCTTACCATCTCTCATTTGTAAACAGGTTTACAAAGTTGGCTAGTAGAAGTCATGCTATGCTGACAACTGAGGGTGTATAAGTTTGATATTTAATGACAACTAAATTCTCCTCTGTATCATCATATGCACCTCAATTGTTTATTTTCCATAACAGCTATAAATAGGGTGAACTTTGAAGAATCTGTTAGAGAGAATGAAGTGTTTCATTATTAGTCATACTTTCCAAATAAGTGTCTTGCTTTAAAGCTTGTAAAACTGCCTGACAAAAGTCATTGTCACTGCTTTACTAAAAAGGACATTATCTAATGAGAGCCTTTCTCCTTACTTAAAAATGTCTGTTACTCTTTTCATTTTCCAGTTTTCTCTCATTGTTACCCATCTTCTTCTTAGCGTGGGTTTTCTCTTTTCTTCTCCTTTCTCTTTCATTCCTTCTCTCCTCTCTCTCATTCTTTATTTTTCATGCTTATATATTTTGTCTCCTTTGTTACTTTTTCTTCTGGCACTACCTGTTCATGGATGCTCTCTCATATATATATATACATGCAGATGCTTTATTATTTGTTCTGCCTTCTTCCAAAATCAATATTAAATATTTTCTGGCTAATTGTTACAAAAATGGTTATAATTATTTCAGGCTTTGCACATTTTTATTTTCTGTAAATATTAATAATGTATAGCTATTACAATAATTATTAGTAAAAATTTTCATTGCAGAGCACTTAGTGAACATGCCCGATTTCTTCATGAAAGTGAAATGAGAAGCAGTAACAAATGTGTAAAGGATCGAAAGATCATAATTCAGAAATGTATCTTTAAGATGATATCATTAGTTATAATTATTAATATAAATGTAACCTGTCCCTTCTTTAGAACTAACAATGTGATTTCCTGACTCTATTTTTGAGCTATGAATCGTTACCTACGAATGAGTCATGAAAACAGTTTAATGGGATAAGGCCAGTATTTACAAAAAATGGAAATTGAAGACTAAAATACAGTGTTATCAGCAGTTAGGGTAATTACTGTTTCTTGAAACACAGGTGTGCATATACCTATATTTACATGTAGATATTTCTGTGTTTGATGGAAATGTATTTCTATAGGTTATGATTTATCACTGCCATGTTTATTATTAACAATATTAGTTACTATGTATTGAGTGCTTGTCATTCTGCTAAAGCACTCTATGTGCAAATTTGAATGTCACCTTAACAGTCCCATGGGATAATCATTACAATTATTCTTATTTTTAAAATGAGAAACATTGAGCACAGAGATAACAGAGCTAGAGAGTGACTGAAGCCAGACCTCTCTGCTTTAGAGATTCAGCTCTTAGTGGCTGTTTCTTCCACATATACTTTCCTCCTTTTTTTTTTCCCAGGGGATAAGAGGCTTTTCTAGAAACTGGAAAGCTTAAGTGTGTTTCGTGGAAATACTACTAACTTATAGGACACTGTGTCCTCATTTGCATGTTCTGTTGGGGGTTCTTAATAAACATTCCTAGCAATAGCTTTACATTTTAGACTGTTTTTCTATTTAATAGATCATTAGTTTCAAAACTTGTCATTTGTAAAGGAATAGTCCAAGGATTCTAAATCTCTTTTATTTAAATGTTATGTCATAACAAATATAAAACAAACATTTGAAAGTAGCAAAAGGAAGTCTGAATGGAAATATTCACAATCTTTTCTTTTAAAGTGAATGAATCTCAGCTAGCGTTGAACCATCATTTTTCATAATCACATTATGTTTATGAGGAATCCTTTTAATGAAATTTTATAACCTTAAACATTTTTGTTTTGTTTTTGTAATCACAGTATCACAAGGCATTCAAGGAATTTATGCTAAAATCTCAAGAGCTTAATATTTGAAGTGCATTTATAAACCTGCTATACTTCCTAATTCCATGGTACTGTGTATGAAGAGTTTCACTTGATCTTTATAAAAGAAGTCATTTTTTAAATGCCAAGTTTTATTGTGTTACATTTAAGAAATACATTCCCTGAGAGACAGAAATGTTTCTATTGTTTTATTGTTTTTATTCAATTATTTTGAGCATATTCTGTGTCAAGCAGTATAAAAAGTCTGGAGATAACACAATGAGAAAGACACAGGTCCTGTTCTTATAGGGCTTACAATCACCTGCATCATAATATTCTTTAAAGATTCAAGTGTATTATTTAGAAAGCTTCTTGCCAAGTTGAGAACTGTTAAATTCTTTTCTCTTTATTATTAGCATGATCTGAAAGCATGATCTTTTCATTTATAAGCCTGGTGCCAGGTTTTTTTTTGTAGGCAGTCTTAATCTTATCTTAGTACTTTGTAACTCTAATCAATTACTACTAGACATTGAACCTTTCCTTAGAATTATGTTATAATTTGGGTCTGATATCGGCCCCTCTCATTTGTAGAAGAAATTTTGCTGACTTCAGAGAGCAGTGAAAATACCTCTTGTATAACATATTTTTTTAAATAAAATTAGAACTTAGGGAATATGTTTTGGATACCTGAAACAAGATATAGAATAAAGTATAGATGAAAGAAAGTGGAAATTTAAATAACTCACCTATCTATGGTTATTTGGGCATTAATCTGTTGTCCTTTTTATAGTTGAGAATTTGCTTTTCTTATAAAACATCAATTAGGATTTATTGAATTACTTTGGGACTATGATAAACATTAATGAAGGTACTCTGTAGGTCATTGCACAGTAAGGCCAACCTGTTCCTTTATAGGATGTAGTCTACTTGTAGTATGTTAGCCAACCCCATTGCCCTAGATTTGTTCACAGAATGGTAAATAAGCGATTACAGTTGCCACCATTGCCATCTTAGTAAAACTGTTAGTACTAGGTATGATCACTGAGGGAAAGGAGGATGTTTTAGATGTGGGGCACAGTAGCTTTTAGACAAAGATTTGTATATTGCTTTTATATAAGAAGGGTTGCTGCCATGCATACTGTTATTTTGTTGTTATTTTTATATTTTGAGTTTTTGACATGAGAACATATATATAAACCTTTAATGAAAATATTTAAGATATGTCATTTCCTTTTGAATATCTTCATTAGAAAAACAGCCTACATTTTTCCCCCAGCTCCTTCCATGTTAATACAAATATAAATATAAACATTTGAGTTTTATCAAGTGAAGAGACTCATTGGTTTGTCCTTAGTGAAAAAGAATTCATCAGACTGTCTAAGGATGTTACATAATTAGGTCAGTGAAATCAGCCATGATAAACCATCAAACCTAGTGTCTTTTTAAAGTTACTAGTTTTTCTCTGTCCCTGTCTTTCTTTATATACAACTTTGATAGTGAAAGCACGAAAAACATCTGTGAGGTGGTTATCTTCTTTCCAAGAAAACACAAATTAATTAATATAAGAAAGAATTTAATATTATAAAGTACTTGATTTTGAAATTTTTAACTGTTACATTTAAATTCGTCTAGATAAAAACGGTCAATGCTTAAGACACATTCCAAAGTTACAGTACAAGTTAGTAGAGAATCATCCAGAATATTTCAGTTTTTGAAATTATGATTCTATCACTAAAGGAAAATTGTTCTGTGATTTTACCTTAAGTGTCCAAAATGCACCCTCCCCCTTGTTGTCCATTGAGCTATTGTGGAGAAGTACTGTGATTTACTCAATGGTGAGATATGTACTTGAGGGGTCAAAGGAGGAGACCTTAGCGGACAGATAAGGTACAGCTGATTTTTATTTCCATTAGCAGCAATGTTTGGTTGTTTTAAAAAAGGAATGATAATACTATGTTGAAAATGTGTGTATCATTACCACCCTAGATCACTCATTGGACAAATATTTTATCGAACTTATTAAGTATCACTAGTTATGAATCCAAGCCAGTCTTTTTGCTTTACAATTACTTTATACAACTTGTTTATGATGATGCCTTCAGTAACTTCAGTGTTTTTCCTGAGGTTTCAGTTGCAGTTAATCGTTCTTCACTGCATTTTGCCTTCTTTACATTCACTAGCACATAAAACACTGCAGGAATAACAACAGGGGGATCATCTCAGAACTGCTTAGAAATAGGCTGGGTCTGTCACCTTAGAGAGAAGAAAATAAGATAAATATAAACTGAAACTTAGAGGAGAATGGATGTGAGTATTGATTGAAAGCAAATTTAAAATCTTGGGAAACAAAATGTGCCAACTTAACCATATTTATTTTATCCAATTGTTTTGATTGGTTTCAGTTATCCATATGGCTTATCCATGTCCATATGCTTAAATTTGCCAGATTCTCCTTTGCTTTGATTATGTTGGTTTTATTTTTCCTTGCTTTTTATTTTATTAATCTCAATTGTTATTGAATCAAAGACCTTCATGAGAGAGTATGCATTCAATCATACCATTCAATAGGCTTCTAAATACTATGTTCTGAAACTCCTGCTGGTTAAATAAAATACCATTTTTATTGTAAGTGAGATAGAAGTATTTTATAATATTACAAATGGAATGCTGTTTCTTATTTTTATGGGAAATTTTTAGCAGAGGCCTCTAGAACTTCATTTCATTTATGCTTTTTATCTTGTCTTATAGAACAAAGCAAAAGTGTTTTTGTTTGTTTTCTGTAGATTAGTCTAAAACTAGTATTTTCTATCCAATGATAGCAGAATTGTTTAGTCTAAAACTAGGATTTTCTATCCAATGATTGCAGCATTGTTTGGATGCTTCAATGATTTCTTAACATTTTTTTGAAGAGGTGAACTATTGATCTTCTCAATGTATAAAAAAAGAATCTAGGTATATCTGCTTTCTAGTTTTAAAGAAGAGCAGAGCTTTCCTCCATGAGGGGAAAATAGGAAGTATAAGCAAACTTTTTTTTTAAAGATAAAAGGTAATATTTTTATAGTCAACAGTATTAAAGACTATGGATGCATTACTTTACATATGTTTCATTAAATGGGGTGTAGAAATGGTTAAGTTCTACTTGTAGAAAATGATTTTTATATTATGTCTGCAACATCTGTTATATTTCCGTAAGAATGCAACTGTGAACTACCATAGCAAAGTAGAATCCTTAGGCTTTCACAGTAATTGGAGGCATTCTCTCTTTTCTCATTCATCCAGTTTAACAAAAATTTGAGGCTAAGATATTTTTCTATTTTGCCTTTTGTATTTTATTCTTTATTAGACACATGTGGTGTTTAAATTTCTGACTTCCAGTGAAGTAACGATTAAGAGATATACCTATATCCTAGTTATGAGCAGGCTTGATAAACTGCATATCTTAGCAAAGTAGAAATTTTTTGGCTAACTCTACTTTTAGAAATTATAAATCATAAATGTCAAATTCCCAATCAGTATTTAAAAACTTGGTAAAGGTTCAGCTCATTCTGTTTTATTTATTCTATCTCTACACAAATGAGTTTTCAAATTCTGAGTATTAACTTTGGCACTTCAGGATCCTTAGCCATTAAAGCAGATTTCAATTACGTTTTTATATGGTGCTTATTATGTAAGAAACTTTCACTACTTTTTGTGCAGATTTTGATACTTGTTAAACACATGTTTAAAAAAACTGGAAGTGATTATATATTACTTAACGAATATATCTATTTCAATGTAATATCTGGAACAACTTTGTTAGCATTCAAATTTGTTGTTAATATAAGATTTACTTTATCCTACTGATGAGTATTTTCTATACCTTTAAACCAATTTTATGTTATCATATGATGCTGATGTATTATCTCTAAGGCAAGGGCAAAATGTCACCAGTTTCTTTGCATAGCAAGAGTGACCTTTACTCCAATTTCCCACACATTCTTCACCTCCATCTGAGACCACCTCAGCCTGGATTGTATTGTCTGTATCGCTATCAGCATTTTGGTCAAAGCCATTCAACAAGTCTCTAGGAAGTTCCAAACTTTCCCACATCTTCCTGTCTTCTGAGCCCCACAAGTCTCTAGGAAGTTCCAAACCTTCCCACATTTTCCTGTCTTCTTCTGAGCCCTCCAAACTATTCCAGCGTCTGCCTGTTACCCAGTTCCAAAGTTGCTTCCACATTTTTGGGTATCTTTACAGCAGCACCACACTGCTGGTACCAATTTAATGTATTCGTTTGCTCACACTGCTATAAAGTCATACCTGAGACTGGGTAGTTTATAAAGAAAAGAGGTTTAATTGACTCACATACCACATGGTTTACAATCATGGCAGAAGGCAAAGGAAGAGCAAAGTCACATCTTATGTGGTGGCAGGCAGAGAGAACGTATGCAGGGGAACTCTCCTTTATAAAACCGTCAGATCTCATGAGACTTACTATCACGAGAACAGAATGGGAAAGACCCACCCCATGATTAAATTACCTCCCACCATGTCCCTCCCACAACATGTGGGAATTATGGGAGCTATAATTCAGGCAAGATAAGATTTGTGTGGGTACACAGCCAAACTATATCAGTTGATGATGCCTTTCTTTTTTATCTTGAACATTGAACTAATTATATTTTTACTGGTCTTATTATAAATCAAAATTAAAATTAAAAGTTTTAAATCAAAATTAAAAGATAATTATAAACTACAGTACATAGATAGCATTTACTTTAGTAAATACAGCTAGTGCTTGACTTACGACCACTTTTGGTTCTGACAAACTGGTCGTAACACAATTTGGTCGTAAGTTGAGTAGGCTATATGTACAGTACTGTAAAATGATGTTATAAAAATCTGTAATCTTCTCTAGCACGCTCCTTCAGAGTCTGAAACAGACTTCTCGCCTTCATCTGCACAGTAAAAAGACTTAATGATGTCCGTTTTTGAATTTGATCTTCCATCCAAATCTATAGCAATTTCTCCATTTTGTGGATGGGCCTGCTTCATTGCTTTGTTATAATTGTTGATCGCATGGGTGCAGAACCTTTCACAGCTTTGTGATTTCTTTATCTTTCAAAATCGTTGACACAGTCGAGTGTGATAACCTTGTATCACGTGCGATCACATTCACTTTCTTTCCTCCTTCATACTGTTTAATTACCTTCATTTTCGTGTCGAGATCGATGGTCTTTCTTTCCTTCTTGGCAGGCTGAGGCGTAGACAAAGACAATTTCCTCTTGGTAGACATCTTGAGAGGGGTTTGATGAAAAATATCCAAGACGCAAAACACAAATTGCTGTACCGAGTCTGGGACAACAGTAGAAATGGTGCACGTGGAGATGGTAGTGCTGCCGGAAGCTGGTCCGCACTGTCGTACGCCCAGCTGGGCCACGTTTGCGTTGCCAGACGCGGAGCAGACGTGGCTAGCAATTGTGGTCATAAAGTTGAATGGTCATAAGTTGCATAGGTCGTAAGTCGATCAATACTTGTATAAGGAGCATTTCAAATAAAAGCCTAAGTCATAAGTAGTTAGTTAAACTGCTGATATTTCATTTAATGAATGATACCTGCATAATTCTGTAATTTAAGCAAACAAATATATCAGCAAAATGAACGAGAAAAATTATAGCAATAACAAGTTATTTATAACTGTGGAATGAAGAAATTACAAAATTAAATTAACTTAAAATGTATACAGAAGAATATTTATCACTGAACTTTCTGTCATTACCTGTGCTTTTTTTGTCTTGAATAATAATTTTTGAAGTGTTGATACCTATAGTCTTCAAGCATATAGATGTTTAGAAAAATGTCATATTAATGGAAATGAATGTTACCTTATACTGAGATTTTCCAATACTGGACATCAGAATTTCGTGAAGATGTTGGGAAGCATTTTGATGTATACCTGGAGGCTGTATTTTCCCCCCAGAGGCTTATTTTATACTGACTACCATATTTCTTTCCCTTGCTCTTTTTTTCTCCCTTTTTTTAAAATTTGTTTTTTGAAGTCATTCTTTTATATTCCCATACTGCATCTTCCTTGTCATTATTGAGACTGCAATCTTCCTTTCTGTTCTCTTGTTCACCCTGTTCATGTCTGCGTGTGAGTTAAATGCTAGTTACTAGAACAGAGTAAATAAAGGAGATGTGAAAGCCGTGTCCTAATAGGGCTGATGGTAGGAATATTTCCAAGAAAATAACCCTTCATTCTGATTAGGCTTTCCTCATCTGCTTGAAGATATGACTGCCCTAATCAAATATTACCTTGTAGTTTCCTTCAAACTTCTAATTTCTAATCAGGTAGAACTTTAACTCTCTAGAATAGTGCTGATTGAGACACTTTGTGCCTAGTCGTTTTGGGTTCTCTAGAAATGACAGATGATCAATGGAGGGAAAATAATCCACTTGGATCCTGGAAAATGTTTACATAGTCAGGTTGCTCATTTCTGGTTTTTCCCTTCACCAAGTTTCACCCATTTCTTCCTCCAGCCAGAAGAAATCCTGTCTTAATGTCATATTGTGTGTGTGTGTGTGTGTGTGTGTGTGTGTGTGTGTGTGTGTGTGTGTGTATAATCTTCTCCAGTGTGACTGTAATCTTAATCTTGTTAAGACAGCCTTTGGTTAGTATCTGACTACCGTGTTGTTATATAAAATTAGTTGGTTATTAAACTTGATTGCTTAATTGGGTGCTGCTATTGTTTTTATTTGACCCTACCAAATAGCACATTTTCTTTTCAGTTTTGGAACCATAACAAAAAGTGAGAGAACACATTTCTCCAAAATGATCAACATATTTATCACTTATTTTTGTCTTCTTAAAGTATTAGTAAACAGATTTTTTTTAACTCATGGAATGGATTGTTTTTTATTAATTTCTTCAAAGTTTGCATGATTCTTGCACATTTTATCTACTACCAGTGTTATTTGGAATGATTGAAATCTTATGTTAGCACCTTAGATAATGTAATGATAACAATGGTACTTTTAATTTTTAAACTAGCTGTTGGTTAAAAAAATATATACTAATAACTATAATGTTAACAGTTACTGAAGGAAATTAAAGAATTGGAAAGAATAGTTTTTTACCATGAGTATTTATTTATTTAAGTCTATTATCTAAGTCTGTGGAATATTGTAAGATACAGGTATCTCTCAATATGTCAAAACAACAGTAACAGCAATTCCAAATCCATGTGAGTTAAAGACCATTTTCCAATTTCAGAAAAACCAAATTTCTCCTAACTTTATTTTCTTGGGAAATGGAGTCTTTCCTATACACATTTTATAAAGGTAGATGCAATAATGTTCTTTTGAGTTACTGGAGATAAGCATTATATAGTAGCAAATAAAATGACGATTTATGCTAGAACCCAGGAAGTAGAGGTTGCAGTGAGCCGAGATTACGCCATTGCACTCCAGCCTGGGTGACAGGACAAGACTGTCTCAAAAAAAGAAAGAAAAAAAGTGCAGATTTATATTTCATGAGATTTAAATTTGTTAATATAGCATAGACATAGATTTTAAGCAAGAATTAAGCTTTTAAATGGCCACATTAATGTCATAAATTGAGTCTACATTCATTTTTCCCTTCAGCTTTTGTCTGCTTCCAATTCTTTTGCTACCTATATTCAGTATATAAACTGGTACTTTTTAACTGTGTATCACCTCTCTCCCTCCCACCCCACAAGCCCATCGAAGTTTTGCTTTATAACTGTGCTTGGAGAATAGCAATGGGTAATTTTAATTAAACAGTACAGAAGTTTTTCATAGGGGACTACACTTAATAGAATTGTTTTGGCTGTTAACTTTCAATATTGGATTAAGATTTATTTGTTTTCAAATTGCTAACTGATGTTAACTCTATTATTCTTAGCCTGAAATATACTCTCTTCTGGATATTTCTTTTTCTTTTTTTCTTTTTTTGAGATGGAGTCTCACTCTGTTGCCCAGGCTGGAGTACATGGTGTGATCTTGGCTCACTGCAGCCTTCGCCTTCCAGGTTCATGTGATTCTCCTGCCTCAGCCACCTAAGTAGCTGGGACTACAGGTACACACCACCACTCCTGGCTAATTTTTGTATTTTTAGTAGAGACATGATGTCAGCATTTTGGGCAGGCTGGTCTTGAACTCCTGACCTCAAGTGATCCTCCCACTCAGCCTCCCAAAGTGCTGGGATTACAGGTATGAGCCACTGCACCTGGCCTCTGCTGGATTTTTCCATATAAGTCTTTTATCTGACACATTTGAAACCACCTCATTTTTGTCTTAAAATCACAACTTCTGTGGACTTACCCCCTTACTTACTCACTAAGGCTCACTCGTTGGAGCTATTTTTAACTACCACTTTTTTTTCATCCTTATGGGTATGGTCAACTATTGTCAGTTTTTTCTTTACAGAGTTTTCATATTGTTCTCATCCATCTTACTTCCTATCCCAGATTAATCTCTTCTTGAAACGAATTCTGTCTTACTCTGTTTCATCTGTTCTCTGAGTCATCTGCTTCTGATTATTTTCCAGTTACATTTATGCTACACATCATCTTTAGATCATTTTTATATGTTCCTGTTCTCTCAGTCCAGAAGCTTTTCAGGTGTAAACATTGCATAGAATATGACATCCCAATTCCTTAGGCTTTAAGAAGTATTTACAATTTATATGTGACATTTCTTTCCCATCCTCATTCCTATCTGTGTCTTCACAGGTATACTGAAAGGTAAAGTCTTTGGCTTCTCTCTTTATGGCAGTGCCTTGTATGGCACCTTGCATGTTGTGCATCATTAGAGATTGTGTTGAGGAAGAGAATCTCTTTTTAAAGAAAATATTGAAATCGATGCATAATAGTTGTACATGTTTATGTGGTACCTGTGACATTTGATATATGCATACAATGTGTCATGATCCAATCAGGGTATTTAGTATATTCATCGTCTCAAACATTTATCATTTCTTTGTGTTGGAAACACTTCAAATCTTCTAACCATTTTGAAATATATATTATTGTTAACTGTAGTCACACTATTGTACTATTGGATACTAGAACTTATTCTTTATACCTAACTTTATGTTTGTACCCATTAACCAACCTCTCTTCATCTCCCCATCCCCTACCCTTCCCAGCCTCTGGTTACTCTCCTTCTACTCCCTGTCTTTATGAGGTCAACATTCTTAGCTCTTGTAATCTCTGTCACTTGTACCTTTCTGTTTTTCTGCCTGCCTGCATTTCTGTCTGTCTGTCAGCTTGCCCGTCCTCCTGTTTATGCCCATTTATTTACTGTGATTTCATGTTCTACATTTTTTATTTGAGGAAAATTAGTCCAGTGTCTACTGGCTACTTCAATTTCATCCCTTTTTTATTGGTATGCATATAAACCAAAATTTTTTTGCAGTTTCTACTTTTCTTCTAAAATTTAAAGACTTCTGAAACCATTTTTTTTTAAAACACAGTATTATTACATTGCTTCCTTGAGTCCCTTATAGCATGGGAGCTCTCTTCATGTTGTATCACAAGGAAAATTACCCTTGTAGAGTATACAGTATTTTCAGCGAGTGTCTGTGCAAAGCAGATAGACTCTTTATTTTGTATATCTCTATTTCTGATTACTGTCCATGCAGTGGACGTGATTAATTAATACAGATGATGGCAAGATTGTCACAGAACCATTTATTGCCTTTTACATTCAGGTCTTATTCCTAATACACTTTCGGCAGTTAACTGCCACCAAGTGGTGGTTGTATGCCATAGCTCTGTTTTTCCAATAAACTGTCCACAGCAAACCCTGTAAGTTTCTATATGGTTAATATCCAACATCTTAATGAAAAATTACACGTAGCATTATATAGTGAATTCAGAACCAGTACTTTTAAGGAAACATTAATAAAGTAAACTTTTTCCTGCATTTTTTTTGTTGCTTTTTGTTTAAATTTTGTACTTTTTTTGTTTTTGTTGTTTTTATTTGACTTTTTTTTTTTTTTTTTTAAAGACAGAGTCTCACTCTGTTACCTAGGCTGGAGTGCAGTGGTGCAGTCTCGGCTTACTACAACCTCTACCTCCTGGGATTAAGTGACTCTCCTGCCTCAGCCTCCCAAGTAGCTGGGACTACAAGTATGTACCACCATGCCCAGCTAATTATTACATTTTTAGTAGAGACGGAGTTTCTCTATGTTGGTCAGGCTGGTCTCAAACTCCTCACCTTGCGATCCACCCACCTTGGCCTCCCAAAGTGCTGGGATTATAGGCATGAGCCATCACGCCTGGCCTTTTGTATTTTTTTTAATTAAAGTAAACATTTTGAGTTTCAAAGATTGCTATCAAAAAAGTGAAAGGAAACCCAGAGAATAGGAAGAAATACCTGCCAATCATATTTGCCAGTCTTATATCTGATAAAAGATTTATATATAGAACGTATAAAGAATTCTTACAACTCAATAAGAAAAATGATCCAATTTAAAAATAAACCAAGGATCTGAATGGACATATTCCAAGGAAGATATGCAAATGCCTAATGTGCACATGAAAAGATGCTAGGCATTGTTAGTCCTGGGGGAAATGCAAATCAAAACCCTAATGAGTTACTACCTCATACCCTCTAAGATGCTAGAGTAAAAAATTAAGATACTAGCAAGTGTTGGGGTGGATGTGGAGAAAGCAGAACCCTCATACACCACTGGTGGGAATACAAAATTGTGCAGTAACTTTGGAAAACAGTCTGGCAGTTTCTCAAATCGTTAAAAATAGAGTTGCCATTTGATCCAGGTATTTCCACTCCTAGGTATATACCCAAGAGAAATAAAGGTAGATGTTCAAACAAAACTTGTACATAAATGTTCATAGTTGTGTTACTCATAATAGCCCAAAGGTAGAAACAACCCAAACATCCAGTAATGGATGGGTGAATGGAAAAAAAGCAATGGATAAAGAATATATTCTATCCATATAATAGAAAATTACTTGGTCATAAAAAGGAATAATGCATTGATACATGCTGTGAGATTGCTGAACCTAGAAAATACTAAGCTAAATGAAGGAATCCAGGCACAAAAGACCACATACTGTGGTTCCACTCATATGAAATGTCCAGAAGAGGCAAATCTACAGAGATCCAAAATACATGAGGGGATGCCGGAGACGAAGGAGACAGGGGAGACTTACCAAAGGGTAGGGCTTCTTTTTAGGACAATGAAAATATTCTAAAATTGTTGATAATGATTGCACAACTCTGAATATACTAAAAGCATTAATTGTACGTTTCAAATTTATTAATTTTATGGTATGTGAGTTACATTTCAATAAGGTGTTACCCCCCAAAATAGACATTAAGGTATAATTTATTGCCTTTTAATCCTTCTTAGCCCATCAATATACTATTTGTCTTGATTAAGATCTTCACTTTTTATGAGCTTTAACTTATAACAAAATTATGGATTTTGGATTCAGTGAGTCTGGGATAGGATTTAAGAATTCACATGTCTAACAGGTCTGTCTGCCTTCCTTCTTCCCTTCCGTTCCCCCTTCCTCTTTTCCAACCCCTCCCTCCTTTCCTTTCCTTCTCCCTCCCCTCGCCTTCCCTCCCTTTCCCCTCCCTTTTCCCTCCCTTTCCTCTTCCTTTCTCCTTCCCTCCCTCCCTCCCTTCCCCACATTTTCTCTTCTCTTCTCTCTCTCCTCTTCTCTTCCTCTCATCTTTCTCTTTCTTTCTCTTTTATTTCTTCTTTCTTTCTTTCATCTCTCCCCTTCCCCTCCTCCCCTTCTTCCCTTCCCTTCCTTTCCTTCTTTTCCTTCTCCCCTCCCTCCCTCCCTCCCTCCATTCTGGTTTGAGAACCAGTGGTTTACATCTTGGGGCACCATTTTTGTTTTAGCACGACTTTTATTAGATTCTGAGATAGTGACCTTCATAGATTTAGACTTTAGCCCTATGAAAATCTCAAATAGCATCAATTTTTATTGCCAGTGAGAACATAGCTTTTTCATATTATGTTTCCTTTTGTGACTACTTCCTTCTTTCTTTGTAATAAGTTTGATGTTTAAGTGAAAGAAAGCTTTTTACTGTTTAAATTTTGATTTTCTTTAACGTTTACAGCAACGACTTCTTTGCAACTATGCCTCAGAAAGCTTAGAAATTCTGTAATACTACAGAAAATAAAATATTTTGAGCAGAAAAAAGTTAATTTCTTTAAAAAGCGATACATTTAAGAAGCTATGCAAACACGCCAGTTGTTATATTTTGGTGTACTTCACTGTTTTTAGTACTTATTATTTTAATTCCCAGATCAGAGAGTGCTCTTTAGTTTATTTTAATTAGAACACTCTGGTTTACCATATTTTTACTAGGATAAGCTTTATGTGGAAGATTGTGACAAGCATTCCTTATTAGCATTGAATTCTTAATTAAGGACACTACTTTCTGAAGAAATGTATCTTCTTGATTTAAAACACACAAGTGTTTAGTGAAAAGGAAATATCCTTAGGATTATGTCACCATAAAGTTCTTAAGCCTCTTGTCCAGTATTGCAAATTAATAATGTCCAAAATGTTTATTAAGTTATAAAATGAATGAGCAATGAGCTGAAGAGCTAGCAGATTGCCGGGATTACAAAGACAATGAGACAGGACCCTTTCCTTAACAGGATTTACAATCTGTTAGTGTATGTTGTAAATCAATCAGTGAAGATTTATGTATCATCTGGGATTTTACCAATGTACTTTGCAGGATGCATGAAAGGGAATTTGAGAGGCAGATAAGGAAGGCCATGCCCTTGAGAGTTTACTGAAGATGAAACCCAGCACAAGGAATAACCACCTGTATGCATGTAGTATTTTGCGTGGTGGTGAGTATGCATGCTGCTGGAATTCTAAAAGGAACTTTAGGGATTGAGCAGAGATCTGTTTGGATGCACACATGTCAGGAGTTTGTTGAAAATCTGCTGCAGGCAAAAATGCCATCCCTGATAATAAATTGTGAGGAGATCAAAAGTGATGCTTCAAAAAGGGAAACCAAAAAAAAAAGAAAAAGAAAAAGAACACCAGGGCATAGTATTCTTTATTTATTATGCTGGTGTGGAAGGGAACAGCTGTTATCTTTCAAACTGAGGAATACTGACTGAAGCTGACCAGTTTAGTGCCCTTCCCTTCTACTGTATTATAGAGGATGTTTTTTTGTCGGGCTTTGGCTGGCATGGCAGTGTTTGAGGATCCTTCTGGAAAAGTAGAACCCGGAAGCTAAAAACGCAGCCAGGTTATACTTAAAATATTTTACAGTGTTGAAGTAAAGTATGCCACTAGGATTAAGAATTCTACTTTATGAGCAAAGGCAGAAATGTAATGAAAAATACAGTAATATAGAGAATATTAGAAGCAACCTACTACCTGGGACTTATCTGTCACACTTGAGTGCTGGAACAGTCTCGTGTCACAGTGACCGTAGTAAATTTGATTTCAAATATCTATTCTTAGCCAAATAATCGGATTGTCTCTCCTTCATATAACAGTAACAGTTACATTGGAAGACTCGTATGGAGAAAGCCATGTAGCACAGGTAGGCACTATCTGCTGAAAATCCCTTGAGTTCAGCCTAAAACTTTTTTACTCATTATAGTTATTTTATGTATGTGTATTGAATTGTGGTCAGATTTTGTAATTATTATATCCATATAGGCTTGCCTAGGCCTTATGACTTTTAATTAATGAGAACATGCTTCCCTGACTTAGCCAGATTTTCAAATTGAGGAGAGATGCTTGCTAGGTGAATTAGACAACAGTATAAATATGATGGATAGATAATATATATTCACGTATTTTACCTTATTGCAAAAATGATTTAATAAGGAAACTTGAATCAGTGAATTTAAACTGTTTGCAACACTGCTGATTGAAATATATACAAAATATTTTCCCCATGTATAAAGTCTATGTGATTGTATTGGACTCTTTTATCACATGTGGAAATAGTTTCAAATATATAAAAATACTAAATGTAGAAAGTAAAAATTTTTGAAGAAAATCAGAATATATATGAGTGTAGGATTAGGGAAGGTCTTTCTCATCCAGGATTGGAAACCTAGAAGTTTAAAAGCTGGGCATATTTGACTGTATAAAAGTTAGTAACTGGTGTGGTGGCACACACCTATAGTCTCAGCTACTTGAGAGATTGAGGTGGAAGGATCACTTGAGCCCAGGAGGTTGAGGCTTCAGGGAGCCATGATTACAGCACTGCCCTCTAGCCTGGGTGACAGCGAGACCCTATCTCAAAAATGTAAAATAAAAAGTACGTTTTCTATGGCATAAAATATCATAAGCAGTGTTAATAGAAAAACAATAGATATGGAATTATAGGTATAAACAAAGTAAATGCCCAATCATCATTGAATAGTATTATATATTGTGGTATATATGTGTCAAAGAAGATTATGCCATTTTGAAAAAAAAGAATTAGAGCTATGCTCATTGCCTTGCAATATCTCTGAGGTATTATTGAATGAGGAGAAAAGTAGGATGCAGGGAAGTTTGGATTATTTGCTCTGCTTTTTATAAAATAAGTGAAGTAAAGAAATCCACATATACATATTTTAGTGTGTGTGTGTGAAAATTTATATGTCTGTATATAAACATGGAGAAGCATGGATCCTATAGTGTGTTTCTTAGACAGGTGTTGTGGAAGGAAGTAAGGTGTGAGTACAGAGAAGAGAGAGGGAGAGAGCAAGAAGAAAAAACCCTGCAAAAATAGCGTAAATAAAACCCCTTATGATATGGACACATTTATACATGTAAGATTTGAGTTAATTATATAAACTGTATATGTAGTTAAAAATAAAATCGAAGACAATTAAAAACAATGTGAAAGAGTGGGAGCTGATATGTGTACAAACAGAATTGACCATAGACATCTCCTTTGTGTGGTTATGGGCAGAACTATAATGAGATTTTGAGAAATATGTATTTAACAACTATAGAAAAGCTTTTCTCACATCCTTTTCTTGTCTAATCATTAGTAAACCTTTTTATATTGCAATCTTCTTTGTTGCTCTGAATCTCCAGTTACTTGAGAAAAAGTGGCATTCAGAAATGCTTAATATAGTATTCAATTATTATTTTAATGAACAAATGGGTAACACATATGACATAGATAGTCCCTGCATACAATGACACATTGTATGAGGTGAGGTACATAATTTGGCTGAGGGAGATCAGGGAAAGTTTCCAAGAGGATTCAGAGAATATATGCTAGGCGGGGGGCGGGCAGCAAGAAAGAAAATACGGAATGGAGAAAGAGTATATATTTCCTTCCATTTTAAATGCAATAGAACAAAACAACAAAGCAATAGATTGTAAATGGAAATTAATTGCTGCATTTTATTGAGTCTAAGAAACTCCATCACTTGTATGATGCATGATTATTTTATGTACCACTGGAAAGCAAAACTTGCTTACTGAACGATTTATTATTTATTATTTTTGTTTTTTGAGACGGAGTTTCACTCTTGGTGCCCAGGCTGAAGTGCAATGGCGTAATCTTGGCTGTAACCTCCGTCTCCCGAGTTCGAGCAATTCTCTTGCCTCAGCCTCTAGAGTAGCTGGGATTACAGGCATGCGCCACCATGCCTGGCTAATTCTGTATTTTTAGTAGAGATAGGGTTTCTCCATGTTGGTCAGGCTGGTCTCAAACTCCCGACCTCAGGTGATCTGCCTGCCTCAGCCCCACAAAGTGCTGGAATTATGGGCGTGAGCTACCACGCCCGGCCAATTTATTATATTAATGATTATTATTTCACAGTTTCTCTGGGCCAAGAATTCAAGAGCTAGTTATCATAGGTGGTTCAGGGCTTAGTATCTCTTATGAAAGTGTAGTCAAGATGCTGGTTGGCGCAGTAGTCATCTGAAGGATTTCCTGGGGCTGGAGAATGCACAATCAAGATGGCATACTCACATTGCTGATGGAGGAATCCCCTGTCCCCATGGAGAGGGTAGAGTACCTTTACAGCATGGCAATTGTGTTTCCCCAGAATACATGATCAAAGAGAATCAAGTGAGAAAGATTTTGAAATGTCTTTTATGACCTAGTTTCCAAAATCACGTTTCATTACTTCTATCATATTTGTTAGAAGTGAGTCGCTAAGTCAAGCCCACTTTCTAGGGTAAGGAAATTAGACTCTACCCTTCTAAGTGTCAGGGGAGGAAAAACAAGGAATTTGTGAGTATATTTGAAACTACAGCATTCTGAAAAGCTGTAAGTGAAAAAAATGGTCAAGGTTACTTTTTAAAACTTTGCATTCATTGTCTAACTCTTCTGAATCACTTTGCAAGAAAGTTGTTGATGTTCATGGTCATGTTTTTCAACATAATACTGTCTTCTGTGCCACTAACAACATTGATGATGAGGCATTTTTAAAAAAATGATAGAATATTGACTTCCAGACCTTTGACTTCCAGACCTTTTTTTAAAGCTGCTGCCATCAAAAATGCAAGTTTCAATGCTAGCACTTTCATAATCTTACCATATGAGTCAATGGAAAGGATTCAGTGAACTATGAGCATTCATTTTCCTTCCTAAGATGGCTCTCAAATGACTTATAGTTTGAAATGTTGAAAAATTTCCTGGTCCAGGTATGTCACCCAGTTTTTGCATATATGGGGGATGACACTATATCGTGATTATCACCAGGCCAACCGATGTTTTTAAGGCCATATTCTATTTTCAGATTATTAAAATATAAAAAGAACATGCTTGTTATTACTCAGTAATGTAGATAGCTATTCTTTTTCTTGGTTCAGCACTCCTTCCTTTTTGGCAAAAATATGTCTCCTCTCTCATTCTAGCCTTTTAGTTCTGGTGGAAGCTGCCAATCATCATAGCCCAGCCATTGGCTGCAGTGGTGGATTCCCTGAGCTGTATCCAGGTAGATGGTCCCCCTGGCCACTGAGATTGGCTCAAGATTTGACCCATGACTCAGTTCAATCTGTGTTCTTTGGATTTTATTTTTAAATTGGAGCTAGCCAGGCAAAGTGCTTTTCTGACATTGTTTAAATAAGAAATGTGAAAGAAATTTCCATTCCCTTGCAGACATACGTTCTGGCTTGGGGTGTGACAGGGGAAGAACTTACAGAAAGCCATGATGCATGAAAGCAAGGATTTTTATAGAAAATTCACCTGCTTTGCTTAAGGTAGTTCAAGTTGGGATCCTGTTTTGATCTGTTAAAATTTGTAAAATATTATTTCATTATGTGTTTTGCTTTTGTATAGAAAGGCCTTTATGACGTTGTCACCCACCCTATCTTTTCCATTAGCTTTTGTTTTCTTTAACTGAAGATACTTTTTACTACTGTGGTTTTCAAAAATATCACTCTTGTAGTTGGGAAGTACATAACCTTTCGTTAATAATACAACTTTTAGGCCAGGTGTGGTGGCTCACAGCTTTAATCTCAGTACTTTGGGAGGCCTAGGCAGAAGGATCACTTGAGCCCAGGAGTTCAAGACCAGCCTAGGCAACATAGTGAGATCCCATCTCTGCAAAAAAATTTTTTAAATGAACTGAGTGTGGTGGTGTGTTCCTGTAGTGTCAGCTACTCAGGAAGCTGAGGCGGGAGGATCACTTGAATCCAGGAGGCTGAGGCTGCAGAGTCATAACTATACCACTACACTCCAGCCTGGTGACAGAGACTCTGTCTCAAGAAATATATCTTTAACTGTTAGATCCACCAATAAGTGGGGTTTTGGTGCATAATTAATACAAAGGGAAGATAACTAGGGACTTGTTGGATATCCAAAATGTTTCTTCAGGGAAGTAATGGACTTTACAAATTGCTTAGTGTTGTTCCTATGATTTACCTTTGGCTTTGACAAAATTTATTTGACTAAGAAGTAGTATCACTTTGGAATAAAGAAAATTGAAGTCTTAGCAATACCTGAAGTGTGAAGTACTTCACAATTCAATTTATACATGGAACATTTTTTTTTTTTTTTTTCGAGATGGAGTTTCGCTTTTATTACCCAGGCTGGAGTGCAATGGCACGATCTCGGCTCACCGCAACCTCCTCCTCCTGGGTTCAAGCAATTCTCCTGCCTCAGCTTCCTGAGCAGCTGGGATTACAGGCACGCGCCACCATGCCCAGCTAATTTTTTGTATTTTTAGTAGAGACGGGGTTTCACCACGTTGACCAGGATGGTCTCGATCTCTTGACCTCGTGATCCACCCGCCTCGGCCTCCCAAAGTGCTGGGATTACAGGCTTGAGCCACCGCGCCCGGCCCGGAACATTTTTTATATAAGTCTTCATGCCACTGAATATGGTTGCTCAAGAGAATAGTCATGTTAGATGTAAATTTTAATAGTAATATTTATATGCTGTTGACACAAAGTTTACCTGAGCATTAAAAACTAGACATTGTTGAAAAATTACCATTTTTAAGGTCCTTATTGATTTCTTTCATCACCGCTTTGGTAGTTTTTATATATTTTTAAAAGTACCAAATTTTTAATGTCTAATTTTCAATGATTAGGTAAATTATGTGTAAACAGTATATAAATTACGATTAAAATTTACATCATACATGACTCAGCATTTTGGTAATTTTTGGCATATAGTTTAAAAATGGTGTTTAAAGTAGTATTTTAAAAACTATACGGTAAAAAGAACCAAAATTCTGATGAACAATGGTATTTTAAATACCATAACGTGGTATTTTAAAAATATAGTACATATATTTTAATGTTTTTGCCTAAGTATTTTTTTCTTTGAAGTGATTATGAATGACATTGTGTTTTAAATTTTGGTTTCCACATGGTTGTTATTGGCATATAGAAATGTGATTGATTTTTGTATGAGGGTAAACAGCTTCTAATTTGAAAGTCAACACTATTTATTCCCATAGAAATAATGAACCACACAAAAGGCAGTGTTCTTATTTAGGCAAAATCTTCAATTATTTTGGTACTTTTTTAAAGGTTTTATATAATGTTCAGCTGCATCATACAAATTATTTAAAATATAACTTTATTTTGGGAGAAAATTTTTGAAAGAAATATAATATTCGTCCAGAGAAAATAATCTCATAATGAATTGAATGATTTATGATAAATAATTTTGGAATACATTGATAATATCAGTATACAGATAGAATCATTTTTTTTTTTTTAAGGCTAAATTAGTTTTGATTATCTGCTTAGTTTTCAGAAGTCAGCTTGATGGTCTTGCCTCTAAAAATCACTCAGTGTATCTCCTTCTAAATAGATATATCTTAAACATAATGATTTGGACATCTAGTTAATGGCATTTCAAATAAATTATACATATTATCTTTGCTCATTCAGTCATCTATTTAAAAATATATAGTAGGTAAATTTAGTAGTCGGCACACACATTCATATTTGAAGTCTTACAATAAATTTATGTGTTATTTTCTCAGTAACCTAAGGTTTGCTAGTAACTTTGTTATCCTGCGATAAAACCTGCCTTTATTAGTTAATGTTGACTTTGCTGCCTTCATACAACAATATTCACTACCACTCTTTATGGGTTGCAGAGTTACAACCACCATAAATAAAGAGAGCATGAAGAGAAGGAAGAGACAGAATAGAGAATTTATTTTCATCCATTTTCGGCTACCATCTAAATCACAATTGTCAGAGGAAAGTGGAGTTTAATGGTCATCCTTAACAAGTTTAGGAAAAAAATGTGCATTTTTACTCATTCCATGTTGTGTTTTATGGTTATATCACATTTGGTTCAGAATAATGATGATTCAATAATGACATTTTATTATTCAAGCTTGATGAATAGGATTGGGAAGGGTTGTTTATTTTATCCTTCCAATTCCCTGTAACTAACAGTTTGACAAGAGTGAGAGGCCCTGGCTGATGCTGTACAGAGACTGTTTAATGTTTTTTAATGAAGTGCTAGAGTTAAAATGGAAATATCTCTAGCCTAATTCAGACCCTGGCAGGTAAGGCTTATTCCTTCTAGTGTGTTTATTGGAGCTCTGTCCAGCTTCATTTCACATATGTTTTGGGGATGAGCTATGCAAATATATTTGTGTATATTAATATAATACATATATAAGCATAATATATATATACACATATTTGTATATATTCAAAAATCTTTTACAGTGCTTTAATTTTGTTTTACCAGCAAAATTATTTTCCTTAAAGGAAATCATATATAAGAAATTGTCTGGGAGTTTCCAGGACATAAAACAGATATAAATGGAGCGCCTCTGGCTGCCGGGCGTCCTTACTGCTCTGCTGCACCCTCAGCTGATCTGTCCCAGTGCATGTAAATAGCAGGGATTCTTGCTAATCCCTTGCTTGCTATTCCTTAGATTTATTTCTTCTGTGCTTAGTAGGCAAGTCATTAACTACCCTTTGATTACAAAGAAGTTTTAAAATGGCTCTGTGACATATTTTAACCAGTTTGGATGGAATGAACCCATAGCTCCTTTATTTTGTTTAATTCATGAACTGATATCACCATAAGCAAGATGACTGTTTGGAGGGAAAGATTATTTTTAAAGAAGTGAGAATCTTAATACATACATTGAAAATGGAATCAATCCAAAGTAAAAATACAGAATTCCATGATTTGTTAACAAATAACAAAAATAATTTTATTTGTTAACCAGTTTCTTTATGTTGCCTGTATAGAGTGATAAAAGTGATAGATGGCCAAATTGTTCTATTTATTTAACATTAGCGAATTACACATGACTGTGCTAGTAACTTTTATAGGATATTTATGTATATATGTATTTATTTATTTTAGAGACAGGGTCACGCTCTGTTGCTCAGACTGGAGTGCAGTGGTGTGATCATAGTTCAGTGCAGGCTTGAACTCCCACGCTCAAGTGATCCTCCCACCATTGCCTCCCAAGTAGCTTGGACCTACAACTGGTGCGTACCACTGTATGTGGCTGCTTTTTTAATTTTAATTTTTGTAGACATGGAACCTTGCTTTGTTGCCCAGCTTGGTTTCCTCCACCTCCTGGTTTCAAGTGATCCTCCTGCCTCAGCCTCCCAGTGCTGGCGTTACAGGTGTGAGCCACTGCAGCAGGCCTGAAATCAGGTGTTACAGGAATAAAAAATGCAGCACAGCTAGACATTTTGTTTTCAGTTATATGAGGTTTGATCAGTTATTCTTTGCTTAAAGCTTTTAAATGGTTTTTTATATAGATAAAATTATGATTATTTCCCCTTTGACAGTTGGAGTAAAATATTCTGCAATTGGAATGTCATGCTAATGTGGCTTGTCTTTTGGCCAAAATAGGATATAATCAAACAGGCTTTAGGCTTCAACAGACTGTGGGCAGTTGGACAATTGGCTTACGGATCTCTCCGTCACCATTCTGAAGGGGACACTCATGGCATCCTGAAGCATGTTAATGCTGAATGTCCTTGATATGTGATTTTTAATCATTTGAACAAAACGGTTATTCTGGGATCACAAGATTTTATGATTATCTTTTTAAGTGTTACTATAAAGAAGATATAGTTATCACTGCTACAATCCTACTGGGATTTGTACACATTGGTATATCGCTTGATATAAAATTTGAGTTTATAATGGAAATAAATATTTGAAAATTTAAAATTTAAAAAAAGAAGTTAAGTGGTAGTGACTTTTTTAATGAAATCTTTTAGACATTTAGAGAATAGCACCACATCCCCATTGAAAATTTAAGTGTGACAGAGAGAGAGAGAGAGAGAGAGCGCGCACGTGTGTGTGTGTGTGTGTGTGTGTGTGTGTGCGCACGCGGCTGTGCACGCATGTGCACAATTCCAGTTTTTTTTAACATGGGTTCTCTGTTTTCTTAAGTTACAATAGAAATAATAAAAGGGATCTTATTAGAGTACTGTGAGGATAAAATAATGGCGAAACTGGAAGGTTGGAATTACTTGATAAATGGTAGCCATTATTAGAATTGTTATTATTAAGAACAATGTACAGTTTCTATCTTTTCAGCATCTTCGGGAATTTTAGAAATGTAGTATATCTATGTTCCCATGAACTTACCCTCCTTGCTATGTTTAAGGACTATAATTAGATTTTTCCTTAACTTGATTCAGTATTACTTTTGTTCTTACTTAAGAGCAAAACCCAAAGAAAAACACATATTTAAAAGCAATTTTATCAAAATTGCAAGTGCATGTAAGAATTTAAACAATAAAAAGAAGCCCCCAGGGGAAATAATAATGTCTGTAATTACACCATCCAGAAATATCCCCTGTTAACACCTTGCACCATTTTCTACTAGTTTTGTGTGCATAGGCATGTGATTTTGTTTATTAAAATAGGATTCACATTGTAGAACAGTAGCATTTCAGATGTTTAATGGTGATGATGGTGTTGATGGTGGCAGGGACAATGATAGCTAAGAATTTATCATGTTTACTGTGTCAGTCACTGTTCTGAGAACTTTTCATAGATTGACTCATTTAACTCTTACCTTGAGAAATAGGTGTTGTTATCCCATGTAACAAATGAGGAAATTGAGATTCAGGAAGATTAATGATTTGCTCACGATCACATAGCAAGTCACACGTTCTCAAAGTCACACAACCAGTGGCAGAGTTGGGCTTAACCCCTAATTTATGCATATCTGTTCAACTAAACTCTCTATTAAGTCATTAGTGATTCATCTCCTTTTATCATATGAAAAGTTAATGATTACAACATATAATAATAGAATCTAGTAATTTGTTTTGTAAAATGCCCTCTTTCAAACACTGTTAGTGTTTAACAAAATTAAAAACAAAACAAAACAAAGAAAACACACAACTTACTAGGGGCTGGGTGTGGTGGCTCATGCCTGTAATCCCAGAACTTTGGGAGGTTGAGGTGGGTGGATCACCTGAGGTTGAGAGTTTGAGACCAGCCTAACCAACATGGTGAAAACCTGTCTCTACAGATAAATAAATAAATAAATAAATAAATAAATAGCTGGGAGTAGTGGTGTGCAATTGTAACCCCAGCTACTTGGAGGCCGAGGCAGGAAAATCACTTGAACCTGGAGGCGGAGGTTGCAGTGAGCTGAGATCATGCCATTGCACTCCAGCCTGGGAAAAAAGAGTGAAATTGTCTCAAAAAACACCAGAAAAGCTTACTAGGGAAGACAATGCGACTGTAAGCTTTTTATCTAGTTACATTGTTGTTTGTAATATGACAAAACATTTTTCAGGCTTTGAGTCTCTGGATCTTATTACTTAAATTCGCAGCAGTGGGTACACTCTTGGGATCCAACACATTCAGCATCCCTAAGACCTTAAACGTTGGCTCTGTGTCTCAAAACAGTTCTAGGAAAACAAATACATTAAGAGTCCATATTGTTTAGATGATCTCAGGCGCTCAGTTAACTGTTTACACTTTATTAAATATAATGTACTGATTCTTAAGTAGAGTTTAAGGTGAACTACAGTTTAGGATTAATAGTATTTGACCTTCATGCAATTATATGTCACATTTTTATTAGGATACAAGGACCACAAAGGTAAAATACTTAGTTAATATTTAAAACATCAGTTAATATTTATTCAGTTACTTAGTATCCACTAATAAATGTTAAAAAATCAGTTAATATTTAGAGAATGTTCATAGCTTAACCAAGGTGTAACCTTTGATAAATACCAAAGTACAGTGCATTATGTGGAGTGCTTGACTACATACAACATCAGTGTTTGCTGTTGGTATGTTTTGTTCAAATTAGTCTGTGAATACCTTTTGAAAGCATAGCATTTGAATCATTTCTTATGTGCATTCTTGACTTCAACTAAAATATACACACTTAAGGAAGGGCAGGGTAGAATGAGCTAGGGGTTTTCAGTTTCTTTTTTAAATATCTTTTTTGTAGTTATGTTTAATGATGGTACAGTGTGTTAGACTTGCCCTTTCTAGTAAAAACTAGTTACAAATTGCGTTGTCAGAGTTTACAGTCTTTTTCCTTAGAAGGGAGTGCTCAGTGAATGGTTAGATCCATGTGAATACATAAAAGCAGTGAGCAGGTTTTTGTTTTTAAGTGGAGACAATAGTTTAATGAGCCTCCAGCTTCAACATTTGCTAACTCATGGACAATTTTGCTTCATATTACTGTTTTCAACTGGAGTATTTGCAAGCAAACGTGAGGTGTGTCATTTTAATCCATAAATAAGGAAACAATTGAAAAAATATTCCTAGTCTTTGTTTTATGTGGTTGCACTTAATATTACCATAATATGCTTAAGCTTATTGTATTGAAAAATACTGGAGGGCCTCATTTGGCATGCATGAATCAAGCCAGCTGCCCAAGAAAGATGTGAAAACAGATGGAATTTTAATGTGTTTTAGATGTTGTGATCACATGTGCTACCAATCCTTCATTCTGCTTTTCAGGATAGAATCATTGAATCATCTTTAATGCTTCCTTTTCTTCCTTTCTCGCTTTCTGATACATCTTTAGACTTTATTGATTTTCATTCCTTAAATGTCTGTTTAATTCACTTTTAACTCTGTATTTCCATTGCTGCACTTGCTTACTGATTATTATAAGTGCCTTCAGGCCGGGCGTGGTGGCTTACACCTGTAATCCTAGCACTTTGAGAGGCCAAGGTGGGCAGATCACCTGACGTCAGGAGTTCAAGACCAGCCTGGCCAATATAGTGAAGACCTGTCTCTACTAAAAATACAAAAATTAGCTGAATGTGGTGGTGTGCACCTGTATTCCCAGCTACTTGGGAAGCTGAGGCACAAGAATTGCTTGAACGCAGGAGGTGAAGGTTGCAGTGAGCCAAGATCATGTCATTGTACTTCAGCCTGGGTGAGAGAGCAGACTCTATTTCAAGAAACAAAAAGAAAAAAAGAAAGAAATTTTAAGTGTCTTCAGTGATTTCTGATTACGTTTTCCTTCCTGTTGCAGTTAGGAAGGGAAGTCTCTCAGATATGCCTGTATCTCTTCATAGTAAAGACAGTGTTTAATTCATCCCATTTACATTTCTGTTCTTATATTCAATTTATTCCTCAGGATGACCCTTTCATGACCATATCTTTTTCTATTTACCAACATCAACCTTTAGGCTGCTGTCCTGGATGCCCTTTCTCTGTGCTGTGTCATGCTTATTCTTGACTCTGCTCTGACTATACTCTCCTTAGTTTATAAATCTGTCCTTTCTCGTTGATCTGTTGTCTGTCTTTCCATCAAAGTCCAGCATATATTCTACCTTTCCTGTCAAATCCATCTTGATGACTCCAGGCTACACGTATTTTTCCCTTTTCAGAATTTCCAGAAGCATGAATAGTTGATGCTGTGAAATGGGATCACTGGTTTTGCTTTTTTCTTGTATTATCTTCCAGTTGTTGATGGATTTTTGTGTCTAATTTGGATAAATGCCTTCTTGGGTACAGGGACTTTTCAAAACAAGGTTGGAAATCTTTTCCTTGTTGCATTTTCTTCGAATCATTATGCCAGTTAATATACCTTTTACTTCTTATACAGGTGAACAAAGGAGGAGAGCAGTTAGCATCCTTACATAGTTACCATCCTAATCCTCATGCCTCTCCTGTCGATGAAGGGGCTGGTGTTGTGAGTGTTGTGAGTGGTGAGTGCGCCGCCTCAACCTTCACACCAAGTCGTCTTATTCAAGCAGAAGGAAAAAAGGAGGTTTTGAGATTGATTAAACCCCTTTGAAAAGACTTTTTGTAATAATAGTCTTATTAAATGAGCAAATAAGCTTTAGATTTTCTTGCACAGGAAAATAAGAGAAGAGGAAGGAGAGGAAATGAAAAGTAAGGCTAGCAGTATAGAAAGCAAGATAGGAGATGGATAAATGTAAAATGTGTATAGGAAGACAAAAGGTACAGGTGAGTGGTAAAGAGCAGTTTTAAGTAGGGAGAGAGGAAGCTTGAGAAGAGTTACTGAATTTTAAGAAGGAAAGGAAAAGATATGCTGAAAATTTTAAAATAATAATAAAAAAAACGGAGAGCCCAGAAGTTGGAGTGGAAAAGAATTTAGCTTTTTGTTTGTTTGTTTGTTTGTTTTTTAGATATTTAGATATTCTAATTATTCTATTGTTTAAAAGAGAGAAACATTACAAAGAATAAGGCTAATAAAAAGCTCTAAGAGGTTGTTACCAAAAGTAACTCTTGGAAATTAAGAAGAGACTGTATTTTTTAAAAATCTTAAGCTGTAGTAGTGGTGATTTTGACAATTTTGCATTGCTTGCTGGTCATGCTATCCCATTGGTAATTCAGCTCACCTGGGTTTCAAAATGCTCTCAACCCAGATCGTGAACAAAAATAAACTTTTAGATATGTAACCATTTTAATTTCTGGACCTGTGATATTTGAAATATAGTAGCCACAAGCCACATGTGACTATTTAAGTTAATTAGAATTAAATAAATGTTGAAATTCAGTTCCTTAGTTGTCTTAAGTGCCTCATTGCTACATGTGATTAGAGGTGCTTGTATGAGCACAGAGAGTGAACATTTCCATCACCACAGAGCCTGCTGTTGGACAAGTCAAGACCATAACACCTGTAAGTAGAAGAACTTGCAGATTTTAAATATGTTAAATGAGCATTTTGCTTTCATGATCATAATAAAATGTTGATACTGTTAAGTATACAATTTGCTGTTAAAATAGGAAAAGAGCAGAACTGTTTTTAGAGTGATGCCCAGTTGCAAGAAGGTTATCAAAGGAAGTGCTGAACTTCCCCCACTCCCAGGTTTTCTTTCTTAGATTCCTCAGAATCATAAATAGAGTCTGAATATGCATATATGTTCCCAGGCTTCCTCTATTTTGATTTGTAACAGAATTTCAGGCACAGGAAAGAGAAAAATCTGCATTTTATTTGTAATGAATTTGAGAGGTCATATTGCAACCTTCATGATTGGTGAAATGTTTTCTGTAATTATATATTCTGAGGTTTCATATATTCTAGAGTAATGTTCCCTGTGATGCCATGGCACTCAGAACAATGCATCATCTCCAGCGGGGGAGGGGCCTGGGGCTGTCATTTTAAAACTAGTGCCCCCGGTGATTCTCACTAGGCAAGTTTGCTGAACACTGCTCTGACCATTGACTTCTAAAGATTAACTTTAGCAGGCTCACGACTGTTGACCCGTGTTAAATTTGTTTTACCTGGGTAGGACTCCGCACTTGTGTGACAGTAGAAAGTGTTTACATTTTTTGAGTGGTCATAATTATGATATTATTTTATATTAGATGCAGGAAAATATTGCACTAGTAATGAAACAGTATTTTTTCACCTGTACATGTTCAAGCATTAAGTCACAAAAAATGTTCTTGACTGATGAAATTATTCAATGTATGTGCGTATGTGTGTGTATACACACACATATGTATATATACATACCTACAGAACAACTGTATGTAAGCTCTTTTAAGTAAGGAGAGCCAGAATTTAGGGTCCTCCCAAGATTGAAGTTGGAGGGCAGTTACCTAACTTATATGCCTTGTGTCATTTCACTGGCAGAGCTCTTCTTCTTTGGTGCTGTATATAACAATGATGTGTCTTTCTGATTATGTGTCTTAGGTCTTATTGAACTATATTATATGTTTGAGCTTAGTTAACTTTGGTTGACCATATAAAGAATCTATAACACATAGGGAAATGAAGCACACTGGGTATGGCATGAGATGTCATGGGCTTGAGTCCCAGGTCTGCTGTGTCTTACGTGTGCAGGGTCAGTCATTTGTTTGAATGTTGAGTTTTAGCTGGTAAACATGGTGGTAAGTCTAATGTAGTGATTCTTAACTGGAAATGCACATTATTCTTACCTAGGGAAATCTGTGAACTAAAAATACACACATTATACTTCTGGAAATTCTGACATGTATATAATCTTTATTACTTTTTATTTTGTTTCTAAAATTGAGATAAAATTTCCATACCATGAGTTGGCATAGTGCGTAATTTGATGAGTATTTATAAATTGCATACATGTATCAACTACCACTTCAATTAAGATAGAGGATATTTGTATCAACCCAGAAAGCCCCTTCAAGTCTCATTTCTATCAATTCCCACCCCATTCGTATGCAACCACAGTTTTGGTTTCTGTCATGATAGATGAGTTTAGCAGTTCTTGGACTTCATATACATGGAGTCATACAGAATGCACATTTTGCATCTGGCTCCTTTTGCATGATAAGATTTTGAGGTTAATCCATGCCATTGCATGTATCAGTAGTTTACTTGCTTCTACTTCTTCCATCCTTATTCCTATGTATTACGCTGTTCTTGCTTTGCTATAAAGAAATAACCTGAAACTGACTAATTTAAAAGAAAAGAGGTTTAATGGACTCATGGTTCTGAAGACTGTACAGGAAGCATAGTGCTAGCATCTGATTCTGGAGAGGCCTCAGGAAGCTTACAATCATGGCAGAAATTGAGGAGGGAGCAACTGTCTCATGTGGTAAGGGCAGGAGCAAGAGAGAGATTTGGAGGGAGGTGCCACACTTCACAACAACCAGATCTTGAGGGAACTGACTCATTCTCTCAAGGACGGCACCAAGCCATGAGGGCTCCACCCTCGTAACCCAAACACTTCCCACTGGGTCCCACCTATTGGGTATTAAATTTCAACCCGAGGTTTGGGTGGGGACAAATATCCAAACTATGTCATTCTTCTTCTGGCCTCCCAAATTACATGTCCTCCTTGCATTGCAAAATACAATTCATGTCTTCCTAATAGTCTTCCAAAGCCTTAACTCATTCCTGCAATAATTCAAAAGTCCAAAATCTCATCTGAGACAAGGCAAGTTCCTTCCGCCTATGAGCCTGTAACATCAAATAACAAGTTATTTACTCCTAAGATACAATAAGGGTATAGGAATTGGGTTACTATTCCTGTTCTGAAAAAGAGTAATCAGCCAAAAGAAAGGGACTTGAGGTCCCATGCAAACTCAGAAACCAGCGGGGCAGTCATTAAATCTTAAAACTCCAAAATAGTCCTTGACTTCAGGTTCCGCATCAGGGAACACTGGTGTAAGAAGTGGGCTCCCAAGGCCCTGGGCAGCTCCACCCCTGTGGCTTTGCAGGGTGGAGGCCCCATAGCTGCTCATAGTTTGTTGAGTGCCTGCAGCTTTTCCAGGTCAGGGTGCAACCTCTGGTGGATCTACCATTCTGGGGTCTGGAGGATGGTGGCCCCCTTCCCATAGCTCCACTAGGCAGTGCTCCAGTGAGGACCCTGTGTGGAGGCTCCACATTTTGCCTCCACGCTGCCCTAGTAGAGGTTCTCTGTGAGACCTCTGCAGCAGGCCTCTGCCTGGGCAGCCAGGCTTTGAAATGTAGGCAGAGGCCGCTAAGCTGCCTTCAGTTTTGCATTCTGCATGCCTACAGCCTTAATACCATGTAGAAGCTGCAAGGCTTATGGCTTGCGCCCTCTGAAGCAGCAGCCTGAGCTGTGTCTGGGGCCCTTTGAGCCAAGGCTGGAGCCAGAGCATCCAGAATGCAGGGAGCAGTGTCATGAGACTATGCCAGGCATCTGGGCCCTGGGCTTGGCCCAAGAAACCATTCTTCTCTCCTAGGCCTCTGGGATGTGATGGGAAGGGCTGCTGTGAAGTTCTCTAAAATGTCGTCCAGGCCTTTTCTCTGTTGTTTTGCATATTTCAGTAGTACTTGGCTCCTTTAAGTTGTGCAAATCGCCCTAGCAAGTGCTGGCTTCACAGCCTGCCTGAATTTCTCTCCTAAGAGAAGCTTTTTCATTCTTTGCCACATTGCCGGGCTGCAAATTTTTCAAACTTTGATGTTCTGCTTTCGTTTAGATATAAATTTCGACTTTAAGTCATTTGTTTGCTCCGCATCTGAGCATAGGTTGTTAGAAGCAGTCAGGGCACATCTTAAATGCTTTGCTGCTTAGAAATTTTATCTACCAGATACTCTAAATTATTACTCTGAAGTTCAAACTTCCACAGATCCCTATGGCAGGGCACATTGCAGCCAAGTCCTCCGCTAAGGCTTAACACTGGTGACCTTTGCTCCAATTCCGAGTAAGTTCCTCATTTCTATCAGAGACCTCACCAGCCTAGGCTTCACTGTCCATATCCCTAACAGCATTTTAGTAACAACCATTTAATCAATCTCAAACAAGTTGCACACCTTCCCTCATCTTCCTGTCTTCTAGCCCTCCAAACTCTTCCGATGTCTGCCTATTACTCAGTTGCAAAGCCACTTCCTCATTTTCAGGTATGTTTGTAGTAGTGCACCAATCCTCAGTACCAATTTTCTGTATTACGCCATTCTTGCATTGCTATAAAAAAATACCTGGCCGGGCATAGTGGCTCATGCCTGCAATCCCAGCACTTTGGGAGGTTGAGGTGGGTAGATCATCTTAGCTCAGGAGTTTAAGACCAGCCTCGCCAACATGATGAAAACCCATCTCTACTAAAAAATTATTAAAATTAGCTGGGCGTGGTGGCATGTACATGTAATCCCAGCTACTCAGGAGGCTGAGGCAGGAGAATCACTTGAACCTGGGAGACAGAGGTTGCAGTGAGCCAAGATGGCACCACTGCATTCCAGCCTGGGTGACAGAGCAAGACTCTGTCTCAAAAAAAAAAAAACCAAAAAAAAAAAAAAACAGAAATACCTGAGAGTGGGTAACTTATAAGACAAGAGCTTTAATTGGCTCACATTTCTGTAGGCTGTATAGGAAACATATTCCTAGCATCTGCTTCTCCTGAGGCCTCAGGAAGCTTACAATTATGGTGGAAGGCAAAGGAGGAGCAGGTGTCTCACATGGTAGGAGTACAAGCAAGAAAGAGAGTGAAAGGGAAGGTGCAACTCTTTACAACAACCAGATCTTGAGACCACTCACTATCTCCAGGACAACAGCAAGCAATGAAGGATCTGCCCCAGTGACCCGAACACCTCCCACCAGGCTTTACCTTCAGCAGTGGGGATTACAATTTGACATGAGATTTGGGTGAGGACAAATATTTAAAGTATCTCTTCCCATACAGTAGCCATTAATTGAATAAATCACACTTTTTATTTCTTTTTTTGTTATTGTGTTTGGTATTTTCAGTTTTTGCCTTTATTAGTAAAACTGCTGCAAAATCCTTGCACAAAGTTATTGGGAGGAGAAAAGGTAACTATATAAGGTGATAGATATGTTAATCAGCTTGATTGTGGTAATCATTTCACAATGTATATTTATATCAGTACATAATTCTGTATACCAGTGGTGGTTAGTACTGATTGTCAACTTGATTGGATTGAAAGAGGCAAAGTATTGAACCTGGGTGTGTCTGTGAGGTTGTTGTCAAAAAAGATTAACATTTGAGTCAGTGGACTGGGAAATGTAGACCCACCCTTAATCTGGGTGGGCACCATCTAATCAGCTTCCGGTGCAGCCAGAACATAAAGCAAGCAGAAAAATGTGAAAAGACTAGACTGGCTTAGCCTCCCAGCCTACGTCTTTCTCCCATGCTGGATGCTCTTGAACATTGGACTCTAAGTTCTTCAGCTTTGGGACTCGGACTGGCTTCCTTGCTCCTCAGCTTGCAGACTGCCTGTTGTGGAAACTTTTGATCATGTGACTTAATACACTCCCATATATATGTGTATATCTATGTGTATGTACATGTGTGTGTATATATGTGTATATATGTATATGTGTGCCTGTGCGTGCCTCTGTGTGTGTGTGTGTGTGTGTGTATCCACATCCTGTTAGTTCTGTCCCTCTAGAGAACCCTGACTAATACAACAACTCAAACAGATACAATTTTTTTTTTTTTTTTTTTCAGACGGGGTCTTGCTCTGTTGCTCAGGCTGTAGTGCAGTGGCATGATCTTGGCTCACTGCAGCCTCCACCTCCTGGGTTCAAGTGATTCTCCTGCCTCAGCTCCTGAGTAGCTGGGACTATAGGCGCACACCACCACGCCTGGCTAATTTTTTTGTATTTTTGGTGGAGTTGGGGTTTCACCATGTTAGCAACGATGGTCTCAATCTCCTGACCTTGTGATCCTCCTGCCTCAACCTCCCAAAGTGCTGGGATTACAGATGTGTGCCACCTCACCAGGCCAACATATACAATATTTATATGTTGATCATACTCCAATAAAGCTGGAAAAACATATGTTTTTATTTATTTGGGGTACATTCCATAGAGTAATTGTATATTTAACATTATAACCTGCCAACAGATGTTCCACGTGGATGAACTGTTTTACAGTTCTACCAGCAATGTGTGAAGTTTCAGCTGCTTCACACCCTCGCTTTATAGCTGGTTTTAGTTGTCTTAGTTTTTAGACGTTCTAGTGGATGTGAAATAGAATCATTATGGTTTTGATTTAATTTTCGTTTCCTTTTCATGTGTTTATTTAGCTATTTGTGTATTTTGTGAAGTGTCATCAGTTCAAACCTTTTGCTTAATTTTCATTATGTTGGTGGTGGTTTTATTGACGATTTGTAGCCATTGCTTATATATTTGAGATGCAAGCATTTTGCTACATGTGCATTACAAATATAGTCTCCCGATCTGTGACATTTTTCATTTAAAGGTGAAGGAGAAATAGTGGAGGAACCTGGTTTATCCTCTAAGTCCCAGGAGTACCAGGACATTCGGTAGCTTTCTTAAGTCCCTCTGGACATACTCATTTCCTTCAGAAAATAGCCCTAAAATGTTTTGTGGGAGCAAATTCTTGGTTTCCCTTGTTTGACCTAGGCCAAGAACTGAGATGTTACAGTCAGATTATTTTTTTTCTTCAGTGATTTTGGTTTTATTTGTTCTGTTTAGCATTGGGTCTTTTAAATGATTCCTTTTCATGTTCCTGATGAGATTAACAAAGCGTTATCTTTTTCCTTTTCCAAATAATCAGTTCATTTAACTCTTCACCACCATCTTTTGCTTTTCCCTTAAGAAAATTTCTAGCTCTTAGGGTTTTTTGGTTATTTCTATTTTATAATTAATTCATATTTTTTTTTTGCATTGTGACCATAGAATATTATCTGGCTTATTTTTGCTATTTGGACCTTTTGTGTAGTTTTCTTTGTGGCCCGGGTATATTTCAATAGACAGTGAAAAAGATCTACTTTGGTAAATTTTAAATAGACAGTGAAAAAGATCTATTTTTATACCACAACATTTCATATACTTAATTATAGCTCACTGGTTATTTTTTATTTTCCTTTATCTCCCTGGATTGAGAAAGAAAAATGAAGTTCTTCCACTAATGATATATGACCCCTGCTTTCTTTTAGATTTTTTTTTTGCCTTTGATCTTCTCTCTCTCTCTCTCTCTCTCTCTGTCTCTCTGTCTCTCTCTCTCTGTCTCTCTCTCTCTCTCTTTCTCTGTCTCTCTTTCTCTCTCTCTCTCTTTCATTTTTTTTTTTAATACTTTAAGTTCTTGGGTACATGTGCAGAACTTGCAGGATCATTGCATAGGTACACACATGTCATGGTGGTTTTAATTAAAAGGTAAGCCTTTCCCCATTTTCAATATTTTAGAGTTCTGTTAGTTTAGGGATATTATTTATAGCATAGAGTTGGGCAGTTTATTAGAAATGCAGAAGGGGCAGAAGCCCAGAAAAATGGAATCAGAAAAGTGTTTAAGGAAAAGCTGCTGCTTGAGCAAACTCTTGCTGAAAGGAAGAAGGACCATGGTAATATATGAGGTGTGAGGAAGGGAGGGGCACTGCGGGAAAGGTAGGAGGACCTTGAGACAAAGGTGGCTGCTACAGGCTTTGAGTGAGAGGTGGCCAGTCCTAGCATTTCCAGGTAATTTTTTATATATTGAAGATTTTCTTCTGGTAGTTTTTTTTTTAACTCTATATAAATAAAATGTTGGTTTTAAAATGTTTAAAAACTAAGCATTTGTTTCCTTTAAACTTTTGGGAGGAGGGTTGTTTTGTTTAAACTTAAACAGCAGTTTGGATACACTTTTCATTTCCTCAGGACTTTACAGGGATCTTTTAATTGTTTAAGTATATTGAATGTTTCTGTGGAGAAGTCTGAGGTTGGCTTGATTTTTTTTTTTCCCCTACTAAAAATATTTTTGGACTTTTGTCTTCAGGTACCAGCAATTTTAATTATACCCAATTCAGTGTTATCATTCTGTATTGGTGTGTCCTGACATGTGTGTGCCCTCTCAGTCTATAAGTTTAAGTGTTCTACTAGTTCTGGAAAATTTGTCTTTACTTTGTTCTGTGTTCTTCTTGAGAAAGCTGACACATGTAATTTTTATTAATCTTTCTAATTCGTTGTTAATTTCCATTTCCTTTTGCTCATTTCTTCATTATGTCTTTCTTGCCCCTTAATGGATTTTTCAGTGATGCTTTTTTTCACTTTGAGCAGCTTCTTGTGTAGATTTAATTTTTTTAATGAGCTCTGCAAGCTCATAATTCATCTCATTCTGTGTTTTTGCCATATCTTTCAAGAGCTCTTCTATCTCTTCCTTGAGTGATTTTACTTTTTCATTAAGTTCTTCAAGTTTTAGTGATCATCATGATTATTATTTACTTGGTGGCAACATTTTTTCAAGTGACATTTTCTTAGCTGTTTTTCTTGTTTTCCTTTTCCTGTCACTTAATCCTCGATTCCATCTCCCCTCCTTTTCTTCCCTACTTTTTTCTTCTCCCTCCTTCCCTCTCTCTCCTTTGTCTTTGTCTGTTCTTGATCCTGTACCAGTTCCTCTCTCTGAATCTTTGAATGAATTGAATTCCCCCTGGACCTTTGATCTGAAGCAGGTTTGTGTTGGGGCTGGAAGAGAAGAGAGAGCAGCCCTTCTCCCTCTATGTCACAGGAGTGTTTATTAGAGAGTGTTTAACCTTGACTCATTACTTCCAGTGCCCTGGCAGCCACGGTCTGTTCACAGGTCACTGTTTTCTGCCGACCTTAGTAACAGTGTTTCCCACGTGGAGTTTGAGCGAGTCTGTGGCAGAGCCCTCCTCTGCCATCGTTCCACACCCTTGCTTGGGTTTCACTGGCTTTGGTGGCTCTTTTATATACATTGAGAGTGGAATGATAGATTTTCACCTATTTAAGATGGAAACTCCATTTCTTTTTAGAAATTCTTTTGTTGTTTTTGGATGTGGTAAGGACAGGTTTCTTCTCAGAACTGTCTTAAAACAAGGTGTTTTTTTTTGTTGTTTGTTTTTGTTTTTTTCCTTTAAATCTTTCAGTTAATATGTTCCAGCTAACAAAGCCTTCTTCAGAGTAACATTTCAGGTTGGGTTTCTTGACTGCTTCCATCCTTCCTTTTATTGCCTGGTGATATTTCTTCCCATTGTTGTTTTCCTCGAGGACTAGATTTCACTGTCTATGGTTTGAATTCCCAGATGAGTAACTATGAACAAATAGGGCATGAGTGTGCTAGAGGATTATTTGTTTGGAGGGCATACCTTGGTGTTGCATTTATTAAAAATATTGTAGAGATCAATATTTCCATCTCAGTTCATTTCTTTGGGCTATGTTGTACTTCTTTGTTCATTTATGAGGTTATATTTTTTATGAATTATTACGGCAAGCTTAGATGCATCTTTTAAAAATAATAAGCGTAGGTTTTACTTGCCTGCCATTTTTCTGGAAGCACTCGTTTCCTTTTATTATTGAGCTCTACTTGGTGTCACCAACTTAGCATTGCTTTTTACATTCCAAAGATCAAAGATATAATTTTAAAACATGCATAATTCTATACTTCAATGAGGGAGGAGATAACTATTTTAATTTCTATCATCAAATACCAAATGTTATTTTCAAATGCACTACAGACAGAAAAAGAGTTAGGATGGGGAAGCAAAAACAAAACAAAACAAAACTCACTACCTGCAGTTCAGTAAAAATGACTAACAGCATGTGCTGCCATGTGATACTTACAGTTGTTTCAAATTTACAAACAGAACAATGAAACACATTTTGCATAATGAAATATTTGTTTTTATCCATCATACTTGCAAGCTGCTCTCCATTCATCATATTTGCAAACAGCAGCAACAACATTTCTTTAACACGAGCCAAATGTAATTTCTAGCTGTTGAAATTGTTTTTTACATCTTGTTAAAAACAATTATTTAACAACAAACCTACATCCCCTTTTCCACCTTTTTCTTTATTTTATTTATACTTATGAGTAAGTGTTTTTCAGTGATGCTTGATGTTTGAGATTGGAGTAGAATAAATAAAAGGCATTCCTGTCTTTATATAACTTACTGGATCATTCACCAGGTGAGTTAATCGAACTTTTAATGTTGTATTCTTTTTGTTTCACAATTTAAAACACATAGATTAAAAAGACAAAAAGCCTGTAGCCTCTAAAACAGAAAATCTAGCTATAACATAATGTATTTCTGAACTGCTAAAATGTGATGATCCTATTATTCTCCTGTAGATTTGAGTCAAGACCTGTGCAAAAGCCCTGAAGGTTATAAAATGCTTCCTCAGCTTCTTCCTTTGTGGTATAAGTTCATATACACAATGGGTGTTATTCTAAAGCTGCTTATCCTTCAGATTCGGTGATTATTATTGTATAGTAGACGACAGTACTATGTAGATAAATGGTGAAAAATTATTTTGTACATTTCATTTTTTAAATTTCAGTTGTCTAAAGTTGTTTTTTTTTAAGGGAAGAAATAATACAAAAATGATGATTATCATTATTATTTGCCCAAGGTTACAAAGGCAAAGTAATCAAGCCTAGTTTTGACTAGCAAGTTTTTGCTCTCTTTTGCTTCTGGGCTCCTGCCTGGAATAATTTCATTCCTTTCATCTTTTCTCAGTTAACTCAACATTTTTAAGTAATAACAAAACTTATTATTTTGATTGTTTATGGTCTCAGTTTCTATGGTTTGCTTTCTTTTGTGCTCATAGCTGAATTGGCTTTGTCCTTTCTGCATGCCCCAATAGAGCTTTGTACTTACCCACCTTAGGAATCATCTCACTGTATGATTCTACTTGTCTCTCCTGTCTTCTTAACCGGAACTGGTTTATACAATATAAGGTGAACCAATATGTAAATCTAAATCTTGCTCTACCCATGTTAAAGACGTTGGATAAATTAGAAATGTCTTATCTTCTAACCTACCATATTCAGAATATTATTTTAACAAGTAACTAACAATATTATTGATATATTTTATATTCTTTTTGTACTAAGTCTTCAAAATCTGGTGTTTATTTTATACTTATAGCACATCTCAGTTGATATGAGCTGCATTTTAGATGCTCAATACTACACATGGCTAGTGGCTACCATATTGCTACACAGTCGTTCTAGTCCATGGTCTGCTTGAGGGTTGAAACCATGTCTGGTTTTTACTCTACTTATGGCTATGACTAGTGCCCATTAAGTACGTACCCATGAATGAATGAATGAATGAATAAATGAGTGAGTAAAATATGCTGGGTTATCATATTAAGTGATGGCAATAGCTAATAATATTAGTACCATTTATCAAGATACCAAACTGTACATTGGCTAAAAAATAGGACCCTGATCCCAGAGAATTCTGCACATTTCAGTCCTAAGTTAGGACAGAAGTTAGGACAGTGGGGACAGGTTTTGAACAGATTTATTGCCAAGGATTGATTACTGGGAACAGAGAGGAAAAAAAAGAAGATGGCCAGTCTCTATTCAGGGTCTGCTTTCCAGCTGATATCTTTTGATCCAGAGCATATTTGAGTCAGCCATCACTTATACTGGTGGACTAAGCACCTTCTACCACAGTAATCCTATTCAAATTCAGAATGAAGTCCTGTGCATACCCATTTAATACAAATAGAGGCTAGTGTGTCTAATTTGGTTTGCTGCTCAAAATAGAAAAGTTAACTTGGTATAACGGTACAGTCATTATGGATAGCAATTTGGTATTATGTGGAAATATTAATAGTGTGCATATTCTATGACCCAGTGATCATTTAGGTACAGCCATACATTGCTTCGCAATGTGGATACGTTCTGAGAAATGCATCTTAAGGTGATTTTTGTCATTGTGCAGACATCATAGAGTACACTTACACAAATCTAGATGGTATATTCTACTACATACATATTATGATATATCCTGCTTCTAGGCTACAAATGTATACAGAATGTTACTGTACTGAATACCGTAGGTGATTGTAACACAGTGGTATTTGTTTATCTAAACATATCTAAATAGAGAAAAAGTACACTAAAATACAAAATAAAAGAATTGGTACACCTGTCTAGGGCACCGACTATGAATGGAGCTTACAGTACTCTCTTGGAAGTTGCTCTGGGTAAGTCAGTGAATGACTGCTGAATGAATGTGAAAGCCTAAGACAGTACTGTACACGACATTAGACTTTATAAGCACTGTACACTTAGGCTACACTAAATTTATTAAAACAGTTTTCTTTCTTCAGGAATAAACTAACCTTAGCTTACTGTAACGTTTTTACTCTATAAACTTTAAAGTTTAAAAAACTCTTTTGTAATAACACAGCTTAAACACATTGTAAGCTGTACAAAATTATTTTTTCTTTACAACTTTATGTTACAAGCTTTTGTCTATTTTTAATTTTTTTTACGTTTTAAACTTTGTTGTTTGTAACTAAGACACAAACACACTCCTTAGCCCATGTCTATACAGGGTTAGAGTTGTCAATATTACTTTCTTCCACTTCCCAACTATCCCACTAGAAGGTCTTCGGGGCAATAACACCCATGGAGCTGTCATCTGCTGTGATAACAATGCCTTCTGGAATCCCTGCTAAAGGACCTACCTGAAGCTGTTTTACATTTAACTTTTTAAAAAAGTAAAGAGTACACTCTAAAATAATGATAAATATATAATATAGTAATTATATAAGTCATTAATATGACCATTTATTATTATCAAGTATGTGCTGTACATAATTGAATGTGTTATACTTTTATATGATTGGTAGCACAGTAGATTTGTTTATCTACTGATAAGTAGTAGTATCACCACAAACACATAAGTGACACAACCATGACATTATGTGCCATGACATTACAATGGCTATGACGTCACTGGGTGATAGAATTTTTCAGCTCCATTAGCGTCTTTTGGGTCTGCTTTCATATATGCAATCTGTTCCTGACTAAAATGTCGTTACATGATCATGACTGTATGTACCACTGAGAAAATGTTTTATATTTGCATAGGAGGCCTATAAATGATAACTTCAGCTTTTTAAAAAATTGTGAAAACATGTAAGTCACCTAACATCTATTATTAGAAGATGAGATAATTCTGACACATTCATTAACTCTGTACAGAAATCAAATGAATCTAGTGAACTAGATTTGTATTTCCAAATAGAAAGCCCTTGAAAACATAATGTTGAATGATATAGACATGTTTTGGAACACCTTTTTAAAAAATTAAAAAGAACATATTACACAATATTATATATTGCTCATTGATGCAAATGCATGCCATATAAAAGTAAACAACCACCCACAGCTAAGCTACAAGGGTAAAGCTAGAATAGTATACACTACTAGGAAGGGGTGTGGGTGTGGGTTGGGGCATTGAGAGGACTCCAGGGGCTATAAACTTCTGTAGTTTTACTGCATGACAAAGCACTGAATGATAGCAACTGGCAATTTTAGGTGGAGGTCGCAGAGGTGTTATATTATTCTCTGATGTATTTTGAATTTAATTTAAAGATACATTTTATGCATTCTCAGAGACCCAGAGGATTTCCTTTGGGTCTACACAACGTATTTTGAAAGTAAAAATTTAGGATTAAAAACAGTAGGGATATTGTCTCTTTTTAGTCCTCGTACAGATTATTTCAGTTCTTTGCTGAAACAGGGTGCACAGATGGAGAAGTAGCCCTTTTGATATACATAAGTACAAAAGAGCATTTTATAAACAAATTTACTTTATTCTCTCTTTTATGCTGAAATTTTAATCTATTAGGAAATACCTAATAACTCAGTGTCCCACAGGGCATTCTGTACTCTCTTAAGTTAAGGTTAAAAGTATTTTTTAAAGTATGGCATGGCCTGAGCCTTTCAAACACTTTAGGCTGTGATGTATTTTAATTCAATTGCACAAGCACTTAGGGAATGCCTGTTGTATGTACAGGTACTGCATCAAACATGAGGATGACTAGGAGAGAGTGAGTAGAAAATGAAAAGAGACAGGGAAATGACTGCTCTAGACTTCTAGGATATTGAAACAGTTGAGAAATGATCAATGGGATAAATAAATATCCACCGTTGGAGTGGGGAGCAGTATATTTTGTTTATGGAGATATCAGTGTATTGCCTTTCAACTCTACATTCTGCTTTTTTTTTTATCTACTCTATGATAATGGAGCTGGATCATTAGAGCATTTCTCCTTTGCCACGAGTTTGATATGAACTGTGTCAGTAGAGGGCTTAGAGGGATGCTGCTGAATGAAAGGACTACTCTTCACTTTCCAGTGTCTTTGTCTTGTCAGGTGCCTGAAGCACACTGGTTTTTCTGAAGTACTCTGTGGTCTCTTCCCTTGTTCAGTTGCCTGGCATAGTCTTAGATGCTTAGGCAGAAGAGTACTATCAAGTGGGGATGCCTCCCTCCACCTGCTTTCATGAGCACCCTCTTGGGTGGCTTTGCAGGGAATTTCAAGTCTGACAACTCCCTGTGGATGTGTCTCCAACACTTAGGAGTGGGGATTTCCAGCTAGTCTTCCATTGAGTCCTTTTTAGATATGTCATTTCTTAGTCCTGGCAGGTGGCTTCCTACTCTCCAGATCTACTCTCAAGTTCAAATTACTTTCACAAATGACTTTCTCTATTCAGGTTAGCCCATGGGAACTTCTGATTGGATTGTGATGGTAGAGAAGACAAACTGTGTGTTCCAGTATGCTAAAGTCAGCAAAATGGACTTTGATATTTAAAAGATCTCTTCGGATCTCTTTAATCTTTTCTCCATTTTTCTTTTTGTAGGTTTTTAACCTAGCTATATGAATGGGTTACTGGAATAGTAGATCTGAATATCTCTGTGGCTCCTACCATGTACTGCATTGGAAAAGCCATCTACATTATTGTCATTAATAAAGTTGATATTTAAGATTTTTACATTTGATGTTTTATCCTTTATGCTTCAGTTTTGCCATCCTAAATGCACAGTGGTGGCTTTGTGATACAACAAAAATAATGTGGAATTTATTGCCACCTGGATCTAGTTTCTGATTCAAGTGCCACTGTTCTATTAATTCTAATTTGCATAACACAAAAATAATAACTCTTTATATATCTAAGTTCTCACTTTTGAAGACCACAGAAAAATAATTATGTAACTTATATAATTACTTTGCATCTTTGAGCTTATTTTCTGTGAGACTTTCTGGTTGTAAGGTTAATCATGTTGTAATAAACTATTTGGCATAGTATATGGGGAAGAGTACTATCATCATGGATAGCTACCATGTATTAGACATCTATTGTATGCTCTCTCTCTCTTTTTTTTTTTTTTTTTTTTTTTTTTTGAGATGGAGTCTCACTCTGTTACCCAGGCTGGAGTGCAATGGTGCGATCTAAACTCACTGCAACCCTTTTCTCAGGTTCAAATGATTCTCCTGCCTCAGCCTCCTGAGTAGCTGGGATTACAGGCATGCACCACCACATCCAGCTAATTTTTATTTTTAGTAGAGACAGGGTTTCATCATGTTGGTCGGGCTGGTCTCAAACTCCTGACCTCAGGTGATCCACCCACCTTGGCCTCCCAAAGTGCTGGGATTACAGGTGGGAGCCACTGCAACAAATTTATTGTGTGCTCTTTTATGGCCTAAGTGGCAGCTATATTGTTTTCTGTTCTTTAGCTTATTTTAAAAAAAATTTTGTCCTTGTTTGTTTCAAACACATACTGCTACTAATAATAAACAAAATGTTTTGTAGAACAACTTTAGTATCATTAGTAAGATTTCCAGGAAAGAATGCTGTACAAAATAGTATCAGTTAGGCTCTTTCATGTAAATTAGTATGACTGCTGCTGTCCTATTTTCAGTTAAACATTTTATTTTGAAATACTTATAGAGTCATCTGCAGTTTTAAGAAGTAATATAGAGAGATCTCACATGCCCTTCAGCAAGTTTTCCCTGCTGGTAATATTTTGCAAAATTATAGTACAATATCACTAAGGGGAAAATTGACACACTGATACAATTCAGTCATCTTTTTCAGATTTCACCACTTCTGCATCGTGTGTGTTGTATATGTGTGCATTCAGTTCAGTTAAACTTTATCATATGTGTAAGTTTATGCAGCCACCACCACAATCAAGATTCAGAGCACTTCCATCAACACAGAGATGCCTGCTGCTGCCTTTATAACCATGCTCTCGGCTCTTCATTCTTAACTTCAGGAAACCACTAATTTATTCTCTATAATTTTGCCATTTCAAGAATGTTATATGGGTTTGTTTTTTTTACCCAGCATCTTTCTGTAGAGATTTATCTGAATTGTCGCATGTACCTATAGCTCATTCCTTTTTGTTGTTGAGAAGTATTCCACAGTATGACATATCAAGATGTGTTTTACCTCTCACATGTTGAAAAGCAGCTGGGTTGTTTCCATTTTGGGGCTATTACAAATAAAACTTTTATAAACATTCTTTGTATACGTTTTTCTGTGAATATAAGTTTTCATTTCTCTGGGTTACGTGCCAAAGACTGTAATTGTTGTGTTGTATGATAGTTTCATGTTTAGTTTTATATGATACTGCCAAACTGTTTTTCAGAGTGGCTGTACCATTTTATATTCCCACCAGCAATATATGAGTAATCAGTTTCTTTGCTCTCTCACCGGCATTTGATGTAAAATAAAATCGCAGTATTTTCTGTTAGCAATTTTTATAGGTAGGTTGTGACGTCTTACTGTGGATTTTATTTGATTTTCCCTAATGACTAATGATGTTGAACATCTTTTCATGTGCTTGTCTGTCATCTCTATAGCCTCCATTCTCTTTGTAAAATATTTTTGAAAACAACATTTCTTGTAGTTTTCTTACAGTTCTCAGCAGGGGAAAAAAAAACTGATGTGCTTAGGTTTCTCTTTTGGCTATTTGCTATAGCAGTTGTTCCCAGGTTTCCAAACCATGGATTCCTTTAGGATATTTGACATATTTAGAATTTTCTCAGGTTCTTCCTAACTATGTTAGTCTGTTCTCACATTGCTATAAAGACAGTAACTGAGACTGGATAATTTATAAGGGAAAGAGAGTTAATTGATTCAGTTCTGCATGACTGAGAGGCCTCAGGAAACTTACGATCATGGTGGAGGGGGAATAGGAAGCAAGGACCTTCTTCACATGGCAGTAGGAGAGAGCAGAGTGAACAAGAGCAGGGAAAGCTGCCTTATAAAACCATCATATCTCATGAGAACTCATTCACTGTTGCAAGCACAGCATAGGGGAAAACACCCCCATGATCCAGTCATCTCCCACTTTTGACACATGGGGATTACAATTCAAGATGAGATTTGGGTGGGGACACAAAGCTTAACCATGTCATTAACATTAGGTTTTCATGTTTCCTTTGATTTGGGAATAAACAAAATAAAACAAGGAAACCCAAATTCAAGCCCAAATGACAAAACTTCTCTGAACCACAACATTCACTAACAGTGCATCTATTCTACAAGCTTTATTTAATGTTTTAAATTCTTAAATGTTTTTTTAAAGAAATGCCTTTTAATTTTTAATGACCATTAATATAGAATATTTCCACTAAGCAGAGACACCTTGGGGTAAACGCAATGTAGAGAAAGTGGAAAAGTGAAGGCTAAGCTATCTAAAATACTGTATCATTCATTGTAAGTAGATCTTAGGAAGGCCCATATAATTATGGACCTTACAAACAGAGCAGTAAAGGTGATAGAGAGCCAGGAATAGCAAGAAACATTTTATGAAATGTGACCAAGCATTGGAACAAACTAACAAATAATATAGAAGATACTAAATATTTGTAAACAGTACGAGTATCTGTCAGTTGCTCAAGACAGGAACCTGAAGGTTATCTTTGATTCCTTTTGCACTGCTTTCCATATCCAGTCTCAGCCAATCCAGTCAGTTCTATATCCTGAATACATCTTAACATACACCCATTTTTCCCTGCCCTATCGAAGTCACCATCTTTTCTGGGCCATTGGAATGACCGAACTAGTTTCATTAGTTTCACTCTTGTAGCCTTCTAACTTGTTCCCAGCATAAGAGGAAGAATAATCTCTAGAAACATATTAAATATTATTAATTGACAAATAACAACTATATATTTTTGGAGCTACAATGTGATGTGCTGATATGTTTACAATGTGGAATAACTAAAACAGGCTAATTAGCAAATCCATCACCTCAAATACTTTTTTTTTGTAGTGAAAACATTTAAATTTAATCTACTGTGTATTCAATGTTAAAATATACAGTGCATTATTATTTATTATAGCCATTCTTCTGTGCAATAGATCACTCAAATTCCTCCTAACCGAAACTTTATACCCTATGAACATCTTCCTTTACCTCATCTGCCCCAACCCCCAGCTTCTGGCAACCCCCATTCTACTCTCTTCTTCTATGAGTTCAACTTTTTTAGATTGCACATGAAAGTGAGATCATGCTGTATTTATCTTTCTTTGTCTGGCTTATTTCACTTAGCATAATGTCTTCCAGGTTCATTCGTGTTCTTACAAATGACAGAATTTCCTCCTTTTTAAAAGGCTAAATAGTACTTCATTGTGTGTATGTACCACATTTTCTTTATCCATTCATCTGATGACAGACACCTAGGTTGCTTCCACATCTTAGCTATTGTGAATAATGCTGCAGTGAGTATGAAAGTACAGATACCTTTGACATACAGATTTCAATTCCTTTGGATATATACCTAAAGGTTTGATTGCTGGCTCACATGGTAATTCTATTTTAAATTTGCTGAGGAACCTCCATACCATTTTTCACAATTGCTGTGTTAAAGCAGCTTTCTCAAAAGCAAGAATATAAGCAAAAGACAATGGAGTAAGATCTTAAAAATATTTTAAAAAGTAAATATCAACTCAGAATTTTATGCCCAAAGCAGATATCTTTCCAAATTGGAGACAAACTAAAGTTTTTCAGAAACTCAAAGTAATTTATTTCTAGAAGACAAATTTTTTAACAAGAACTGTTAAAGGAGTCCTTCATGAATAAGGAAAATGATAACACTGAGAAATATGAATCAACACAAAAAAAATGCTGGGAATGGTGTCTACAAGGCAAAATATAAGGGAATGTTTTTCTTATGACTTAAGTATTTTTGGAACATAATTGACCTTTTAAACAAAAATGATAAAAACGTAATGTGGGATTAATAACATAAGAAAAGGCCGGGTGTGGTGGCTCACACCTGTAATCCTAATGTTTGGAAGGCCAAGGTGAATGGATCACCTGAGGTGAGGAGTTCAAGGGCAGCCTGGCCAACATGTTGAAACCCCATCTCTACTAAAAATACAGGAAATAGCTGGGTGTGGTATATATCTTTTTAGGCACCTGTAATCCCCTACTTGGAAGGCTGAGGCAGGAGAATTGCTTGAACCAAGGAGGCGGAGGATGCAGTCAGCCAAGATCACACCCCTGTACTTCAGCCTGGGTGAGAGAGACACTTTTAGACACTCCTCAAAAAAACAAAACAAAACAAAACAAAAACAAAAAAAAAACTAACTAAAAGTAAAAATTGTTTGAAAAACAGAATGCATAATAACAATGTACAAAGGCCAAAAGGGGAGAAAGGAAGTATACTCTTATATTTTTATTGTGCTATGTGAGAAGTTATATCACTTCTATGTAGACTAGGAAGATTTGAAAATAAATGTTATAAATTTTAGGTCAGTCATTATTATAACAAAACTAATAGTTATCACTAACATGACAGTAAAGAAAAAGTTCAAAAAATTAAAAAGAAAAAATGTTGTGTTAATTTGCATTTCCTCAGCAATGTGCAAGGGTTTTCTCTACATCCTTTTTTTTTTTTTTTGCCAATATTTATTATCTTTTACCTTTTTTTTTTTTTTTTTTTTGCTTTTGTTTTGAGACAGGGTCTCACTCTGTTGCACAGGCTGGAGTGCATCTCTGCTCACTGTGACCTCTGCCCCTGGGTTCAAGTGATTCTCTCATTTCAGCCTCCCAAGTAACTTAGATTACAAGCATGTACTACCACGCCTGGTTTTGTTTTGTTTTGTTTTGTTTTGTTTTGTTGTTTTTTTTTTTCAGTAGAGATGCAGTTTTGCCATGTTGGCCAGGCTGCTCTTGAAATCCGGACCTCAAGTGATGCACCGGCGTTGACCTGCTAAGGTGCTGGGATTACAGGCATGAGCCACTGTGCCTAGCATAGCTTTTGTCTTTTTGATAATAGCCATTGTAACAGGTGTGAAGTGATATTTCATTGTGATTTCAATTTACGTGTCTCTGATAATTAATGTTGATGAATATTTTTTTGTTTATCTGTTGGTCATTTGTGTGTCTTTTATTGAGAAGTGTCTGTTTAGGTCTTTTTCTCATTTTTGATTGATGTATTTATCTTCTTGCTATTGAGTTATTTGAATTCCTTATGTATTTTGAATATTGGCCTCTTATCAGATATATTATTTGCAAATATTTTATCTCAGTCCATGGATTGTCTTTTCCATTAGTTGCTTTCTTTGCTGTGCAGAAGACTTAGTTTGATGCAATCCCATTTTTCAGTTTTTGCTTTTGTTGCCTGTACTTTTGGCCAAAGAAATCTTTGCCTACCCCAATGTTATTAAGCAGGTCCCTATGTTTTCTTCTAGTAGTTTTACAGTTTCAGGTCACATGTTTAATTCTTTAATCCATTTTGAGTTGAATTTTTGCATATGGGGTTAAAAAAGGGTCCAATTTTATTATTTTGCTTCTGAATATTCAGTTTCCCCATTTATTGAAGAGATTGTTCTTTCTCTATTGTGTGCTCATGGTACTTTTGTCAAAACTCAATTGACTGTGTGTGTGTGTGTGTGTGTGTGTGTGTGTATATACATATATATATATAAAATTTCTGGGCTCTGTATTCTCTTCTTTCAGTCACTGTGTCCATTTTTATGCCAGTCCCATATTGTTTTGATTATTATAGCTTTATAGCAGGTTTGAAGTCTGATAGTCTTTCCTTCAGCCTTGTTCTTATTGCTTGAAGTTGCTTTGGCTATTGAAGATCTTTTGTGGTTCCCTGTGAGTTTTAGGATTGTATTTCTATTTCTGTGAAAAAAGACATTGGAATTTTGCTAGGGATTATGTACACTTTGTAGATCACTTTGGATAGTTATGGGCATTTCCACATTATTCTTCCAGTCCATGGACACAAGATATCTTTTTCTTAGTGTCAGTTACAGTTTATTTCATCATTGTTTGATAGTTTTCCACATATAGATCTTTTGTCTCCTTGATAAAATTTCTTAAGCATTTTATTTGTTTGATGCTTTTTTAAATGGGATTGATTTCCTGATTTCTTTGTCAGAGAAGTCCTTGCTAGTGTAAGGAAATGTTACAGATTTTTGCATGCTGATTTTGTATCTTGCAACTTTACTAAATTGGTTTATTAGTTTTAATAGTTTTACAGTGTAGTTCTTAGAGTTTTCTATATATAAAATCGTGTCATCAGCAAACAGACAATTTTACTGTTTTATTTCCTATTTAGATGTCTTTTGTTTATTTTTCTTGACTAGTTGCTCTGGCTAGTATTTGCAGTACTATGTTGAAAAGAATCTGTGAAAGTGGGCACCTATGTCTTGTTCCTGACCTTACAGGAAAAGCTTTCCACTTTTCACCATTGGATATAGTGTTAAGCTGTGGGCTTTTCATATATGGCCAGTATTGTGTTGAGATAACTTCCTTCTATGCTTAACTCGTGACGTTTTATTATAAAAGGATGTAGAATTTTTGAAATGTTTTTCCTGTATCTATTGAGATGATCATACAGTTTTTGTCCATTCTCTTAATGTGATGCATCAGGTTTATTAATATGTATATGTTGAATTATCCATGCATCCCAGGGATAAATCCCTCTTGATTATGATGAATGATCCTTTAATGTGCTGTTGAATTTGTTTGCTAGTATTCTGTTGAGGATTTTTGTATTTATGTTTATCAGGGATAGTGGCCTGTGATTTTCTTTTCTTACAGTATCATGGAAGAATGAACTGTAACATGTAAGCTAGAATATAGCACTCTTCAACTTAAAATCTTTAATGAGCTCCCTTTATATTTAAACTGTCTGTCATTATGGACTAAATAATCTGTTTTTTACTACCTCTCAACTTTATTCTGTTATCTGCGTAAACTCAAAAACAACTGGCCTACTTTTAGTTATTTTAAGTTACAAGCCTTTCTATGCCTTGATCAATCTTGTTTTAAGGATTAACATTAATGTATCCCTAAGATGCCCTAAGGTAGCCTAAATACCAAAAAACAGTTCTGTGTTCCACAAACCAAGAAATGTGCTAGTTAGTAAAGCATTCATTTTAAACATTTGACTCCCTTTCACCACTTTGCTCTTTTACCCCACAAGATTGTAGCTCTTCATCTACAGAAGGCCCGCTATGAATTTTTGAGTAATTATCTCTTGCTTTTAACCTGAACCCAGTTATTCTTTTTATTTCTGTTTTTCTTTTCAAGAAACACTCTCCATAATTCCTCTCTCTTCTTTCTATTCTTCATCTTCACACTGTCTCCCCTGTTTCCTAAGCAAGAAGGACAATTAACTTTTGTGCTCATTTAGAAAAAGACCATAGTGAAGTTGTAAAACCATCATATGTGAAATTCTTGTATTAGTTGGTGGTAAAAATATAGTCATTTCTCAGTTTCTAGTTATTTGGTGTTAAACAGATGTGTTTGCTAGAAACTCCTACTCAGTAAATTGTGTTGATATTTTTATAAATATATCAAAGGTACTAGGAAAGGTGGAAATATAAGCTGATTAGGTACTTTTTTCCTTTTACCACTACAGAATAAGATAACGGTTAAGTATCACCATTTTGTGTAGCAAAGTATCTGATTTTGATGTGCTTTCACTTTTGATATATGCAACAATGAATCTGTCATTTGAAATATGCCTTGTGTGTGAGTTCTGGGATCTGTGACCACTGATCCCGAAAGGATGAAGAGAGAAAGGAATTCTGGTGATGATGAAGGAACAGGCAGGGAAGTGAAACAGTTCCAGGCTTCTCTATATTCTTCTACATTCAATATGTAATGTAGTTGCAGCAAAAGAGTTATTTTTATTTAAAAGCCTTACTTAAACACATTTACTTTTAAACTTTAACTTTTGCTGACTTGACCAACCCCCATTATTACTTGTTTCTTCTTTTATTCCAATGCTTTTTTGTTAGTTTTGTATTTTATTATTTCGCTCATTCATATACGCCACATTTCATTATTTTGACACTGCCACTTTACTGATGTTTTTACATTATGAAGTGAACTGATCCAATAGAATTGTCACTTTTGATGCTCATTCTTTATAGTGATGATATCTGTGGGATATTTCTTTTCCCTCCCCTCCCTTCCCTCCCAACCTCCCTTCATTTCTCCCTTTCTTCTTTGAAACAGAGTCTCCCTCTGTCACCCAGGCTGGAGTGCAGTGGTGTGATCTCAGCTCACTGCAACCTCCATCTCCTGAATTCAAGCGATTCTCTTGCCTCAGTCTCCTGAGTAGCTGGGATTACAGGCATATATCACCTCACCCGGCTAATTTTTTTTTTTTTTTTTTTTAAGCAGAGATGGGGTTTCACCATGTTTTCCAGACTGGTGTCGAACTCCTGGCCTCAAGTGATCCGCCTGCCTTGGCCTCCCAAAGTGCTGGGATTACAGGCGTGAGCCACTGTACTCAGCTGGATGTTTTTTTTTGCTCATCATTGTGGGAGATGATGTGAACTATCCAGCAGATCAAAGAGGGTAGTCACAAGGACCTGACTCTGTTGTCACTAGCATAGTAATAATTTAGTAGTAGGTTTTCAAATAAATAGGAGGCACAAATGGAGACGGTGTGGGATTGTGCTAAAAGACTACCCAGAATATCACAGTTATCCAGTACATATCTAGATTGTATGAAGATTAAGTTTGAAACAGAGAGTAAATCGGTGCATGTGCATCTGGGATAGATGTGAAGGCAACTTAGCTAGCACATAAATTAATTGTGTTAATTTACCTGACTTTGGTTGCCAGGTAGAGTATAATTTCTGGATGATAGGTTTGCTTTCAAATTGAAAAAATTAAGAGAATAACAATGAGCAATCTGCTACACAGCTAAGTATTATGGGACTCTGGGCAGCCTGCTAAAGTTTAAGTTGTGCTCTGTTTATTGCACTGGTTCTCAGCTGATAGTGATTTTGCCCACCAAGGGACAGCTGACATTTGCAGATATTTTGGGTTGTCACACCCGAGGGTTACTATTAGCATCTAATTGGTAGAGGCCAATAATGCACTAAATATGATACAGTGGACCAGACATCCACTCATAAAAAAAGACCCAAAATGAAGACCCAAAGTAAGTTTTCTTATTCATTATAGGTTGAGCTTGCATGTTTGCTATCTTGTTCCTAAAGCATGGCCAATCTTTAGTAAAAATTCAGTGAATGAGGGTACATGCAAACCTTAATAGTTCCTATCAACTAATATTTGGACAAACATGCATGTACTAGCTTTACACATACAAGATTTTTTTTCTGTGCTGCGTATCTATTTGCAGTTTTATTTTTTTTTTATAATAAGAAAAAGAGTAAAGAAGAGGAAGAAAGAGAAAGAGGAAGAGGGAGAGAGAATGGGGGTATTGCTTTGCTGCCCGAGCTAGAATGCAGTCTAAATATGGGTATGCCTATAATTGTCCTTAATAATGGAGACATGAAAGAAAATGAGGGAAGAGAATAACAAACAAGGAGCCAACCAACATTTCGTTTGAACTTCTAAGTTGATATGATGTGGTACTGATAAGAGTGTATATTTTGTGTAAAGTGGAGAGTTCTATAAATGTTAATTACGTTTACTTGTTCCAGATCTGAGTTCAAGTCCTGGATATCGTTGTTAATTTTCTGTCTCATTGATCCATCTAATATTAATGTTGAAGTCTCCCACTATTATTGGGTGGGAGTCTAAGTCTCTTTATAAGTCTTGTATGTCTGGGTATTCCTGTATTGGGTGCGTGTATATTTAGGACCTTTAACTCTTCTTGTTGTTGCATTAATTCTTTTATCGTTATATAATGTCCTTCTTTGCTTCTTTTGATCTTTGTTGTTTTAAATACTATTTTATCAGAGGCAAAAATTGTAACTTCTGCTTTTTATTTATTTATTTTTGCTCTCTGGTTGGTTGGTAAGTCTCTCTCCATCCTTTGTTTTGAGTCTTTGTGTATCCTTGAATGTGAGATGGGTCTGGATGCAGCATACAGTTTTAGTTTTTTGTCCAAATTGCCTGTCTTTGAATTGAGGAATTTAGTCAACTTAAATTTAGAATTGATAATGATATATGTGAGTTTAATACTGTCATTTAATATTAGCTGGCTATTTTGCCCATTAGTTGATGTAAATTCTTCATTATATTGATGTTTTTTACTTTTTGGTATTTTTTAGAAAGGCTGATACTGTTTGTTCCTTCCTATGTATAGTGGTTCTTTCAGAAGCTCTTGTAAAGCAGGCCTGGTGGTGATGAATTCTCTGAGTGCTTGCTTGTTCACAAAAAACTTTATTTTTCCTTCACTTATGAAGCTTAGTTTGGCTGGATGTAAAATTCTTGGTTGAAAGTTCTTTTCTTTAAGGTTGTTGAATATTGGTCCCCACTCTCTTCTGGCTTGTAGGGTTTCTGCTGAGAGATCTGCTGTGAGTCTGATAGGCTTCCCTTTGTGGGTAACCTGACCTTTCTCTCTGGCTGCCCTTAGTATTTTCTCCTTCATTTCAACCCTGGTGAATCTGATGATTATGTGCCTTGGAGTTGCTCTTCTTGAGGAATATCTTCGTGGTGTTCTCTGTATTACCTGGAGTTGAATATTATCCTGCCTTACTACGTTGGGAAAATTTTCCTGAATAATATCCTGAAGCATATTTTCCAGCTTGGATTCATTCACATAGTCCCATATTTCTTGGAGACTTTGCTCATTCCTTTTTATCCTTTTTTCTCTAATCTTGTCTTCTTGTTTTATTTCATTGAGTTGGTATTTGCAGTTTTTATACAACCTGAGTTTTACCCATCTTTTAGAAAAATTTTCCTGTGCTACTTTGGGATGAACAGTAGTTTGATGTTTGGTTGTTTCCCTCAGATTTCTTTAGTAATGAGGTATTTAGTGTCACTCAGTGTTAAAGAATTATCTGACTATAGATTTTATGAATGGGATCAAGGATCATTAAATGTCATACTTTTTCTCCATACTGAATAACTAGGAGAGAAGGAGTTAGGAAGTGTTAGAGAAAAAGGGTAATAGAATTTACACAACAATATTTACCAAAACATAATACAACTCTGCATTACATAGCATGAACCAGATAATTAGGACTAGCACAGTACTGTACATGTAAATGCTTAATATAAATACCACTTGATTTTTATTTCATTTAATGTAATTCTGTGCTACTGACAACTAAAATTCAGAGTATTACACTCATTCTTTGTAAGATATTACAAATAATGTGAGTTGTCTTGATGATTTCACATATACTATAAATAAAACACTTCAGTCTACAAAGAGTTCTCTTAAGCAATAACTAATCATACATTTCAGCACTCTTGTGAGCAAAGAAAACTGTTGCTGTCTCTCAAGGAGAGCATATACTTCCATGAAATGTTTGGAATACAAGTTTTCCACAGGAAATAATGTCTTGATAGGGAAATCATACTAATGCATTTATGTTAACAATGTCCATGAGTTGATTTAGACGTTCGCTCATGATAGTGTATACCAATAATGGGCAAACTACCCACAAAAATATACACCTCCCCTTAAGTGCTTGTTCCAACATAAATTTCAGGCTTAATAAAGTAGTATTTTCCAACCGAAAGAGAGGAGGATTTCATGTCTTTGAAGCAGAAATTAATATTTGTATTATTTAGGGCTCTTTCTGATTTAAGTGATTGAGAACCCAGCTTAAATTTGCATGAACCCAGAAAGAGAATTTATTGACTCATATAATTGGAAAGGCTAGTGGCTGGCTTTGGCTGTAGTTATAGATACTCAGGTTCCCCTCTTGTCTCCTAGCCTTACCTTCACTGTTGTGGTTTATTCTCAGGGTCAATGTGATAAACCATCATAGATCCAAATGTCTATTCCCACAAGTTACAGGACGGTGGAAGAGGAAACCGAACCAGTCACTCTGGCCAGGAGATGGTGATAGCATACATTGAACCACATGCTGAGCTTGGATTTGATTGTGGATTCAATATCACCTATAGCTGAGAGTGCAAGAATAGAGTTCCCCTGAAGAAAATTAAGTGATGTACATATAAATCTTTTTCTTAACTCTTCTCTCTTTCCAGAAGCACCACTGTAACCAATTTATTTCACTTACAATTCTATAGATGTAAAAATCAATACCTTTTAATTTTGTATATGTATAGTGTCGTATGTTTCTTTCTCTTGCTTTTATCATTGACCAATATATTTAATACCCCCTGCTTATAAAGATCTTGAATGAGATACCATAACTTCTCTTTTAAGTAATAGAAATATCCCCAATTGACATTTTATTGCTTATGAAGTATTTAAGCAATATCAAAACTGACCACCCAAATAATTCTTAAAAATTCATTACCTGAAAATTTCCATGAATCTTTTTATGAAGTGTATTTCTTATTAGGCTTCAGTCTATATTTGGTGTTTTAACATGGGCAGAAAAGTACCTGTAGGTAAATTAAATGCTTTTCAGCAAGTAATATTTCTGAAAGAATGTGTCAGTTTAGAGCATCTTGGCTGATTAAAGTATGGCTTTGTATCATACTTTTTTCCCTAGTGATGAAAATTGGATAAGACGAGGTATGGTGCCTCATGCCTATAATCCTGGCAGTTTGGGAGGCCGCATTGAGGTAATCAGTTGAGGCCAGGATATTGAAACCAGCCTGGGCAACATAGTTAGACCTTCTTTCCACAAAACTTTTTAAAAATTAGCCAGGTATGATGGAGTACATCTGTAGTTTCAACTACTTGAAGGTTGAGGTAAGAGGATCACTTGAGTCCAAGATTTTGAGGTGACAATGAGCTATGATCACATCACTGTATTCCAGTTTGAGAAACAGACTAAGACCCTGTCTCAAAAAAAGAAAAGAAAAGAAAGAAAGAAAGAAAAGAGCTGGTTAAAAACTCAGATTTTTTCAACTGAAAATGAATTAAAGACTTAAATGTGAGACCTGAAATTGTGAAATCCTAAAATAAAACATAGCGGGGAAACTTCATGACATTGATCATGGCAATAATTTCATGGATATGACATCAAAAACAAAGGAAACAAAAGCAGAAATAGACAAGTGGGACTACATCAAATTTAAAAGCTTCTGTACAGCAAAGGAAACAATGCAGTGAAAAGGCAACCTATGGAATAGGAGAAAATACTTGTAAACGATGTATCTGATAAGGGGTTAATTTCTGAAATACGTAAGGAACTCCTAGATCTCAATAGTGAGAAAACTAATAACCTGATTTTTAAATGAGAAGTTTTTAATACAAATTTAAGGTATGCAATATTAATTTTTTAGCCTTTTATGTTCAGGGGTACATATGCAAGTTTGTTAAATTGGTAAATTTTGTGTCACGGGGTTTGGTGTACAGATTATTTTATCATGCAGGTTCTAAACATAGTACTCAATAGGTAGTTTTTTGATCGTCTCCCTTTTCTTTGCACTCTCAAGTGGGCCCTGGTGTCTATTGTTCCCATCTTTGTGTCTGTGTTCTCAGTGGTTAGCACCCTTTTATAAGTCAGAGTATGCAGTATTTGGTTTTCTGTTCCTGTGTTAGTTTGCTTATGATATGATCCATCCATATTGCTGCAAAAGACGTAATCTTGGTTTTTTTTATGGCTGTGTGGTATTCCATGGTATATATGTACTACATTTTCTTTCTCTACTGTTGATGGGCATTTAGGTTGATTCCATGTTTTTGCTATTGTGAATAGTGTTGCAATGAATGTGTGTGTGTGTGTGTGTGTGTGCGCGCGCGCGCGCGTGTGTGTATGTCTTTATGGCTGAATGATTTATATCTCTTTGGGTATATACCCAAAATGAGATTGCTGAGTTAAATGGTAATTCTGTTTTAAGTTCTTTGAGAAATCACCAAACTGCTTTCCATAGTGGCAGAACTAATTTACATTCCCACCAGCAGTGAGTAAATGTTACCTTTTCTCCACAGCCTTCCTAGCATCTTATTTTTTGACTTAAACAGGAGCCATTCTGACTGGTGTGAGAGTGTCTCATTGTGGTTTTAATTTGCATTTCTTTAATAATTAGTGATATCTCATCCCTAATTATTAGTCTCATATAGTTTCTTTTTGGTAAGCACATCTAAAATCTACTCTTCTCAAAACAGTTAAAGGACTTAAATAAACATTTCTCTAAAGAAGACACACAAAGGCCAACAGGTATATGAACGGATGTTTAACTCACTAATCATCAGGGAAATACAAATCAAAACCACAATGAGGTATCCACTCACACCTGTTAAGATGGCTATTCTCAAAAAACAAAAGACAAGCCTGCATTACTGCGGATGTGGAGAAACCGGAACACTTGGACACTGTTGGTAGGAATGAAAAACACTTGCACTCGGTTGGTTTACCCTGCGGAAAACTGGAGATTCCTCAAAAAATTAAAAATAAAATTACCATATAATCCTGAAAACCCACTTCCGGCTGTTTAATCCACAAGAATGGAAATCAGGATCCCAAATACCTCCCATGTTCATTGCTGCACTACTCACAATAGCTAAGATGTGCAAACAACCTAAATAGACATCTGTCAACTGATAAATTGATAAAAAAAAAATGTAGACTATACATATAATGAAATATTTTTCAGCCTTAAAAAAGAATGAATATAATATGTGACAACATAGATGAACCCAGATAACAGTATGTTAAGTGAAGTAAGCCAGTCACAGAAAGACAAATACGCATGATTCCACTTAATATGAAGTATCGAAAGTAGTCAAACATAGAATCAGACTGTAGAATGTTGGTTGCCAAGAGCGTGGGGGAAGGGGAAATGGGGAGTTGCTCTTCAATGAGTGTGACGTTTTGGTTACACCTGATGAACAAATTCTAGAGCTCCTTTGTATAATGTATTTATAGTTAACAATACGGTTTTTATATACTTATTTAAAAGATTAGATCTGATCTTGTGTTCTTAATGCAATACAAATTAAAACAAAAGCAAAAACAAAAACTCACTTATCTTCTCTAGTGCCTGATAGTAAACTTTCAGCTGATACCTGTGTAGTTGTGTACATACTTACATATTTAACAAATAATTATCACTTCCTTATTGATGTGCAGTTGCTAGCAGGCTGTTTCTGAGGTGCATTCAGAAGGGATATATTGTCTTTTCCGCAGCTAAACTAACTCTTACGGGTGCTGTAAGTGGCTTAGCAGAAGTTGGAGATTAAGTGGTTTACTGTTGTTTCTCAAGTTTGGGACAGAATCCCTTGATCAAACCATGAATATTGACAGATTAGATGGATTTCAGGAACATAAAGACTTAATTGAATCTTTGGTGTGCTGGAGGAAGGAACTTGGTTAGGAATAAACAGGATTTAAGTAATTGGAGTTATTTAGCTCTCCTGAGGCTTAGTAAAACACCTTCTAAATAAGATTCTGGACCTTTTCTGTCCTGTAATTTAACTGTAGACTTAATCCTGACCAATCTAGCAGAATATTTAATTCCTTCTCCTAATACTGAGATTGGATTGGGAATCATTCTTGTTATATCTTAAGTCTATAACTCTTATTTCCCCTTTTAATTATTATTGTGGGTTTTAAAATTATAATTACAATATAATTCATATTAAAAATATTTTAACAGCACAGTGATTAATGGAAATAATTTTTTGAAACTCTTTTTCATTATGCCATCTTCATTTCTCATAAATAATTACTGTTAAAGCGTTTGATGTATGGAACATAGAAGTGGTCTTGTGTTTGGATTAACAAACTAATCAGGCATGATAGGCTTCACTCAATGCCAGGTATAAGGGCATGAGGCAGGTAATAAAGCTTGATTGATAACAAAATTAGTGAGGTCTGTCATTTCACAGCAATTGCTTTCAAATGTACCAGTCACTCCACATTTGGGTTATGATTTGCCAGGGATGCCATTGATTTTGGGGTCTCTGTAGTTTTTATCCCTTACTAGTTGTAGTAAGTTTCCTTCGGGGTGCCAGACTAGGGCCCATTTTCCAGTGTAGGTGCATCTTACCAATGCTGAGTCCTGATTTCCTTGATCCACAATCTTGACATAAATATCTTGACCTGATGCTTAGTTTTTTTTGGATTTGGTATATTCCTTTACCTTCCCTGAATTGCTATTGCAAGGAAGATTTGACCAAGGTTATTTAAACTTTTAAAATAACTATACATCTTATAACAGATAACATACTAATACATGTGAGAACTAATGTTTTGATAGTAGTAAAATAGGTAGTAAAATGATATATTTTACCAATATTCACTTGTGGGCCATATATATTTGCTACCAGTTTTTCATGATTGCACATGCTGTCACATCAAATATCCTTGTAATTTTGGGCAAGTATTGACTATATAGAATTTCTGGATAAAAAGGTATTCACCTTGAAAGTTTTTATAAATCTGCCAAACTGTCTCCCTCAATGCTGTAGTCTCATTAACAGTGTGTGAGATAATGTTTCATTATGCACCTTCCTTCTAGTTTTATTTATGTTGTCTCTCTCTAGTCCTTGAATTTTTTGTGTGCATGTGTTTTGGTAGGACATAAAAAATGATTCTGATTTTGCATTAAAAGCAGGATGCTTAGGATTAGCTCAACATCATAGGACTAAGTGGCCTATCTAACCTAGCACTGAAATCATCTGTCTCTTGTATTCTTTCAGTTAATTGAAACTTCACAATCTATTTCGTTTTATTCTCCCACCTTAATATTTGGAACTTATAATATATAATCTGCTTTGCAGAAAGTCTAGTTATTTCAACTCAACTTTAGTCAAAAGAAATAGGAAACTATTTGAAATACAGAACTAGCCTCTGATTGTGCCTGAAGCTCTTCATTATTTGTCAGTAATGTTAACATATTCAAAGTTAAAAAAAAAAAAGTTTAAGATGTATTTCACCTACTTACAGGTTCTACTAAAATATAAAGTTGCTGTAGAGGTTTCTAATAAATTTTAGTCTTCATCTGTTTATCAGCCTATTGCATGGTAAGTAATTGCTCAACCATTGAAGTTACAGTATTTGACAAATCGGCAGAAATTTTGCTGTATAAGCCAATGGAATTTTTACATTAAAAGTTAACTAATGCAGTAACTTCTATTCATTAAAGCTTTGGACAGCTTAAATGATGATGAAGTGAACATTTTTTTAGGCAGATTCATTACAATTTATCAAAAATTAAAAGAGTGCCCTCTACTTCTGGTTCCTTTAGTTGGTGACTTTCTCTAACAGTGATATTGGTTTACACATTTTTCAAGTTGCTGTGTATGAACTTATGCCAATGTTGATTATAATGCATTCGAATCATTTTATTCTTCAAATGTAGTTTTATTTATGTTTATAGAAAATATTTGAAACTGGTGAAAACCTTTTTGTTAATAAAATGTAGGAGAGGTAGAGTCCATTTTTTTGGTCATGCTTTGTTGCGAACAAAATGATTTTAGGGACAGACTGGAACTTGTTTTTCCTTTCAGATGGATTGAATCCCTACTGTCAACTTACATGCACTGAGAAAATAGTCTATAAATTTCATCATGGTTATTTTAGCTCCCTTTGCCATTTAAAGCAGAAATAGATGTGGACAAATTTACTTCCGGTGACATAGGTCTTTCTCTTTTTATAAACTGCTCAAAAAATATCAATTTAACAATGGATGTTAGAAATAACAGACATTGGAGTTTTTTTCTTTTGTAAAAGTAACAGTGATCTCAGTTGAACTAGATTTATTGTTAAGCAGCTTTACACATTTGCCCACTGAAATTCATTTCTTCTTTCCTTGCGTTTGCATTGCATTTTGGTGCCTTTCTCATAGCCCTCACCACCGTCTGCAATGCACTGCATGTATTTGCTTCTGTTTTCATGTTTTTCACTATAATATGAGCCTAGAGAACTGTATCTGTTATTCATCTTTTTTATGTAAAGCCTAGCACATAATAGGTATAAATGTTGAATTCAAATGATCTCTGCAAAATGATATAATGTGAAAAATTCACAAGTCATTCTATTTGATAATCTTTGACCATTAAAACTACTATTTCTGAGATTTTCTTATTCCTTCAATGAATCGGTTTTTATATGAAAAGATTCCATACACTTGTTAGTTTTGTTTACAGGAAATTGTTTTATGTACTCTAAAGATAATTACTGATAGTTTACCATCTGTTTCTATTAATGAGTCTTTTATTCTCCCTAATCACTTGCTTTGTGCAATATTTTATATGTGAGATTATCACTATCTTTTAGCTTTTGACGGTTTTGATACTTACAAAATGTGCAATATCTTCTGTGATCTTCTGCAAGTTATATTTGTGACATAATTTGAATTCGAGTGCTACTCTCACAAAGAAATGTGTATTGGTAATTCCTAAAATGAGATGTCACTCTTAGATGTCTTTCTAAAAACTCTTATTTTTTTACTTTCTAAGTAGCTATGGGTTTTCTTTTTCAGGAACGCAGTTTTTTCAGGTTTTTTTCATTCTGAAAAACATGGAGAAAGAGGATTCATATTATTGAATGCATATTGTGTTCTTGTATCATGATGAGCACTATATAGAATTACTAAATAATTAATTACTTAATAACCTTACTCCACAAGTAATATGCTTATTTATGGGTGAGTAAGCTTCAGAGAAAAGGAATTTTTTTTCTACTTGGCCTTTGCTTTATTTCTGATATAACAAAGAACACAGAAAATAGTCTTACATATTATGGATTAGTGGAAAATACATTGGAACTTTTATTTCTGACTGTATAGTCAGGTAGATATTCTTTAAATATCCCATCCATAGGGAAAGGATTTTTTTTTTAAAAAAAGGTAAAACAAGGTGTAGAAAACATTAGCAACAGACTATCAGAAAAGACCTTGAATTGGAAAAAGAACCAAATAGAGCTTCTTTAAAAAGAATCAGTAAGACTATAAACTTTTATGTTTTAAACAGGTGACTAGACATAATTGAAAGATAGGTTTGAAGAAATTACGTGCATATACAGAAAGAAAAGATGAAAGAAGTGAAACAGTTTAAGAAATGTGAAGGGCAGAATGAGACTGTCTAAAAATATGTTTAAATGGATTGCCAGAAAATTGACAGGTAGAGAGAATGGAAGATAGGAAGTAATGGAATTAAAAGTGGCTAAGAATTATCCTGACCTGAAGAAATTCATAGGTCCTCAGATTTAGGAAGCACATTTTTGTTGTTGTTGTTGTTTTCCAGATAGGGTCTGGTTCTGTCACCCATGTTGGAGTACAGTGGTGCCATCTTGGCTTACTGCAGCCTGGACCTCTCCAGGCTCAAGAGATCCAACACCTCAGCCTCCTGAGTAGCTAGGACTGTAGATGCGTGCCACCATGCTCAGCTAATTTTTAAAAATTTCTTGTGGAGACAGAGTGTTGCCATGTTGCCCAGGCTTGTCTTAATTTCTGGGCTTAAGTAGTCTTCCCGCCTCAGCGTCTCAAAGTGCTGGGATTACATTTCTGAGGCCACCACACCCAACCTTGGAAGCACAAACAATTCCAAATAAGCTACGTGACCTTAAAATTTGGAAAACCAAAGATAAATGGAAAGTCTTAAAACTTGCCAAAAAAGAAAACAGATTAGATACACAAGAGTATTGGACTGGCAGTGGCCTTCTGAAACTATCAGTGTACCAATGGCAATCAGAAGTCAATGTACTAGTACCACCAAATTTTCTACCAATTTACAGTATTATGTTCAGCTAATCTGTTATTCCAGAGTGAGGCTGAAATCATTACATTTGCAGCCAAACAAAAGATGAGTGTCTTTACTACCAAGAGAGACTCATTACATGTGTTTTAAAGCTGGGTGAGGTATACAGGTGTGAAATGTCAGGAGGTAGTTAGGTCCTCTGATGAGATTTGGAACTATCCCATCCTATTTCAAATACTTTCATAAGACATCTCGCCCTCATAGGTGGATTAAATTCAGGGAAAATTTCCACAGTGGAAATTGTGGATTTTTATTTGTTTAAGTGGTAATTTCTAGCATCTATTATTTTACAGTTTCTAAAACAAATCATGCATCACTGATCTTTTTCTAGAGGCTGTATTCATCTGATATATTTTATGTTTCAAATACCTGAGGAACACATAAGGGAAAGTACCTGTTTGTTTTCTTTCCCTCAACTTCACTTACCTGTGCCATTAGTTTTAATTTGAAAGAAATGTAGTTTCTCACTTTGTTGGTCAGTTCTTAAAGTGGACTTTAATTAATCGGCTTGTGGCGTATTTGTACTGATTAGAAGATACTTAAAGTGGAGACCCTGTCACATTATATTAGGACTCTAGCAAAGAACCTGCTAGTTTGATGCCTAATAATGTTTGTTCTGAGCCGATGATAAGATACTAAACATTTCTGTGAAAAATAGAAATCAGAAAGGTAGCACCAGCAACAAAAAATCTTTCCATGGAATGCAAAAGCTTCAGGGAGCAATTGATTAGCCGCATCCAATCCTAGAGCGGTAGCAGGGAGAAATCATGGGAAAGGAGGAGGCCAAGGCCCAAGTTGGAGAGAAGAGGCAGCAGGACTTATTTGATTACCTTAGCATTTCCAATTTTCAGTAAATTTTGCATGACCTTCACAATTTTTATGTTATGCTCATGTTATCTAGATTATTATTTACTTATATTTTAAAGTAAACATGCTTATTTATTTTTAAGAGGAAATGTTTTAATCAAAATAAAATTTGAAACCCATTCTACATATTGTAAATCAAAAGTATATGTAAAAATTAGTAAAAGGAGAGAACACAAGGAAAACCACATCCTGCCGGGTGCAGAGGCTCACCCCTGTAATCCCAGCACTTTGGGAGACCAAGGTGGGTGAATCACTTGAGCCCAGGAGTTTGAAACCGGCCTGGGCAAATCCCATCTCTACAGAAAATGTAAAAATTACAAGGATGTGGTGGTGTGCATCTGTAATCTCAGCTACCTGGGAGACTGACGTGAGAGGATCACCTGAGCCTAGGAGATTGCAGCTGCAGTGAGCTGTGATTGAGCCATTGCACTCCAGCCTGGGTGACAGTGCAAGACCCTGTCTCAAACACAAACAACAAACAATTTTCTGTTGCCTGTCATGGAGCCTGAGGTCTACCTTCTGTTATAAAGAGGAAAAAAATTTCAAGTAACATTGAAGACATCAGGATAATCAAAAAAGATGCAAAGGCTCATGCCTGTCATCCCAGCACCTTGGGAGGCCAAGGCAGATGGATCAACTAAGGTCAGGAGTTCGAGACCAGCGTGGCCAGTATAGTGAAACCCCATCTCTACTAAAAATACAAAAATTAGCTGGGCATGGTGGCACATGCCTGTAATCCCAGCTACTAAGGCTGGGGAATTGCTGGAACCCAGGAGGCGGAGGTTGCAGTGAGCCGAGATCGTGCCACTGCACTCCAGCCTGGGCACAGAGTGAGACTGTCTCAAAAAAAAAAAAAAAAAAAAAAAGCAGAAAGGAAATAAACTTGTCGTTTTGTCATGAGCGATATAGAATCATTTTTAGTACCAGCAGTGTCAACAGATGAATGTGAAATGATTCATGGAGGTTAGCATGACTCTGTGCATCTGAGTGCCTTCTTTTTAGTGATCATCATTTGAAAGATATTGCTGTGTGCCTCCTGTATTGAAATTATTTTGTTCTTTCTATTTGAAGCTCTTTTAAGAGCCTGTGCTGATGGAGGTGCCAACCGCTTATACGATATCACCGAAGGAGAGAGAGAAAGGTATGCTTTCTTTTAGCCAGTGTGCATAATACCACTAATTTCTGCTCTTCTCTTGTTTTATTTTCTTCTTGTAAGTGGACATTGTTCATTTTCCTTCAGACTCTTTTATAGAAAACCACCTCAGTGAGGGAAGAGTGACTGAGCTGCTTAACCATGTTGTATTATTTCTTGCTTTAAGTGGTATCTCTTAGTAGAATGAAGCCCATCTATTCTTATTTTTAAAACCTTCATTCTGCTACATCAAAGACACATTAAGTAACATTATCAAATCTCGATACTTGGGAGAACTGTGAAAGTCAGCTAAAAGAAAACTTCTTTAAGCTAACTTTGAGATGGCAATTTGAGATGTTATTCAAACAGTGTAAATGAATAAAAACAGATTTTATATAAAGTAGTTGTATATTCTGTCATAGAAGATATGAGGTTTTATATTAGTGTTGAGTAAAGCCCAGTATAATTTAACTTAATTACTTCTCAGTTATGCATACACTTATATTTTAGGAGATAAATAATTTATTTCCTTAAGATTTACTATCCTTGCTGTCTGATTTTTCTTTGTGTGGTGTGCTATTTTTAGATAAGATAATATGTTTGATGGAAACAGATTTTAAATCTAGCTCATTGTGAACATGTTTGTAGTTTCCATCCCTATCATATGTGTTATTAAATATATTGAAGTGTTTTTCGTTTAGGAAATTACCTCCTTGCTGCAAAGAATAAAAACATGATGATATAACATACTCTAGGTACAAATTAAATATATGTATTTTGAAATAATATATTTTTCTTTATGGTATCAGAATTTCTAATGGAGCTGCTTTTCTAAAGCAGCAGTTTCTTATAGGAAGAAGGCATGTTTCCTTCAAGACTGGACATGCTAATGCTAATGTCTGGGGACTGGATGCATTATCCAGAAATACAGCAAGAGTGACAGCCTAGAAGACAATTTAAATTCTTCACATTTTTTGCCCCTTTATTTTGTAACTTTACAAATTCCTCTGACAGTATCCTCCAAGACTTGACATGGACAATGTGTGAAAAAGTATTCAAGTATGTGCTGTAAAAAAGTGTCTGGGCCAGTTATTTCAGATAAGAGCGTAATGCCCATGAGGCCAAGCATATGTATTGGATATTGTTTGTTCCATGACTGTAGCCTGCTTGCTGGCAAACCATCTGTTGCCAAGCATTCTCTAATGGCAGGTGTAGCTTGTAAACATAATTATAACCACAACTGTCAAAGGATCTCAACACTGAGCCTCCCTAGTGATCCTTGATTATAAGATCCATCGATAATGCTTGTGAAAAAATATAGACTCCCATATTGATTATTTTTACAGAATTGGGCTGGACATTAATAAGAAAGATAACAGAGCACTTTAAAAATAATGTCAACTTTTATGTTAGATTCAGGACATTAATATATGCAGTTTCATTACATGGGTATATCGTGTGATGCTGAGGTTTTGGATATGAATGGTCACGTTACCCAGGTAGTGAGCATAATATCCATTAGTTACTTTTTCAACCCCTAACCCCCTCCCTCCTCATTCTCACAGTTGCCAGTGTCTATTGTTGCCATCATTATGGCCATGAATCCCCAATGTTTAGCTCCCACTTATAAGCAAGAACATGCAGTATTTAGATTTCTGTCCCTGCATTAATTCACTTAGGATAATGGCTTCTAGCTGCATCCATGTTGCTACAAAGCAGATGATTTCAAACAGAATACTTTTATTCATATTTGAAAGTAAAACAGAATGCCAGATTTAGGGAGTGAGAACCATTATTTTTTCCCAGATTTTAAAATAACCACGTGTGATGTTTCTCAACATATTTATAAGTAATCTTACAGGAGTCTTCCCAGAAGATTTATATAATTTATCTAACAACTGTTTGTTCATGTATGAAGGTGTTCAATAAAACACTGTATTTTTCATTGATTTTCTAGTTGTAATTGTGTGTTTGCAATGATTCCTACTCTGATGCCCAGGGACATCACTGGCCTGGATGAGGGTAGAATCTCTAATAGGAAGATGAGTGAAACTAACTGTCTCATGTGGGAATTAAGTCCTTGAATCAATCTCTAAATACGAACTCTAACCAGTCAAAATAATTGGATTCCGGTGACTAAACATAATTCCTCTTAATTGTATTTCTAATAGAAAGGCATGACAATAAAAAAAGAAAAAAAATACATGAGTTTTTAAAAGCCAGTATGTACTTTGTGGACCACTACTTGCCTTGTTCTTATTTATTTACTTAGCATCCATATGTACAATGTAATGCCTCATAATTATGTGATAACACATGAATTTTTGAAGAATCATCTTCAGTTGAAGACAAAATAAAATATTTGGAATGGAAGGAAGGAAGACCTATAAATGGTAGCAGAGGAACAAAGCTTCCAAATGAGTAGAGCTGAAGGAAAAATCGGTGATGGGACCGTCTCCTCTCTGCTCAGGCTGAAGAGGGACGGGGCATGAGGCCCCAGGCCCCGTGTTACTCTGCTTCAGGATACCATTGGACATTCAGGTCTACATATGTCTCTCATGGAGCTAGGGCCCTAGGAGAGCCTGAAGAGGACCCAGGTGTATTCCAGGCCCCTGCCTGGACCTGCTGGCTCCTTTACTCCTTCAAGGGAAAGTTGAAGTGTGGCTGGTGAGACTGTTGGGACTCATGGGGAGATGTGTGTAGTGAAAAGGAGATTCAAAAAAATATATTGGATTTGCAATAATCAGCAAGTAGAAATAGTGTCCATTTATCTTACAGCCCAGAAAGTCCAAGATTAGTCAATGGGAACATAGTTTATGAAGTAGAGATGATTAATGTTCTTCTGTTACCTGCTTTCAGAATACTGAATTAGTGCCCCCAAACTCTTGTCTTATACATATTAGTTAGGTTTTATTTTATTACAGATATGCAAGATATCATTGTTTTCAATGTTCAAATTGTCCCATCTTTGGCCAATATAAACTTCTTTAAATTAGATCCTATGTCCTTTTTAAAAAGTTACCTTTAAGTACATATATAAATATTATATATATATATATATATATGTATATACACACACACACACACACACACGTAAATCATATATATTATATAAATCACATATAAAAATTATATATAATTTTTAGGCATAATGTACAATAAAATGCATACTATAGGTGTTTAATTACATGGGTTTTATTAGACATTTATTTATAGCCTCCTCTCTGCCATGCAAAACAAGACAGAGAGTTTCTTACCTCTAGGCCACTGCTTTCTGATTCCATTACTATAGACTTTAAAAAATCTGTTACTAAATTTCAAGCAAAAGAAATCATATATAGTATGTATTCTTTTGTGTCTTTTTCTTTTGCTCACATGTGTGTTTGCAGTTCATTCATGTTTGGTAGTTCTTTTTTATTGCTCAGTAGTATTTTATTGTACGAATATACCACAATTACATTTGTTTATTCACCAGATGTACATTTGGTTGTTTCTGGTTTTTGGCTATTATGTGTAAATGCCGTTTCTTGTACAAGGGTTTCTGTGAACATGTTTTAATTTTGGGGAATAGGTACAAAGAATGAAGTTTGTGGGTGACAGGGTAAATATGTATTTAACTTTCTAGAAATTGACATTTCACTATTCCAAAGTGGTTGTAACGTTTTATATTCCCATGAGTACCTAGATTGCTCCACAGCCTCACCAATATTTGTTCTTTTTTATCTTTTTTATTTTAGGCATTTAGTGTTTGTGAATGGAATTTGTGTTTTTAATTTACATTTCTCTCTGATAAGTAAGGACGTTGAGCATCTTTTCATGTATTTATTGACCACTGGTATTTCATGATTTGCTTATTTTTATTTTTAATAACTTGTTACACAATTCTTATTTACCACTTTTATTTTTTTTTTTTTTTTTTTTTTTTTTTTTTTTTTTTTTTTTGAGACGGAGTTTCGCTCTTGTTGCCCAGGCTGGAGTGCAATGGCGCGATCTCGGCTCACCGCAACCTCCGCCTCCTGGGTTCAGGCAATTCTCCTGCCTCAGCCTCCTCAGTAGCTGGGATTACAGGCACGCGCCACCACGCCCAGCTAATTTTTTGTGTTTTTTTTAGTAGAGACGGGGTTTCACCATGTTGACCAGGATGGTCTCGATCTCTTGACCTCGTGATCCACCCGCCTCGGCCTCCCAAAGTGCTGGGATTACAGGCTTGAGCCACCGCGCCCGGCCACCACTTTTATTAATTAAAACAACAGCCGTGGGCTTAGGTCCAGTTCTATACCAGATGTGTGAAACGCTTGCACAGTGTCTTTACTAAAAATTTTTTTTCTGATAACACTTAACATGAGATCTACTTCTTAACAAACAATACATATTGTTTACTACAGATACAATTAGATCTCTAGAACTTATTCATCTTGATTAACTGAAAATGTATGCCTATTGATTAGTAACTCCTCATTTCTCACCCTCCCTGGCAATCCTGTTCTACAGTTTGATTCTATGAATTTGACTATTTTAGATACCTTGGATAAGATAATCTGGCAGCATTTGTCTTTCTGTGACTAGCTTATTTTATGTAGCATAATGTCCTCAAGACTATTCCATCCTTCATAAGTGTCTGTCTCTGTTTCAGCTATGAAAGCAGCCTCTCTTCATTCATCAGGTTTTGTTTTGATAAAGATGCCCTAAATATTTTTTCTCATCTTGAATTGCAGTGCATCTATTAATACCTATTGGGTCTGACCTTTGGGACGGTAGAACATATAATTGATTTTTCTGGAGTTACTTGTTAAGTGAATGCTAGCTCAGTAAGCTCCCTGGTGCCATTCAGTGTGATAGGTTATATGACATAAAGAGAAAATTCTAGTTCAATGTGATAGATTCCGTAACGAAGGAAGACATGGACAAGGACAGTTAAAGAAGAACGGAGGTATTAGAAAATATTTCGAGGATCCTAATGGGTTGTAAGAGATTAGGACCACAGACTGTGTGAGGTATACATATGTGTGTGCATTTGTAGTCTCCTGGATGAAATCTAAATTAACTACCATGAGGTGCAGGGTTATCTTTTTAGGCATGCCTAATTTCTTCCCTTGTGTTCTAGTCCAGCAGAACTAACTGCTCACTGTCCTAAATTTGCCAGGCCCTTTGTCCTCCCTGCCTTTCCTCAGGCCCTTTCTCATGGCTGATCTTGTACACAGTACCACCACCCATAGTCCATTACAATTGTGTGGCCATTCCGAATAACCAGTGATGGTAGATCCTATGCTGTACTCATTCTTAGGTGGTTTTAGCAGCATGTGCTAGAATGTTTTGTAGCATTCCTATCCATGCATCAGTGTTCAACTAACACACCATGTACTCCAGGAGGGCTCCTCTCCCCTTCCAGCCTGAAGTGATCTGGCATTTCCTACACAGTAATAATACTCTTAAATCACAATGTTACATTCACATTTTACCTTGATTTAAAGCTGTAAAGACTTATATTCTCTACTAGGTTGTAAATTTCTGGTGATCTATTGCCCTTTAACTTTGCATAATACTTTGTAATTATTTACTTTTTCATTGTATCTTGTGATTTAGTTATGCATAGATGTATCTTATCTCCTCACTAGGTGGTAAACTCCTGGAAGGCAGCAATCATAATTAATCATCTTTATATGCTTCATATCTGGTACAGTAATGAGAATTTGAGAATTTATTGAATTAGTGATTTTTCCTTGGTATCTTAGCAGAGATCTAAGACTAAGCTTTTGTTAAGTCAAGGATTTCTAAGTTATAATACCAGCTATTGGAAGTATCTTGTTGTTAAAGAAACTATTGATAATTATATATCTTATTAGTTTTATAAGCCAGAAATGGCTTATATTAAAAAGGATTGTGCATTTTTGTCCGAAGTTATGTGTAGTATATATCCCACTTACTTCCAGGATGTCTTATGTTACGTTGCGTTCTAATTACTGTCTAAATGAATCTTCTGTCCTGGAACTAAGGTTCTTGCTTTGAATTCATGGGTGTTTTGAGAGGAATGTGTATCATGAATATCAGTGCTAAATGTGAGAGGTTTTTTTTAAATTTGTGATTTTTGTGGTACTTAGAGATTTTCAGACTCTAAGAAGTTGCTGTATCTTTAATATTGTGTATAGGATATCTGAAATGAGGGGAGAATTGTTTTTAGGTTCGTTTTCTCAGAGTAATTACTGAATATAGAATCCTCAATGGAAAGTTCTATGGGAGAATATCTTTATGTAAACATTGTTCTAGATTAGCTCAAATGTTTAGGAGTTTCCTTTCTGTTTAAAGATGAGCACCCAACAAAAATCCATACGTTCATGGAAATGACCACGTAATTAAACACTCATTAACAATGGCAGGATGATGAGGACCTATTTAAACAGAAAAGCAAAATACATTTCCTGATTTCTTTTTCCTCTCATCTCATTAATTTTCTCAGTTAAGATTTCAGTCTTTGAGCTTTATATAATCATGCAAGTTTCTCATCAGCAGATCAATCTACTTTTTAGAGTGATCAAGTGTGAAGAGGATGACTATTGTAGCTTTAGAACTATTCATGCCCCAGCTAAACAAAGTTCAAAATATAATTAAAATAATTGATTAATGTGGGAAGACAGCTCTTAAAAATTAGCTTCTAAAGCCTTTATCAATACAATTAACCCAGGCATCTGGTAGCAAGTGTTTAATTACTCTTGAAGGAATCAATGACAGTCTAAATCTGGCTGTCTGGCTGTCTGTGAGTAACTTGGAACAATTGCTTTCTATATTATTGCAGGTAGCAGCGGCTTCCAGAATGGGCATTATGTAGTCAGAGAGTTAGATTAGAGTTTAAAATCAGATTCTGCCACTTCAGTATCTTTTAGCAGGTAATTTAACTTCTTGGGCTGTAGTTTCTTCATCTATGACACTTCCAGAAGAGATCACTTTCTTTTGGAGTATTCAGAGATTTGGTGAAGTAACTTATTACTGTAGCTAATTATAGAATATCTGGATATATTAAGAGGACGAAGCATGACTCTTAAAATCTATAATGATAAATTATTGAATAGTTCAGTGTGTACCTAATGTAATTTTAGGCAATAGCTGTAAATATTTTTGTCATACTTTTCTGCATGCAATAATTATTGTATTACTTTTTAGAAAGGTTGTAAGCATTTTTCAGATAGTGGTTGGAATATAGGAATGTCGTGTTTGGCATTTGATTTCTTTTGTTTTAAATCTATTTTGTTCAGCTATAATTTCATGCAACAAAATTCATCCAATTTAAAAATACAGTACAGTTATTTTTGAAGTGTTACATAGTTAGTTACATATCCACCACCACAGTCAAGTTTAAAACAGGTCCGTCATCCAAAAAAGTTCCTACCTCCCGCTTTGCAGTCAGTTACCTCCTTCTGTACCATATCCCCTATCCCCTTCTAGAATGTCATACGAATGGAATCATACAATTGGTTTTCCTTTCTTTCTTCACTTATCAAATGCTTTTGAGATTCAGCCATATTCTTTTATGTATTAGTATGTATTAGTAGTTGGTTCCTTTTTACTGTTGAGTAGTGTTCCAGCATAAGGATACACCACAATTTTCTTTATTTATTTGACACAGTTGATAAACCTGATTTCTAAAACTCACCTTTTTGTTGGAATCTGTTGTCATTTTTTATGTGCTTCTTTGGAATATATGTTCTTTTAGTTGGAACCAAGCAAAATTCTCAAAGCTTTCAGTTCAGTCCTGGAGATTATATAAAATAGTAGTAAAAACTTATATATAAGGTCTGTATTTGCTATACCTTAGTAAAAAGTATGTCAAAGCTTGTGCTGTTTTTAAAAGGAGTAAGACAATAAACATGAAATCATTGTGAAATAAGTTGGTGTCAAGTATCTGAGCATAAGTTGTGGTCTTGATAATTTCTAATATATTTGACAGTTGATTTCAGTCTCTCTGTGACTAGTTTTCTCACTGATTGTGTTTTTTTTTTTTTACTACTTTTCAAACTTCTCATAGTATAGTAGAAACTTGTAATTTCTATATGCTTTAACATATGCAGAAAGGAAACAAATATGAACCAAAGATCTTTAGTTCAGTTGATTCTTACAAGCCTAGCCTTAGCAATGGTAAGTCATTTGCTTCAGCAAATTTCCATTAAAAAGTATTTGTGCAATCAAATTACCAAGCTCTGTAAGCATGTCAATGTTATTAGGTCTTTGAATCAAAATGACAAAAGGTAAAAATGATTAGTACATTTAAAAGAGAAATTACAACAGAAGTCTTGGTATTAAAGAACCTTACACAACAAACTGAAGGCATATTTATCTTAAATTATTGATTAGATTAGTTTAGTAATATATTTTAGTCTGTTTGTTATCAAATGCTATAAATCAGAGGTCTCAAAGTTATCCATGCGTAGCTATTAATCATTTTGGAGTATTGGAGGAGGGAGGAATGTGTATGCAAAGGTGCTATGTTTCTCAGATCATGCATGAACTCAAAATAAATTTTCTGAGCAAGACCATTTTAAGCAGCTGCAGGAAGTCCATTTACAACTGAATTTAATCAAAGACATTGTTTTTTATGGCTATTCTATTTCATAAAGTATGTTCCTGACAGAACCCTTTTCCTTTCCTGCACTGTGGATGGAGTCTTCAGAAATAAATTATCTTCCAGTAATTTTTTAGAGAATGCTAGATCATTTGTCAAAAGTTTTGAGTAACGTGTGGTTTTTAAATTTTTACTTTTTTTAAAAAAAACAGGGTTGAATTGTTGTAGTGCTTAACATAAGAGCTCATGTTTTCTTGTCATGTGTTTTACTTATTTTCAATAGATTTTTAGATCAATGAGTTAAGAAGTGATGGTTGAAAGTAATTGCATAATACAACACATGCAAAATTGTTTCTTAAAAAGTGTGGAATGGTCCCCGTTTGCTTTTTCATACACACTTAGGTGATTGCACATACATGTCTTCTTGCAGACACACACTCGGATTCTTCCTGCATGGTTTTCTTGTTATTAAAAGTTGGGATTTGTATTATTAGGCCGAGAGCACACAGGATAACTCCAACACTAGACAAGATGGCTTATATTATTTGTTGACACCTCATTATAGGGCAGGAAATTTTAGTTGATGATAGGATTGCAACTGAGCTAGCCATGGTCTTCCAGTTATTAGGGAGCAGAAAAGTGACAACTGGAATTCAATTTAAGCAAGGGCCAGTGAATAAATTTTATGGGAAAATATCCAAATGGCAATTACATGAAGATGAGCCCTGAACTATCACTTGCAATGTGGGGTTAGAAATCTGGGAGTTGTTTAAGCTGTATTCCTTAAAGACTTCAGTTTTTCTTCTGTAGCCAGACAGGTCAATAATATGCTGAAGAATCTCAGAGAGGATATTAAAAATGCAACAGAAGATATACCACACTAAGAAAAAAATCATTGTGCATGTGTGTGCATTATATGCAATGTACTTTACTACAGTGTACTTAACTCTGACTACTATCATCTTTTGGAAGTAGTAGAGAGCTAGAGAAAGTCAGGAAGAAATGATGAATAAGAGAGCATTTAGTCTATGAATCACTAGACTGAAAGGAACTAAAATAAAAAATCATAAATATTAAAAATGCTGACTTCTCTGAATCCTATGATTTAGAATTGCAAGGAGCAGCTTTTGTTGAATGAGACTAACAGAGCTTCTGCTTAGACTACAGGGAAGATGGTGTGGTCCCTCCCTACAGGACTTAGACTGGAGAACACCCTTTCAACCTTCGATGTCAGATTCCATCCATTTCTGCTGGGTACCATGTAGGGGTGCCAACACCTGGGTGTTACCCAGGGCTAGAACATCCATGAGGGGAGAAGATGTGTATGCATTAGCACTGTTTAAAAGATTAGTTAAAACCTTTGTGCCATCTAAATGTTAAAAAAAAAAAAAAAGCCTATTATGTTCAAACCTTTGGAGTGCCCCTACAAATATCAAGCAGTAGGTTTTAGCTACAGATGGGGGTACTTTTTAACAGAACACCACCTAACTCATTTCTAAAAGCCTCCTGCTTTCTTCCATGTGGTATGCATCATTATCTTTGAAAACTCAGCCCGTGTGTTGTGTCTCCTCAGAAATCCTAGTTTCCACAGACCCATGTTAGGAATGAACTTTCTAAGCAACCCTTTACCGTAATGCCACATTATGTTGAAATTATCCATGGGTTAACTGGGAAAGTTTATCTATTCTTGTTTTATTCATCTTTGGAAATAATCCTGGTAGCTAGGATCAGGTTTGATAACTAACAGATGATAAGTAAATATTTTTAACGAAGGAATGTTACTCCTTTTAGATAATTCACCCTGAAAATAATTTCCTTACACATTCAATTAAGCAAGTAAGTGACAAATTCTAAATGAACTAAGGGTGTTTGGTGGCTGGATTTCTTAATTTACCAGGTTATGTTACATTATCTATTATTCCGAGTCTCTCATATGTAATTTGTCCTTGATGTTTTCTTTTCCAACTCTTCCATTATCAAACATTTATCACAGCATATTAGAGTCATCTATTTGCATAATCCTACCAGCCTGTAACCCCAGTGAAAGCATACATGTCTCTGGCATTTTTGCTGTCTCATCCCCGGCAACCAGTTTTTAACTATGTGCTTAAGAGATTAAAGAATGACTAGAAATGTTCATCAAAACTTAATATAGTCTACTGTCATAGATTGCAGTATGAATAGGTGTTCCTGACCCAAAAAGGCAATTCTTAAGATTATTTTTTATTCAAGAGGAGAATCAGAGACTGATACCAAACTCTCTTCTGGTAGAGGTGTGTGGGGAGGGAGAAGTAAGGAGGAGATTAACGAAGATCATTACACTACCCTAGGGCATGAAGACCACACAGGCAGCAGAGAAAAGATGTAGATGTATACTCATGAGGATTCCTTTTGGGGTTTTTTGTTTGTATTTGTAGTCAGCTGGTCCCACTTAGGTGTGCAGAAACTAGTATGGTCTCAGTCTTGAAGGGAGGCAAATCCCACTCCAGAAATAAACGCAATGCATGGGCAAATATTCCCTCAGAACCACCTCACCTCAACTAAACACATGATATTACACTAGAAAAGAGAGACAGCTGGGAATTCACATGTAGTACACACAGTGTCGGGCTCACAGGGGAAGTGCAAGTCCTAACTTGTTCTTAGAATGTAAGCTTAGCTGTGGATCTGGCTCTATAATATTAGGACTTATTTAACTTTTTGTATTTGTCTGGGTGTTTAGTTATAAAAAACAAGAACTTTGGACAGTGAAAACAAAAATCAAAAGTAGTATAATTAACATAAAAAATGAGAAGGCTGGAGGAAAACGCAGGAATTGGGAGGCTTCGGAAACATGCAGGAATCAAGGGAAGCTGGAAGCCAGATCCACAGCTGTGGTTACTACATTCTAAGAACAAGTTCAGACTTGTACTCCCCACTGTGTGCTGGCCAGTGTATGTACTACATGTGAATTCCCGACTGTCTCTGTTTTTCTAGTGTAATATCATGTGTTCAGCTAAGTTGAGGTGGTTCTGAGGGAATATTTGCCCATGTCCTTATTTCTAGTCATTGCTTTTATTTCTGGAGTAGGATTTGCTTCCATTCAAGACGGAGACCATGCTAGTTTCTGCACACCTAAGTGGGACCAGCCCACTACAAATACAAACAAAAAACGCAAAAAGAATCCTCTTGAGTATACATCTACAACATCTTTTCTCTGCTACCTGTGCGGTCTTCACGTCCTAGGGTAGTGTAATGGTCTTTACTAATTTCCTCCTTACTTCTTCGTCCCCACACACCTCCCTAACTTATTGGGGTATAAAATGCCCCCATTGGGAACTGTTTTTATTCTTCACTATCTTAATGACAATGAAAGGGAATTAAATGGTCATCTGTCATGCAAATAAGTGACAAAAATGCCTTTCGCATATTCTGAAAAATTTAATAACATTCTTTCCAAATTTAAAAAAAGTATATGGGAAGTATAATTCTTCTTTAGTCTTATAAAAGTGTGTTTTTAAATTAAAAGATTCTGGTTTTCTGAATTCATGTTACATTTGTTTTAAAGTAAACTTAAAAATTTTACTCTTATGATTCATAATTTTCTGGGGAGAGGGTTGTAAACTTTTTTAAGATACATTTTGCGTTTAAAAATATTTTCCCCCTCTTAATGAAATATTACCAAGGCAAGCTTATGTTTTACAACATAGAGCTTTCTTCAGTTGGTTTGGGTCTTTGTGACACCTGAGTGAGAGAATTACATTATTTTTTCTAATTTGTAATATATAGAAAGGTTTTATTACTTACAGGCAAGGCTTTAACTTAAATATACAATAATAATAAATTTTTACAAAATATCCCAAGATGAAAATTTCCCAGATTTAGTTCTTTTATTAAAAAAATATTTAAGTCAAGAAATAATTAAGAAAAAAATGTTTTCTGACTTCCAGCACAGTAGTTAAAAGAGCAGCTGAAGCTTAGAAGCTTAGGATGCAGTTTTCTTTGTAGAGCTATCATTTTTTTTTTCCCCCCCACTTGATGCAGAATTCACTTATTTATCACTAGCGGCCTCTAGTGTGTATTCAATTTTTTTTCTGCCCGAATGTACATTAGTTGGTTATTAGTAACTGGAGAGCTGTTTCATGTGCTAGGAACAAGAAAAACAACTACAGTTTGTGTCATCTTGGCATTTTATCAGTCAGTAAAAAGAACATTTTCGCATAATAGTGTGGTCTTATGATTCCTATTAGCAGTAATAGGGCTTTCCCAGCGACTTTCCTCCATGTGACAGTTGCTTGCCAAAGCTTCATTCTGATGCGGTAGGAGAAAGAGTCGTCATGCATTACACTGTTGCCCTCTAATGCTTTTCATAGGATGCAGTCAAGTTAGGATACAGGTGGCAGGGATTATCAAAGTGAGATTTTAGCCAAATTCTGTGGCAAAAATCTGAACAGAACTTATTTATTTTAATTGAGTTTATTTGTTTAATTTTAAATAAAACCATACTCAATTTTTAATACAATCATAATTACAAAATATATAAAGGTAAACACATCAAATCATTTAGTATTTACCTTTCTTTTAGACTTTATATATATTTTAAAAGCAAATTCTCTGCTATCGCCTCTAACTTTTCCATTTACGGACACAGGATTATTATAATGAATTTGGGGAATTTAGGAACACATAAAGAAAAAATGAAAGTAACCTAAAATCCCACTCCTATAGATAACTTCTATTAATATTTTTACATATATAAATTTTTTCGATTTTACATTTTCATATATTTATTGCTGAGTGTATGTGTGTGTGCACATGTAATGAAACATGGATTTTTATCTATACATCATGCTTGTTTTTTTAACATTATATTATGAACATATCACTAGGTCATTATACATAAATTTTGTTAAATTTTTATCTCCCATTCTCCATATATCAGAAAGTTATGTAGCTCATAAGTTTTTTGTTTTTGTTTTTGAGTTGGAGTCTCACTTTGTTGCCCAGGCTGGAGTGTAATGGCAGGATCTTGGCTCACTACAACCTGGGCTGCCTCCCAGGTTCAAGCAGTTCTCCTGCCTCAGCCTCCCAAGTATCTGGGTCTACAGGCATGCGCCACCATGCCTGGCTAATTTTTGTATTTTTAGTAGAGATGGGGTTTTACCAGGCTGGTCTCAAATGCTGACATTAGGTGATCCACCCCCCTCAGCTTCCCAAAGTGCTGGGATTACAGGCCTGAACCACTGCACCCGGCCAGCTCATAAGTTTTATGTAAATAAAACTTTGGTAAATAAAACTTGGTTAAGTATTATAAAAACATTATTATTATAAATGTACCAGTTTCTGACACTTAGAGTAGTTTCACAGAAGTTAAGACTTGGGCCAGAAGTTATGAATTTAAGAAAATATATTTAAGTCTAAGCTGACAACTTCCTTTCCAGAATATTTGTGCTTAAGGTAAACTTCATCAGCAGTATAAAACCATTTACATTTCTGTTTGCTCTTGCCAGCTTTATTAACTTAATTTCTATTGATATATTAGGTAGGAAATCATATTCCATGATTATTTTAGCATATTTTAATTATGCAGTCATTCTGTATAACAGGCATTATTGTAGGCACCTGTGATGCAGCAGAGAACAAAATACTTGACTTCATTGATCTTCCATAGAGGAAATAAGCAAGATAAATAATTGAAATATAAAGTATATTACTAGTGAGAAGGAGAATAATAAAGCAGGAGAAGAGGTAGCATGCTTTGCGTTAGATTGTTAGCAATTAAAGTCAGGGAAAGCCTCACTGAGCAAGTGACTTCTGAGTTAAGAGCTGCAGGAGGTAGAGAAGCAAGCCATTTGCTCATCCACAGGAAGACCCTTCCCAGAAGAGGGATGCTTGTGCAGAGGCCCTGAGACATGAGAATGATATCAGTTAGCTTTTGCTGTATCACAAGCCACCCCCAAAATTAGTGGCTTTAAACAATGATTTATTTATTTTCTCACTAGTCTGAAGGTCAGCTAGGCAGATCTTGTGGGGCTCATTCTTGTGTCAGTTATGTAGGTTGGTAAAAGAAAACTGTTTCTGCACTCACAACACTTCTGCCACCAAATGTTTTATGTTTTATACATCAAACAATTTGCTAGTTGTCTGTGGCCACCAACTGGATGTACTACAATTTAATTCAATCTGACTTTACTCAGAAGCAGCACAGACCACACCCTCCAACACACACGCACAGGTTAAGGACTTAGTCTCACTAGATTGCCTCACACTTTAGATGCCAGTTGCAGCTAGTGGGTCCCCCTGAACTCCCTCCTCGTGTTTGAGAATTTGCTCTAATGGCTCACAGAATTCAGAGAAACACTTTACTTATGTTTACAATTTATTATAAAAGAATGTTATAAAAGTGAAGTGCCAGATGATGTTATACAGAGGGTGAGATCTGGAGAAGTCCTGGTACAAGAGCTTTGGTCCCCCTCGGATTTGGGATATACTACCCTCTTGGCATATGGATATGTTCCTCAACCTGAAAGCTCTATGAACCACGTTGTTTAGGGTTTTTAAATGGGGGTTCCATTACATGGACATGATTGATTACATCATTAGCCATTGGTGATTAGCATAATCTCTAGCTTCACTGGGAGTGGTGGGTGTGAACATTCCATACTCTGATCATGCCTTTTGGTTATCAGCCTCCAACTTGAAACTCTCCTAGAGGCCACCAGTTATCTCATCAGGATGCCTGAAAGACACCCATTACTGTGGAGATTCCAGTCTCATACTCCGTCCATCAGGCATGCCTAGAATTACTCTAATGGCAACAGGGGAGTGTTCCAAGAGAGCGAAAGGAAGGCTGCAGCTGCACTTGAGGCCTCCATTCCTAACTGCTGTGCTATCGCTTCCACTGCATTTTTTAAGTGAAAGCAGGTCTCAAGACTAATACAAATTCTCAAGGTGTAGAAAGGGATGCATTTTAGTACCTTGTGATGAAACAACCTGGAAAGTCATATTATAAAGGGGTATAGATTGGGAGGAGGAAATAATTATGGATAATCTACAAGTAGAGATAATGAGGGGAACTTACAAGAAAGGAGAGTGAGCAGAAAGATAAGAGGGTAGATCTTAAGGCATCTTTATAGATCATATTGATGATTTACTGTGAATGAGATGGAAAGAGATTGGAAGGTATTGAGCAGAGGAGTGGCATCAGCTGTTTTGTTCAGGGTTGTAGCATGGAGGATGCAAAGAAAGAGCCAGATTGAGAATGTATTGTTGCCTGTAGAACTGGCTGACAAATCAGTTATTAGGTGCAAGAAAGAAAAGTCAAGGATTTTGTAGTAAACAACTAGAAAAGAATGGTTTTTCCTTAGACGAGACTGGGGAGATTTTAAGAGTAGTGATTTCAGTGAGGGGAAGAGCAGAGATTCAGTGATTTGATTTTGAGTTATTTGTCCATCTCATGTTGAGTAGGTTGTTGGATACAAAGTCATCAGTATTACAGAGAACCATGTAAGGCCATGAGACAGTGGGATAACCTAGTGACTGCAGCCAGAAGAGAAGCACAGATACTGAGCAGGTTACTCCTGCTTTGTCCCTCGGGTTTTTTAACTGAGTAGTGTTAAAAAATCCGAGGGACAAAGCAGGAGTAACCCATGAGTTGGGGGGGAAACCAGGAAACTATGGTCATGGTCCTTAAATGATGAAAAAAAAATTCAAGGAATACAGAGTGATCACTGTGTTATATACTTCTGATGGATAAAGTAACATAGGAGAGAGAGAGAGAGATCATTTGGGTTACGTGTTTCTGATGATAAAGTAACATAGGAGAACTGACCATTAGATTTAGCAATCTGGAAGTCTTTGGCATTGGAAAATACTTGTGTGTGTGTGTGTGTGTGTGTGATTAGAAATTATAAGATATTTAAATTTCTTCCCTTTTGTGTCGTGTCTTTTTTCTGTTTTATTTTCCCTATTTGATTTTATTTCCATTTAATAAGCTATTGGAGTCAACTCTGTTTGAACAAGGATATTCACCCTTTGTCTTTTGAATTTTTTAAAAATGTTTTTCCTAATATTCTTTTTAATTTTATTAATAATATCATCTCATGGTTGTATGATTTCTGGGTGGCCTATACAAAAGCCATGATCATCTGGCTGCATTTCTTTTGGATTCCTATAACACAGAGATCAGTATTAAGTACCGTAGAGAACCACCCATACTCTAGTCTCTGTCTTTGGGACAGTGACTCACATGTCTATACAATGTATAGCTGCAGCAAGATAAAATCAGTAACTATCCAGGATAGAAAATACAGTACTTACTTTAGCAAGAAAGTGTTTGCCTTAAGGAATTCTTTTTTTGTGTGTTTGTGTCATTTTCTTAAGTAAGGTTTTAGTTCCTGCTGTGGGGGAAGCTATAGGGGAAAGTCAGAATCAAGATGAAAAACGTTCTGCTAGTGGAAACTGTAGCTAGGCAGCTTATTACTCTTTGCTTTGGAAAACTTGGGAGGAGCAGACAACCTATTAGTGACCCAAATGGCGTTTATCACTAGCTGTATTTATTGAATTCTGTGGATTATGTCTCAGCTGAATCACAGAGAGAAGCATAAAGCAAACAAATTACACAAAGTAATTCACTATCAGTGAGCTAGCTTTTTATATTTGTTAAGGTGAAGAATTGGCATTAACCCATAAATATATTTTGGACTCTTTCATGTTTGTAAATCAGAAAAGATGAAACCTTCCGCTCTGGACTGCATGGGGTTTACCATGATTCTTCTAAATATATATATTGCATTTCTGGCACTGTCTTGCCCTACTGCCACTACCATGCCCTTCTAGGAAAATAACTGCATAGCTTAGTTTCTATTCAAATAACCTTTCATTCTTCTCACCCCTTCTGGCCTCTTTTGGAAAACAAATAATTACAACAAATGACTCAAGGGGAAGTGACCTAATGTTAAGAGACAGAGGAAATATTGACTTGTACAACTTTTATTAAATATATTAATATTATACAAAGCCCTATTTTGGAGCTAAGAGATACTGCAAAATCACTAACTCTTTAAAAATTGTAGCATGGCTAGCCACATGTCAATACAAGTGACTGAATGAAACGTCAGTTGTGTCTTAGTCTGATTGGGTTGTTTTTTTTTTTCTTCAACTTTTAAGTAAGGCGTACATGTGCAGGATGTATAGGTTTGTTACAGAGGTAAATGTGTGCCGTGGAGGTTTGCTGTACGAATCATCCTGTCACCTAGGTATTAAGCTAAGCATCCATTAGCTCTTCTTCCCGATGCTCTCCCTCCCCTCCCCCCAACAACAGGCTCCAGTGTGTAGAGTTCCCCACCATGTGTCCATGTGTTCTCATCACTCAGCTCCCACTTATAAGTGAGAGCATGCAGTGTTTGGTTTTCTGTTCCCTGCATTAGTTTGCTGAGGAAAATGGTATCCAACCCCATCCATGTCCCTGCAAAGGACTTGAGGACATGATCTCATATTTTTTATGGCTGCATAGTATTCCGTGATGTATATGTACCACATTTTCTTTATCCAGTATATCACTGAGGAGCATTTAGGTTAATTCCATGTCTTTGCCGTTGTGAATAGTGATGCAGTGAACATATGTGTGCCTGTATCTTTATAATAGAATGATTTATATTTCTTTTGATATATACCTAATAATGGGATTGCTGGGTCAAATGGTATTTCTGCCTCTAGATCTTTGAGGTCTTGCCACACTGTCTTCCACAGTGGTAGAATTAATTTACACACCCACCAACAGTGCATTCCTTTTTCTCCTCAACCTTGCCAGCATCTGTTGTTTTTTGACTTTTTAGTAATAGCATTCTTTTTTTTTTTTTGAGACGGAGTTTCACTCTTGTTACCCAGGCTTGGAGTGCAATGGTGCGATCTCGGCTCACTGCAACCTCCGCCTCCCAGGTTCAGGCAATTCTCCTGACTCAGCCTCCTGAGTAGCTGGGATTACAGGCATACGCCACCATGCCCAGCTAATTTTTTGTTGTTGTTGTTGTTGTTGTTGTTGTTGTTTTAGTAGAGATGGGGTTTCACCATGTTGACCAGGATGGTCTCAATCTCTTGACCTCGTGATCCACCCGCCTTGGCCTCCCAAAGTGCTGGGATTACAGGCGTGAGCCACTGCGCCCGGCAGTAATAGCATTCTGATTGGCGTGAGATGGTATCTCATTGTGGTTTTGATTTGCATTTCTCTCATGATCAGTGATGTTGAGCTCTTTTTTCATATGTTTGTTACCCACATATGTGTCCTCTTTTGAGAAGTGTCTGTTGATGTACTTTGCCCACTTTTTCATGTATTTTTTGTTTGTTTGTTTCTTGTAAATTTAAGTCCTTTGTAGATTCTGGATATGAGACCTTTGTCAGATGAATCTTTTGCAAAAATTCTCTCCTATTCTGTAGGTTGTCTGTTCACTCTTATGAGCAATTGTGAATGGGAACTTATTTGAATATGAATGAAAACAGATTTGGTTGTCTGCTTCCCTATTGTTGGTTTATAGGAATGCTAGCAATTTTTGTCTAAGACTTGCTAAAGTTGCTTATCTACTTAAGAAGCTTTTGGGCTGAGACAATGGGGTTTTCTAGATATTACAACCCCTGTTTTTTACTGTTTTTCATTTGCTTGATAAATTTTCCTTCATCCCTTTATTTTGAGGCTATATGTGTCTTTGCCCATTAGATGGATCTCATGAAAATAGCATACCAATGTTTCTTGGCTCTTTATCCAGCTTGCCATTCTATCTCTTATAATTGGGGCATTCAGCCTATTTACATGGCTGAAAACTCAAAAAGCCAGAGTGCCTCATTTCTTCCAAATGACTGCCACACCCCTCTAGCAAGGACACAGAACTGAGCTGAGGCTGAGATGACTGAGTTGACAGAAATAGGCTTTAGAAGGTACGTAATAATGAACTTCACTAAGCTAAACGAGCATGTTGTAACTCAATGTAAAAAAGCTAAGAATTATGATGAGAACAACACAGTAGCCGATAGCCAGAATAGCCAGTTTAGAGAGGAACATAACCAACCTGATGAGGCTGAAAAACACAACATGAGAAATTCACAATGTAACCACAAGTATCAATGGTGGAATACATCAAGCAGAGGAAAAAATTTCAAGATTTGAAGACTATCTTGTTGAAATAAGATAAGCAGACAAGAATAGAGAATAAAGAATGGAAGGAATGAGTGAAACCTCTGAGAAATATGGGATTATGTAAAGAGACTGAACCTATGACTGGGGTACCTGAAAGAGACAGAGAGAATTGAACTAAGCTGGAAAACACATTTTAGGGTATCATCCAGGAGAACTTCCCAAACTAGCAGGATAGGCCAACATTCAAATTTAGGAAATGCAGAGAACCCCAATAAGGGAAAGATCAACCACAAGATGCATAATCATCAGATTCTCCATGGTCAAAATGAAAGAAAAAATGTTTAGGGCAGCCAGGGAGAAAGGCCATACTACCTACACAGGGAAGAAGACTCACAGCAGATCTCTCAGCAGAAACCCTGCAAGCCAGAAGAGATTGGGAGCTAATATTCAACATTCCTAAAGAAATGAATTTCTAACGCAGAATTTCATATCTGGCCAAACTAACCTTCATAAGCGATGGAGAAATAAAATCCTTTTCAGATAGATTAATGCTGAGGGATTTTGTCATCACGAGGCCTTGCAAGAGCTCTTTAAGGAAGCACTAAATATGGTCCTTCTTAGGACCCTGAAATATTTGTAGTGGTGGTACCAGCCACTACCAAAACACACTGAAGTACACAGACCAGTGACACTATGAAATAACCACATGAATGTGTCTGCAGAATAACCAGCTAGCATCATGATGACAGTATCAATTTCACACATAACAATACTGACCTTAAATGATTGGGCTGTTATAACAAAATACTATAAACAGTGTGGTTTTTAAACAACAGGAGCTTATTTATCAGTTCTGGAGGCTGCAATGTCCAAGATCAAGGCACTAGCAGCTTCTGTGTCTGGTAAGGGACTGTTTTCTGGTTCATATATGGTGTCTTCTCACTGTGTCCTCATAGTGGAAGGGGCCTCAGGCCTCTTTTATAAAGACACTAATCTCACCTAATCTCCCAAAGTGCTCATTCTTGATACCATCACATTGAGAATTAAGTTTCAACATACAAATTTGGGGGGGGACATAAATATCGAGACCATAGCAAGCTGTGATCTAAGAAATGAAGTGGCCATCATGATCTTCCTTACTGCTCCTTCATTTCATACCATTTCTTTTACAAACACTTTTATTTTGCTACTTTTCTTTCCATTCCCTGAATATGGGTATTATTTTTTCCCTCTCACCTTCTTGCCATGGCTTCATTTATTTATTTTTACTTTTCTTGTGGTATCAATTACTAGAAAGCCTTCCTTCCTTCTCTCTTACTAGCTTGCTCCCCAAAGCCTAACACTTCTTGTGTGCCACTGTAGCACTCTGTTACCTGTAGTGTCAGTTCCATGATGGCCTGCTTTGTCTGTTCTAGACTTCAAACCTATTGGGACCGTGACAACTGTTGTATCAGTATTCTAGTATATATAAATTACATATTTAATAAATATTTGATGAGTTTGATTAAGTATCCCATAAATGGCAGATTCACCAGTATGTAGTTTTGGCTCTGGCCACTCTTGAGTTCTCCTTCTGTGTTTGCAACTTTTAACTGAACTTGGACCGTGAAATATTCTATAATCTCAAACTCTGACTAAAGTATAGTTCTTATTCTATTTATAAGAATCACATGTTTTTATTTTAAAATTTAGATTGTATATGGTTTACCGAAGAAAATGTTGAGAAATATTAGAAAGGTTGATTGAATCAGCTTATAGAATGCCTTAGTGACTTGTCTATCTTATAGGAATAGATGGTGGTGACTGGGTAGAAGAGTTTTATATTAAATTATTCTACTTTCTGTGTGTTTAGATGGGCAGCAGTCAGCCTTGATTAAGTAAATGGCAACCCACTTTCTTTATCTCTTACCTGGATACATGAATAAACCTTATTCTCATCCAAAAATTGATAATGGGTTTTTAAAGAACAGCATCTTTCAGGAATGATGAAAGAGAATAAAATGACTATAGTCTATGTGCTTAAGTGTAATTATAAATTTTGTTTTGTGGAATCACATAATATAACACATGTAATTTAGTACAGAAACTATCTTCACAGACACTCCCATTAGTTCTTGCCATATTAATCACCTCAGAGAAAATGTTCGAGGTTATATGTAGTACATAAAAATTAATATGTTGTTTATCTCATGTGGTATGTAATTGAGTTGTATACAATTATGTATGCAGTTTTTGCTCTCCTTGTATGTACTGTTACTCTATAAGTTTTATTTCCTTTGTCCTCTTTTCTTAGTGATTTCATCTTTCTTTTACTCTTTCTAGAGCAAAGGAGACGGTACATTTTGGGAAAAGAGTTGACAGCAAATTTAAAATGGCTTTTCATTGAAAACTTTTTACCTTAGGTTTGCTATTGACTTTATCTTTTTCTTCCTTATATCTCATCCTTCCTTTTCTCCAGCTAGACAGGACTTAATTAAAAATGTAAACTGCTTCTCTAGACTGGAAATAATCTCTTTTCCAGAAACTGCTCATCACTTACAGTTTTCTGGACCTTGACATCCTAGCAAAGCCATAAAAGCGACCCAATATTTTCTTTCCTATAGGGAAAAATCTGTCATCATATGTTGTGAAAGTTACTGACAACACATTCTACCACCTAAATGTATAATACCAAACTGCTAGCATTGGAGATGCAATGAAGTCATTTCTGATAAAACACACTAAGCCTAGTATAATAGTGTCTTAGCAAATGTTACACTGAATATTAAATTTTTAAATTAAATATGTGATTATAAAATCACTCTTAAATATTTAGAAGAGTTTTATGTAACATTTTAGTTACTGATTAAAATTTGAAACTATAATAAGGCAATGATAAAGTGACTTTTTAAAATGTATCTTTTTTAAAATTTATGTGTGCCTGAACTGTAAAATATTTAAAAACTAAATTAGTTGTATATTAAATATGATATGAATAAATATAAAATATAAGATTGAATTAAATATATAATCTAGTGGGAGAATTTTAAACTAGTGTAATAAGTAGGATATGGGTAGGAAAATTAAAATTTTTAACTTTAATGTAATTGGTTTCAATTAATACCAGTATTATTGTATACAGAAAATCCTTAACATTGTTGGTAGTTTCTTAGAAACTGATTTTAAGCAAAATGACATGAAATAAAAGCCATTTTACCCTAGGCTAATTGACATCAACAAGAGTTAAGTTCCTATGGCATATTTCTGGTCACAAAAACATCACCACACTTCTGAATAAAGACAAAACACTTCTAATATTTAACACTGAAATAAATACGAGCTATATGTACATTTAAGAAAAATCAATACAAATCACTTCTCAGCCTTTTAGCTAAGATCAAATGAAGAAAGATCAATAAAAGCAAGTAAGATAATTATTTACCAACTGATTTCAGTTCAGGGTGATGGGTGGTCGGAGCTTCTCTATGCCGCTCAGTACACAAAGAGGGAACTGACCCAGGACAGGACACATTGTACCCTGAGGCACACTTACACACACACACCCCCACACACACACACAGACTCTCACATTTATACTCACAATGGGACCATGTAGAAAGCCAGTTCACCAAACACGCATATCTTTGGGATATGGGTAGAAACCTGTGTACCTAGAGAAAACCCACATACACGTGGTGAGATCATGCAGACCCCCTACATACAATAGCCCTAGCCAGGCATCAATTTTTTCTCTCATCAACCTTATAAGGAGATGACCTTGAATGAAAGGAGGTTATTTAAGGACCCTGATATAGTTTGGCTCTTTGTCATCACTCTAATCTCACCTCTGATTGTAATCCCCATAATCCCCACATGTCAACAGTGGGATGAGGTGGAGGTAATTGGATCATGAGGGCGGTTCCCCCTTGCTGTTCTTGTGGTAGCCAGTCAGGAGATCTGATGGTTTTATAAGCATCTGGCATTTCTCTTACTTGTTATTACTCCACCCTATGAAGAAGGTGCCTATTTCTCCTTGCCTTCTGCCATGATTGTAAGTTTCCTTAGGACTCTCCAGCAATACAGAGCTGTGAGTCAATCAACCCTCTTTCCTTTATAAATTGCCCACTCTCAGGTATTTCTTCTTAGTAGTGTGAGTATGGACTAATACAGACCTGCTTTATGTAAATGGAGATTTTAAAGCCTCACCAGTTCTTATGGCAGTCATAGTCCATTCTAGAGAGTACTAATTACAGTGATTACTTTGAAAAAGGCAGAAAAGAAAGAAAGGTATGTATTAGAGAACATACTTGGTATGATTTCAAGTGTATAAATCGATTGAATCTTGTATTATGGCCTAGAACAGGGGTTGGCAAATTATAACTGGCAGGGCCCTGCCTCTAAACAGTTTTCCTGAAGCACAGCTGTGACCATTTTCTTCTTATTTTCTACAGCTGCTATCATGCTGCCATGACAGAGTTAAGTAGTTGTGACAGATACCTTATAGCCTGTAGAGCCTAAAATATTGACTCTCTCGCTCTTTCAGAAAACAAATTGTAAGGCCAGGCATGGTGGCTAATGCCTGTAATCCTCACACTTTGGGAGGCTGAGGTGAGCAGATCACCTGAGATTGAGAGTTCAGACACCAGCATGAACAACATGGAGAAACTCTGACTCTGCTAAAAATACAAAATTAGCTGGGCATGGTGGTATATGCCGGTGCATGCCTGTAATGCCAGCTCCTCAGGTGGCTGAGGCAGGAGAATTGCTTGAACCCGGTAGGCAGAGGTTGTGGTGAGCCGAGATTGTGCCACTGCACTCCAGCCTGGGCAACAAGAGCAAAACTCCATCTAAAAAATAAAAAATAAAATAAAAAAAAAATTGTTGATCCCTGGCCCAGAATAGTGTCTAATTTGGAGAATGTTTTATGTGCAGCTTAAAGAGAATGTGTATCTCTGTTGGTGGTGGCTGGAGTATTCTAGAAATACCAATTAGATGAAGCTGTCCAATTCCAAATAATGTACTCATTAAAAGTATACAATCAGAGGGTTTCGGTGTTCATAGATAGGTGCAACCATCTCCATTTTCAGTCATGGTAAGAATGTGAAGGAATAGGAACTCTGATTCGTTGTTGTCAATTTTGAACCTTTTTACCACCTCAAAAAGATATCATGTACCCTTCAACTACCATCCTCCTTCTTTCCCCAAGCCCTAACAACCGCTAATCTACTTTTTGTCCCTTTAGGTTTTTCTTTTTTTTTTTGAGACGGAGTTTCGCTCTTGTTACCCAGGCTGGAGTGCAATGGCGAGATCTCGGCTCACCGCAACCTCCATCTCCTGGGTTCAAGCAATTCTCCTGCCTCAGCCTCCCAAGTAGCTGGGATTACAGGCACGCACCACCATGCGCAGCTAATTTTTGTATTTTTAGTAGAGACGGGGTTTCACCATGTTGACCAAGATGGTCTCGATCTCTTGACCTCGTGATCCACCCACCTCGGCCTCCCAAAGTGCTGGGATTACAGGTTTCAGCCACCGCGTCCGGCCTCCTTTAGGTTTTTCTTTGGGGATTTGTAAATGAATGAAATCATGTGTTATGTGGACTTTTGTGCCTGGCTTCTTTAACTTAGCATAATGTTTTCAAGGTTCATCCAAGTTGTAGTGTACAGGATTTTGTAAGCATATGAGTTTTCATTTCTCTGTATATCTGTTGTATACCTAGGAATAAAATTGTTACAGATTTTTTTTTTTTTTTTTTTTTTTTTTTTTTTTTTTTTTTTGAGAGTGAGTCTTACTCTGTAGCCCAGGCTGGAATACAGTGGCCCCATCTCAGCTCACTGCAACTTCCACCTCACAGGTTCAAGTGATTCTCCTGCCTCAGCCTCTTGTGTAGCTGGGATTATAGATGCCCACCAACACACCCGGCTAATTTTTTCTGTTTTTAGTAGAGACAGGGTTTCACCATGATGGTCGGCTAGTCTTGAAGTCCTGACCTCGTGATTTGCCTGCCCTCCTCAGCCTCCCAGAGTGCTGGGATTACAGGCATGAGCCACTACACCTGGCTAACACTATTTTTTAAGAGCAGTTTTAAGGTTCACAGCAAAATTGAGAGAAGGATACAAAGACAGCCAAGATACCCCATGCACCCACACATTCCTAGTTTTCCCATTATCAACATCCCCCACCAGAGTGATAGCATTTTTATTTTTACAATTGATGAACCAACATTGACACGTTATTGTTACCCAAAGTCTGTAGTTTATATTACGGTTCACAATTGGTGTTTTACATTGCATAGATTTGGACAAATATATGATATGTATCCACCATTATGGAATCATACAGTAATCACTGTCCAGAGCTGTCATTTTTCCATGATCTGGATTTCTACTACTTTTGTGTGGTTTTCTAAGTGGCTGTGGTGAGAGGTTAATTCACATCGCAGGGGTAGAAGTAGCAGCCTGTTTGCTTTAATTTCCTACTAACCTACGAAATTTACATTGCTTGTGTTGATTGCTCAGTTATGGAATTGAATATTTAATTTGTTTACTAACTAGAATGAAATATACTGTCGACAAGCCTCATGTGATTTTTATGATGGTGCCTCCCTTCCCCACTTCTACATTCGTTAAAACCATGAACCTTGCTTCACCTGACACTGTGCCTGGGGACCTGTCACTTGTGCTGTGGAGCAACTTTGCATTGCCCTCCTGCTGTGGCTTGATGACTGTGCTCCTCTGTTGGGTATGCAGGCAAAGCAGATTACAGACAAGGGACAGGATTTGGGAAACAGTGAAATTGCATCCTGTGCAGGAGGTGTAGCAGGATTCTCTCTTTATGCTAGTCTAGGACATATGTTGTTCAATGAAGAACGGAGGAGGAGGAGGAGAGAGGACCTTTTGAATCTGTGTGACACCAGTGCAGGTGGCTTCATGTCACTCAGCCCTGGCTTTCTAGCATAAAATTTGGATGATAAAAATCAACCTTATTGGAGTGTTATGGAAATTAGCTAAAATTATATTAATAAACATAAAGTGTGTGAATAAAATACAGAGACTGGCATAGAACAAATATTCAAAAAAATGTTTCCTAGAATGTTTTTTCCAGGGTAAGAGTCCTTAAGTCTTCCTCTTTTTGGCAGCTTTTTCTGTATTTCCCTCTTTGACTCAATCAACAGGTCTTTTGCAAAATTATGTATTTTTGCTTGTCACTGATCCATCTTCATTCTGTTCCCCAGTCATTATTTTAACTGTGTGGTATGGAGATTCTATCTATGTTTCATTTGTTAATGTTTTCATTACTATTTTCTCCCTCTGGATGTTGTTAGCATATAAAGAAATTCTTAAATAATTATTTTGTGAAACAGTGTTATTTTCTGCCTTGTTTGAGAAGATGCAATCAATTATTCTAAGAGATAAAACACTGTCTTCTTTGAGTAAATTGACTAAACTCATTTATAACAACCTCAGTGGCTGCTAAATACTATTTAATGTGCTTATACTCAGAGTCTAAGAGTTTTCAGTTTATTTTTCATTTTCCTTAACATTTTTATTTGCTTTAACAAGTTGCATTATTAATTTTCTTTCTAGTTATTAAACTAAGGTATGCTTTGTAAAATTTTTCAAAGAAAAATTAACCCCGTCACCTGAGATACTTAGTGTGAATAGCTTGAATCGTTCACTTCCATAACTTCCTTTGTGTTTATACAAAATGCACAAATATATTTAGGCTTTTTTTTAACTTAGTAACATGTGGTGGGCATTCCCTCTAGAACAGTAGACGGAGGTTAGCTCATCTAAAAGCTGCCTGCTTTCCCTCACAGGTTACACAAGGTTTTATTTCACCTTCCCTATATTGTTAAATATTCAGTATTTTTTCTTCTTTCCTTGTTATATCCCTTGCTTTGTTTTGCAGATATCCTAGGTACTGTTTTTTGGGTTTTTTTGTTTTTTTTTTTTAAAGCCGGGATGAATTCCCAAAGTGGGATTGCCTGTTTGCAGGCATTGCCCTCTTCACAACTTCACTAGTCTGTGTTTGTGCCTGTTTTCACTCACCCCTATCAATACCCAGTTCACTTTTCTTAATTTTTGAGTTTTTATGTAAAAGAAAGTACTCAATTTTTTTGCTTTAACATTTATTTCCTTGATGATTAGATTTACCGTGTTTTCCTGTACTTACTGCTAGTGTGAATAGTCTTTGGCACTTTTTCTATTTGGGTCTCTATCCTTTACCACTTTGGGTGCTCTTCATGTGTTGAGGGCAGCAGTTCTTATGGGTTATATATTTTGCATATGTAAAAGTGTTATAATTTGACCGTATCTTTTTTAAATGTATTGTTACATTTTTACATAATCTATCAGCTTATTTATTGTTGTGTTTTCTGTCTTTCCTTAGAATGTCTCTTATCCAAGGCTATAAAAATATTTAAATATCTTTTGACACCATTATTATATTCAGAGACTTATTTATATAAACAGTTGAACTGATTGTGTTTATAAACACAGTGAAAATGTGGTAGCATTTTTATGTATTTTGTGTCACTCTTGTTCCCCCCCACCACCAACTTTATATGAATTTACAGAGAACGTTAGCACAAATCTTTAAATGATTCCTTCCTTCTTTTTTTCAGACTGAATACTACTTTCTGTGTCTATAGTCATGCTCTTCTTCAACAATATTCTGAAATGTTCTTCTCCTAACATAGTATGTCCTAAAGATCCCGTCCTTCCTTCTGGTACCACTAGCACAAATCCTTTTTCTCTTCTGCCTCAAGGAAACCTTTAGAAAATACATAGGCTTACCAAATTAGTAGCAATTAATAAAATCAGCAGGAAAGAGTACATTTATGCAGAGAACTTTCTCTACAGAAAACATTACTGTTCTGTTTCGCAAATTGTATACGTGGGAGGCTGTATACTTAGCCATTAAAGAACAAAGATTGAACTGCCTGGGTTTGAGTTCTGGCTCTACCTCTTATTAGCCTTATAATCTAGGGCAAACTACTTAACTTTACTTGCAGTAATTTTTATTTGAACTGAACAGCTTCAACTGTGCTCACTGTGTGCCAGGCATTTTCTAAGTGCTTTACATGTATTAACTCCTAATCCTCACAAGCACCCTAAATTATCCTCATTTTACACGTGGAGACTATGAGTTTCAGAAAGCTTAATTTGCACAAGCTAGGAAGTGGGGGTAGGGGCAGTTGTCATCATAAGTGCCTAATAAATGTTTCTTTCCTCATTCTTCTTTTCTGTTCCCCTCTCTCCCTTCCTTTCCTTTCCTGGCTTTTCTCTTTCTCCCATTTTCCACCTCCTTCTGTCTCTTCTTTCCCTCCTTCATTCTTCTTCCCTTTTCTCCTTGTTCTTCCTACACCTCTTCTCTCCCTTTCTGACTCTTTTTCACTCTCTTGCTCTTCTTTCTCCTCCTCTACCCCTTTATCTTATTGTATCATTTTTAGCATCAATGTTCTTCATGCTTTGGAACATACCAAGATCAATCAGAGGCAGATCCTGCTTCAGAGGCCTCACTGTCTATTAGAAGCTAAAAGACATAGTATTTGCTTAAAATGAAATGGAAAGTAAGAGATTTTTAGTGCTATTCAAGTTTTAAGGGAACAATAATGTCTTTCCTAGGAGAACAAAACAAAACAAAAAAACACAGCTTTATGGAGGGACAGTCTTCTTCAGTGGTATCAGGAAAGGCCCTGTAAAGGCAGTAGTTATATTCTATATATTTCATTGTATTTACGATATTTTCTAAATTTGTCAGCCTCCCTTTTGATTATTATGTGTGATAGATCTTAAGTTTACTAATTAATTGCAGTACTTTTTGGACTATTATTTTGTTATGAAGTGTCATGAGTGACAAGTATGGTAAGAGTTAAAATGAAAATGTCAAAGGAGTCTGATTGGGCCATTTGTGGAGAGTTTGGGACACCTGTCAGTACTAACAATTCAGTGCCCATAGATTGAAGATAGCAAAGAAAAGATTTATCGGTGTGCCTAAGTCAGCAGTAGGTAGAAACACGGTCAGTGGCTACACAAATCCATATACCTGTAGTCTGTTTCTACGTGTAATCAGTCCCCAAAGAGTTCTGGAAATAATCTTGTATAAACTGTCATTTATATCATAACATAGCTCCTCTACATCTGTCAAGTGTCATCCCCAGTACATACCTCTTCAGAATGCCCAGGCACCATGGCAACAGGCACCTCAGGAAAAGTGAGATGGGCTTTTAATTGCAGCGTCAAAAAGTACATTTCAGCAAGTTTCAAAAACGAGTGCATTATTTGACAAATGTTATAATTATTTTAATCATCTCAGCATGAATGCCAGATGTATTTTTGGCATGGGTCTTCTTAGATATAAACGTCCTGATTCAATTTGAAAGCATACATGTTACAGTGGAGAAAATTATATTAAAAGTTAACCGAAGTAAGGCATCTGCTATCTATACAAGTTTGTTTTCCTGTTAATATTTTCCATTAAAACATACGTGAATTTGCATAAAAGCTTTCTTTCATTATTCACAGTGTAAGATATAGGGAGATCTAATTGTCTTTAGGATGATTTGTCCCTAAGGGGATAGATGTTCAGTTGCCTGCGTGTATCAGCTTTTATTTATTTATTTATTTTTATTTTTTTGTTTCTTAAAAATTTTTATTTACTTAAGTTTTGGGGGGAACAGGTGGTGTTTGGTTACATGAGTAAGTCATTTAATGGTGATTTGTCAGATTCTGATGCACCCATCATCTAAGCAGTGTACAATGAACCCAATTTGTAGTCTTTTATCCCTCACCCCCCACCCATTCCCCCAAGTCCCCAAAATCCATTGACATTCTTATGCCTTTGCATCATCATAGCTTAGATTCCACTTGTGAGTGATAGCATATGATGTTTGGTTTTCCATTTCTGAGTTACTTCATTTAGAACAACAGTCTCCAGTTCTACCCAGGTTGCTGAGAATGCCATTAATTAGTTCCTTTTTATGGCTGAGTAGTATTCACCATAACTTCTTTATTTCCTTTTTATTGTACTGTAAGTTCTGGGGTACATGGGCAGATTTTGCAGGATTGTTGCTTAGGTACACACATGCCATGGTGGTTTTGTTTCCATTCCCCATCACCTACATCAGGCATTTCTCCCAGTGTTATCACTCCCCAACTTCCCTGCCCCCTACTGTCCCTCTCCTTGCCTCCTGTCCCCCAACACCCCAGTGTGTGATGCTCCCCTCCCTGTGCCCATGTGTTCTCATTGTTCAACACCCATCTATGAGAGAGAACATGCAGTATTCAGCTTTCTGTTCTTGTGTCAGTTTGCTGAGAATGGTGTTTTCCAGATTTATCCATGTCCCTACAAAGGACACGACCTCATCGTTTCTTATGGCTACATAGTATTCCGTGGTATGTATGTGCCACATTTTCTTTGTCCAGTCTATCATTGATGGGCATTTGGGTTGGTTCCAGGTCTTCCCTATTGTAAACAGTACCACAATGAACATAGTGCATGTGTCTTTATAATAGAACAATTTATAATCCTTTGGGTATATACCCAGTAATGGGATTGCTGGGTCAAATGGAATTTCTATTTCTAGATCCTTGAGGAACTGCCACACTGTCTTCCACAATTGTTGCACTAATTTACACTCCCACCAACAGTGTAAAAGTGTTCCTGTTTCTCCACATCCTCTCCAGCATCTGTTGTCTCCAGATTTTTTAATGATTGCCATTCTAGCTGGTGTGAGATGGTATCTCAATGTGGTTTTGGTTTGCATTTCTGTAATGACCAGTGATGATGAGCATTTTTTCATTTGTTTGCTGGCCTCATATATGTCTTCTTATGAAAAGTGTCTGTTCATATTGTTTACCCACTTTTGAATGGGCTGTTTTTTTCTTGTAAATCTGCTTTAGTTCTTTGTAGATTCTGGATATTAGCCCTTTGTCAGATGGGTAGACTGCAAACATTTTTTCCTATTCTGTTGGTTGCTGGTTCACTCTAATGATTGTTTCTTTTGCTGTGCAGAAACTCTTAAGTTTAATTAGATCCCATTTGTCTATTTTGGCTTTCGTTGCCAATGCTTCTGGTGTTTTAGTCATGAAGTCCTTGCATATGCCTATATTCTGAATGATATTGCCTAGGTTTTCTTCTGAGGTTTTTATAGTGTTAGGTCTTATGTTTAAATCTTTAATCCATCTGGAGTTAATTTTTGTGTAAGGTGTAAGGAAGTGGTCCAGTTTCAGCTTTCTGCACGTGGCTAGCTAGTTTTCCCAACACCATTTATTTATTGTCAGAATCAATATGCAATTTGAAAACTGCCAAATTGGTTCTAGACATCTGACAGGCTAAAATTTGGAGAGCAGCATAGTTGGTCTTCCCAGGATGTTGCTTGAACCAGCAGAGACCCAGAGTCCTAATTTTAAATGTTGCTTTACTTTTGAAGTAGATTAGATACTGGCTTTATAGACAAAATGCCCTTGACATCTTGGATCTCAGTTCCTCAGAAAGGATAATGAGGATATTAGAAGGATAATTTCCTTTATTCCTTCCAGCCCTAATATTTTGTGATTCGATTATTAATTTGCACACAGTTGAATGGTGATGGGTGGCAACACTGTAAAGAAACTTTGAAAATGAATGAATTTATGCAACAAGAGAAAATAAAGAGAAAAAAAACGTAATAGTATATTTTTGCTCCTACCAGGGGTAAGGTATAAGTTATTTACCTAAATAGATATAAAATGAACTTAAAAGTACTAAGTACATGCAGGGGAAGTTTCCAGGAAGAAAGCTTATGGGAAGATGTTGATTTAAACACCTGGGTACTTATATTTACTTTCCATTTCTACCTTTTTCTGAAATTAGCTGTAGTCTTTTGCATATAGGTGGTGTTCAGTGAATATTTGCAAAATGAATTGACTAATAAAAATATTGTTGGGCGTAGTTCATCCACGCTGAGGAGTTTATGTGGCCCAGATCTTTGTGGTAACTCAAAGAAGAGGTGGCTCAATACAGATCAGTTAGATTAGGTTTGACCTCACACATAATATTTTCAACTGAGTCAAGAATCTTACAAAAAGAAATTGTGCTAAAGGACAAGGTTAGTATTTTTTCCCCTAAATTTTATCTGTTCGTTTTATCCTGAACTCACGCATCAGGTTTTCTGAGAGAGATTTGTCATAACATCAGTCCCCTTTGCCCTAGTTTGTTACTCTGCAATGAGAGCCAGATCTATTTTCCACCGCTGGTAGTTGCTTACCCATCGGTGAAGGATAAGGCAATGTGTGTGTGTGTTTTTAATTTTTCTTATTAAGTAGAATATACAGCCGTGTTTCTCCCCTCCTGGAAGGGTTTCTTTATACATTTTCTGTACCTGAATCCTAACCCCTTTGGTATATATTAGTAAAATGTCTCCAGGAGTCAGATAACCCCATGTTTTATTTATTATGACATAGAGTTTTCTTCAAGTTCTGGGGCTTCACCTTTATTGAAATGTAATACCCAGAAATATAACACTGCAGTCTTCTTTAGCTATGGGCCTATTCATCCGATAACAACAATGTGGCCCCCTTGAGAAGACCTAAGAAGTTTTAGTATTTTGAATCAAAGCAATTAACTAGATAAAAAGTTACAGTTTTAATTCTCATGGCATGTGAAGGGTAGAATATTTTTACAGGAAGTGAAAGCAACCCTTCCCTTCTTTGTATCATATACATTTCTGAGGCTCAGCAGGCTAGGTGGTTCTTCAGGAGTACTGAGAAATTCAGGGACGTTTTATTTCTCTATAATTAGGTGTTTTAAGTGGGAAGAAACTCTACCAGATCATGTAAATATTTTATGTAAAAATAGTAAATGATGGCTTATGTATAATAGATGGAGTAAGGTATGCTTTCTAAAATGACTTAAGAAAAGCATAGCAGGGAAAGAAATAAGGCAATTGTAATAATATCAGAAACCACATCTGGGAATCTCTCCCTATATTTAACAACCTTTACTATTGTAGTATTTCAGACTTATCTAAAAGATTTCTGTTTCTAGACATAATGTCAATAGAATACTTGGAAATGTCTTTGAACTGACTCTTGCTTGGCACAGAATGTCAAAGAATCCTCGTGATCATTTGTTCTATTCATATCTGTTGAAAGTTCTAAACTTGTGTGAGGGTACAGTAATGTAAAAACTTGTATATATGTAGAAGGTAATATGCAAAGGTGATGAATATTTCTGTTAGGATTTTTTAAACCAGTAATCTTTAATTTTTAATCTATTTGTTTAAAAAGAGAAGTATTCTCTGACATTGTGACTGTGTTGATTAATTGGTTGGATACCTGTTGTTTACCTCAGTCACTGAAACCAAGAGTGTATGGTATAACATCCTATGCTCTCTCAAAATAGTTTCTGTGTTTCTGGTTTTGTTCTGAGTACATTACTTCTCTCTTTGGTCCTTATAATCACAGTTTTATTTTTTATTTTTAAAATTAGAGATAGTGTCTTGCTCTGTCACCCAGGCTGCAGTGCACACTGTCATGTATTACTATATCCTCGAACTCCTGGGCTCAAGCAATCCTCCCAGTGCAGCCTCCCAAGTACCTGAGACTACACATGTGTGCCATCATGCTCGGCTAATTTTTCAATTGTTTGGTAGAGATAGGTTCTTGCTGTGTTGCCCAAGCTGGTCTTGAGCTCCTGGCCTCAAGCAGGCCTCAGTCTTCCTGCTTCAACCTCTCAAAGTGTAGGGAATACAGTTGTAAGCCATTACACTTGGCCACAGTTTTAAAGTTTCAAAAGTAAATGGAAATAACTAGTTGACTTACTTGGTTTACTGTTTCTTTCAGCTTTTTGCCTGAATTCATCAGTGGAGACTTTGATTCTATTAGGCCTGAAGTGAGAGAATACTACGCTACTAAGGTAAATTATAAACACTATTTTGTTCAAGATCTTTCTCATATGGTTGCTTTCTCTATGTTGTTTCCCGTTTTCATGGTGTATAGGAAGAGATTGATAAACTCATTAGTTGGTTACTTTTTATACCTTTTTTATTATAGCAATTGTAATATCCATTCAAAATGGAAACTTATGCTTTTTCGGAATGGGTTTGCTGCCAGAACACAGGTGTCATGAAAACTACTCCTAAAAGCCAAAATGGGAAAGGAAAAGGCTCATGTCAGCATTGTTATCATTGGTCACGTAGATTCGGGCACATCCACCACTACTAGCCACCTGATATATAAATGTGGTGGCATTGACAAAAGAACCATTGAACATTTTGAGAAGGAGGCTGCTAAGATGGGAAAGGGCTCCTTCAAGTATGCCTGGGTCTTGGATAAACTGATAGCTGAGCGTGAACTTGGGATCACCATTGGTATCTCCTTGTGGAAATTTGAGACCAGCAAGTACTACGTGACTATCATCGATGCCCCAGGACACAGAGACTTCATCAAAAACGTGATTACAGGGACATCTCAGGCTGACTGTGCTGTCCTGATTGTTGCTGCTGGTGTTGGTGAATTTGAAGCCGGTGTCTCCAAGAATGGGCAGACCCGAGAGCATGCCCTTCTGGCTTACACACTGGGTGTGAAGCAACTAATTGTTGGTGTTAACAAAATGGATTCCACTGAGTCACCCCACAGCCAGAAGAGACATGAGGAAATCGTTAAGGAAGTCAGCATTTACATTAAGAAAACTGGCTACAACCCCGACACAATAGCATTTGTGCCAATTTCTGGTTGGAATGGTGACAACATGCTGGAGCCAAGTGCTAACATACCTTGGTTGAAAGGATAGAAAGTCAGCAGTAAGGATGGCAGTGCCAGTGGAACCTGCTGCTTGAGGCTCTGGATTGCAGCCTACCACTGACTAGTCCAACTGACAAGCCCTTGCACCTGCCTCTCCCGGATGTCTATAAAATTGGTGGTAGTGGTACTGTTCCTGTTGGCCAAGTGGAGACTGGTATTTTCAAACCTGGTATGGTGGTCAGTCACCTTTGCTCCAGTCGACATTACAACTGAAGTAAAATCTGCCGAAATGTATCTTGAAGCTTTGAGTAAAGCTCTTCCTGGGGACAGTGTGGGCTTCAATGTTGAGAATGTGTCTGTCAAGGATGTTTGTTGTGGCAGTGTTGCTGGTGACAGCAAGAACGACCCACCAATGGAAGCAGCTGATTTCACTGCTCAGGTGATTACCCTGAACCATCCAGGCCAAATCAGCACTGGCTCTGTCCCTGTACTGGATTGCCACAGGGCTCACGTTGCATGCAAGGTTGCTGAGCTGAAGGAAAACATTGATCACCCTTCTGGTAAAAAGCTAGAAGATGGCCCTAAATTCTTGAAGTCTAATGATGTTGCCATCGTTGAGATGGTTCCTGGCAAGCTCATGTATGTTGAGAGCTTCTGAGACCCTCCACCTCTGGGTCGCTGTGCTGTTCATGATATGAGACAGACAGTTGCGGTGGGTATCATCAAAGCAGTGAACAAGAAGGCTGCTGGAGCTGGCAAGGTCACCAACTCTCCCCAGAAAACTCAGAAGGCAAAATGAATATATCCCCTAATACCTGCCACCTCGGTCTTAATCAGTGGTGGAAGTACAGTCTCAGAACTGTTTGTTTCAATTGGCCATTTAAGTTTAGTAGTAAAAGACTGGTGAGTGATAACACTGCATTCAGAAGGAAAAGAGAATGTTTTGTGGACCACTATGGTTTTCTTTTTTGAATGTGGCAATTTTAAGTTAATGGTTTTTAAAATCAGTACTTTTTAATGGAAACAACCTAACTAAATTATTTGTCACAGAATTTTGAGAACATTTAAAAAGTTTAATAAGAAAAAAAAAAGGAAACTTACAAAGTGACAAGTTGCAACACAATCTTTGGGAAATTTTATCACCACCATATAAAAATTAATCTTTTAAACATATATATTTAAAAAGCTTATAATTTATATATGCTCATTTAATAATACACAATTGTTGCCTATATCCTCATTATTATATATTTCTCATGGATCATTTTAACTTCATTTAATGGATGTACCTCATTTCACTTAGCCAATTCCAAATTAATGTACATTTCAGGTGTGCATTTTTTTTTGCTTTGTAAACTCTGCTAAAATCATCTTTGTAAATGAATTTTTGTAAAAATGCATAATTGTATATTCATAGGAATTTTGAACCAACATTTTTCTTTGACATTTAGTTTTTTTGAAATTACTGTTTTGAATAAAACCGTTTGCTACAACTTGAGATTGATAATATCTTTTTAAAAGGTGTTAATTTTCTCAATATTTTGCAAATCTTTCAAAGATCTTTGCCATGTAAGAACATATAAATTATCTAATTGAGAATTATGTAAGTCACGTGGGAGTGTATTAAAGTAACCAATAATTCAAGGTCTCAGTGGTTTTAAAAGACAATGAAGAGTTTTTCAAATAAAATTTATAGCATTAGTAATTCTTCTAGGCCACTACACCATCATCTCTGTTTAATTCTAAACTGGCATTAGCAAAGTACACATTTTTTTAAAAAACAAACATTGGGTATTGAAATCACAAAACTTTAAATTCTTCATGAGGCTTGGGGAGAGATAATTCAAAAAGAAGAGAAGAAACCTTTCTCAGAAAGGAAGGAGGGAAGAAAAAAGAAAATGTAAAGAAAGAGGAAAAAGGAAACATGATTCTAGGTGGGAAAACAAAGGTGTTATACTTAAAGTATGGCTTGTTATGATATGGAAATTCTGGGGCTGGCAGTGAATGCAGGTCTCCGCACATTCCGTCTGCCCACCAGCTGATCAGACTTTCCCTTAGCAAACGAAGACTGTTCCCAAGTCAGTGTTTGATATTCATGCTCAATTACTTTAACATTGGCATGTTCCTACTCATTCCCCACAGTCTCACTTCTCATTAACTCCATACCTCAACCTCGTTGGGATGGAAAGCCACAGCTTTGCTTACAATGCAGAGTTTTACAAATGCATAGATATTAATCATATTTTCAGGAGCAGACGAAACAGCGAGAGAGGCAGGGACAAGCAGACCCAAAAACAAGTTGAAGATCTGGTCAGGTGTGACTCCTCTCCTCCTCCTCTAATACTGCTGGCTTGCCAAAGTCAGAAGCACTGGCCTGATCACCCCTGTCCAAGATAAGGAAATAGGGGAAGCAGCCTGTTTATTTCTATAGGCAGTAAAACGAGGGTCAAGGATAGAGGAAAATTTTAAGTTAATGCCCCTTGATGAATTTCTTTTACATTTCCTGCTTCACTTTATTTTAACCTTAAAAACTAAATTGTATTTGTTAAGGTTTAGTTTGTAAAGTAAGATTTAGCTCAGTCTTCTAATCTTGAACTGCATAGTTCTAGGTTCATCAGTACAGTCCATTTTATTCATGTGTCAATGAGTATTGAACTCACTGCTTTGAACTTTTATGCCAAGTTCCTAGAGGGCACAGATGATGCCTTTTATATAGTTAATGTGTCCTGCAGAGCACATGGTCAGTGTTTGGCTTCCGTTTTAATAATGACGATAATTACAACAAGTTAATGCAACATTACACACGATTCATATAAGCCATTATCTCCAACTTAAACAGCCTTCACACTGCTCTTTCACAACTGAAAGGTAGTTATCTTCATTTTCAAATATATTCCCTCACTACCTGATCTGGGTTTGCAGTGAAGGTGAAACTGGGGATGTAATACAATGAAGAAATTTAAAATGCCAAAACTTTGTTAAAATCAAAAAGTGGATTGTGTAGCCAACATTTATTCATACAAAGTGTTGAGCCTGACAGCTGGTATACAGTCCTTAATTTACCCGATGAAGTTCTCGTTTTCAGGTAGCTACAACGTCTTGGTGCTTTCCCTTTTGCCTGTTTGAGTTCCTCTCTGCCTGGTTCACTACTGTTAACTCAGAATGAGGAATATCTTACTGATTTTCCTCTTGATATTTTATTTTTCATTTTTCTGGGTCAGTCAATGCTTCTTTGATTTAAAGCTAAAATCACCTGCTTCAGTCTTCTTAATTATTCCATCTATTATGCTTACCACCAGGTTAATTTTCTGAGAACTTTAGAAGAAGTTAGGCTCTCTCATCTAAGTCCTGATATTCTTTCATTACTATATTCTGTGGAGTCTTCAATGGATTTAGGAAAGGGAACTTTAAACACGTTTCCTTCATATTTAGGGGGTTAAGGAACTAGGTGCAGGATTCACCTAATGCATTAAAAAAATTACAGAATAACAAGGGTTTTCCATAAATGTAGGTATAGGATAGTTAAAATATGTAAATATAATAATAAAAATATGAACTAAAGTCAACCCTTGGTATCCAAGGATTCATCCCACAGGGGATGGGGTACCCTGGGATATGCAAGACCTACTAAGGGACTTAAGCATCTTCAGATTTTGGTGTTCTCTACAGTCCTGGAGCCAATTCCCTGTAGATATGAAGAGCCTACTATAATTTAAAATAGAATAAATTAAACAATATTCTTTATCCCAGTTTTTTGATGAGGGAACTGAGGCTTAGAAAGCTAAGCAACTTCCACAGAATGGTAGAGCTAGTGAGAGACAGCTTTAGGATCAGTGCCCAAGTTTTCTATAAAATGAATGTTATTAGAACTGGGACTGGGTCACTGCTACTGATTCTCAACAGGTAACGCCTTTGGCCTATAGAGTAAGACAGTTGTTCCTTGCACTGGATATGTAGCATCCCTGGGGATGAGTGCCACTATCACTATCAATGAGATAATAGTCAGTGACAGTATCAAATACTTTACATTATGTTTCCAGCATGTCCCTCTAAACCTTTCATTTTGAGGGAACAAGGGTACAGGTGCAATAGTTAGAGCAGACCATGAATGACCAAAATCTTATAAACGGATAAATTCTTAAATTACCTATTAATAAAAGCTACTTATAAGATACTGGATTGAGCCAAGATAGAACACTGAAGAATCAGAGTGATTTGGTCATAGGAAATGAGCAAGGGTATAGGCAAGTTTTTACTATGTCTTTCTTTGCGCTACCAGTTAGTATTTTGGCATTCCAGCAAGTGTTGCTGTCACACAAGGCCATGTTCCAGAGGGTATGCTGAAAACAACCCTAGTCATAAGTCAGGAATAGGACTCTAGGTCCAAGTTGTGATTTTATCTTCTCTGTTAATCCTTCCAAGTCCTAGAAGAACATAGCATCAAGAATATTGCAACAACGTTCCCAAAGACTCATTATAGCTGTATTTATGAAGGCAAGCTTGATTAAGGAAATACATTGAACCCTTGTATATATGGTGAAGGCTAGCAGAAAGGGTGAGTCAATGCTGAACCACAGATACTCTGTTGCAGAGATAGTAAGATAATTCCAGGTCCCCAGGTAATTCCAGCACTGTAAACTGGAGGAGTGGAGAAAGAAATGTAGGCAGATTTTTTTGTCTCCTGTCTTTCATTGTATTGTTCTTCCTCTTGGGAAAGATAAGAGTTTTTAAAAGCAAATTGCATGAAATATTGACAACTATATCTCATTAAACCAATATTTTTGATAGTATTTTCCCATTGTCATTGAATACTTATATGACCATACCCACATTTTTTAGGAACAGGGGGAATATATCTAATCTTTAAAAACCAAGGCTCCCTTTTATAAATATAAAATGCTATAAATATTATATGCAGTAGCAGAAAATGTCTCATCATTTTACATTTTATCATAATGGCTATTTCCTGTATAAATGTGTTTCAGTTACATTTTAGGGAATTGGGGTTTAAAGACAACTTTCTCAGTCAGAATAATTGGAAATTGTCATCTGTTTGACATTTGAATAGAATGTCTGAATTTTGATAAACGGATTACTGATGATATGCAGAAAATGCTTGTATTTTAATTCCAATTTAAAGAGGACACTGATTCTCAGATAGTGGGGAGGGCGCGTTATCGGGTGGAGGGTATAGTAAAGTGTGGATATCAAGTAATACTTAATCTTGGCTATTAGGAGTGTACATTTAATTTTTTTAGGCTTTTATAAGTAATAAAGTAATTTTTTTCTTGAACTAAGTGAAAATTACATTTGTGTTTTTAGTTTACATATGTGAAAGTTGAAAGTCGTACCACCACATTGTGAAACTAAATCATGGTTTTACCTCCCTTTCTCATGTGTTTGCAGTAATGATCTAATAATGGCATACATGTAAACTTCTCTGGAAATACTAAAGCACTGTTTTAATATAAGCTGGTAGTATTTTATTTTACTTTGTAAAATTGTTTGCTTAAGACCTTTTTAATATTTTATTGTTTCTCAGTAACACTGTTTTTAAAAAAATATTTCCAAACAGTTCATCTTTGTAAGTGCGTAGATATAATTCATAATCAGAATTGCTTAGGATATCCTTTTGAATTTGATAAGGCCTCAGGTTTGATTCTATTTACATTTCACAGAATCTTCAGTTAAAAACATCTCCATTGATCCACTTGATATGAATCTTACTATTTTCTACTCTTAGCTACATCTGTTTTTCAGTTCTTCTCAGCCACATGCCAACAACTTTTAGATGAAAAATTAATTAATTGAAAGAAAATGACAAACGGCACTGTTAGAAATTGTGAACAGTTAGGAAGTTTGACTATTATGCCAAACAGAGGAAACTATACAAAATATATAAAGCTCAACTCAATTTTTTGATATATTTCTTTTAAAATGTAAACAAAATGAAACAAAACCTGGAGTGTAATAAATTTTCAGGCCTAAGCATGAAGTCTAATTAACATATGCTGAGATATAAAGGCTTTGCTAAGGGAATTACAGACAGGCAGTTTCCCTTGACAACTGAGTGACAGGATCTTCACTTTATATTCCTTAAACTGGCTGTCTAACCCTTATTAGCATCTCACCAAGGGAATGATGAGACTGCCAGGGGAACATTATGTGAAACTATCTCTTGAATATGCCCTGATTCTTATGCCTGCCTCAGTCATAGTCCTTTCAAATTGACTTTATTGCCTTCTATGTTTTTTGAAGCTTGTTTTGTTTGAATTTGTTTAACGTACTTAAGGCTTTCAGAAAGGGCTAGACTTTGCCCTTTACATTTAAGAACTCCCAAGTGAGGCACATAGGACTCCCAGGGGCACCTGCCTGCCTCTCCTCATTCGTCTGATGCTACACTCTGTGTTCCCTAGGGCCTCTGTGACTCTCTTCTTTCATTTTTCTAACTCATGGGGTTCTTCCTCCTCCTAAACCAACTATGACAACCTAAAAAAAAAATTAAATATTTTAGTGCTTAAAATATGCCAGATATTTGTATATACACTTCAATTTATGAATTCAAGTTCCCCATCTGGAAGTGGTGGTTACTCTCTTGTTTGTAGTTTCTTGCAGAGTTTGAGATAAACAATTCTACCATCATTTCCCTCCTTTTCACTGTTAACATGTGAATTTCTGGAACCTGAAGTCTATGGTCATTCATCCTGGTATCCCTAGTGATTAGTAGGTTCAGATTGAATTTTATATGAAGCAGGCATCTATTCCTTTTCGAACTAGAACAGCAAAGCACTGGTCCTGCTTTGCTTCATATAAAAAAGATATCTGTGATCAAATGATTTTGCGAAATTTGCCATTGTGTATGCCATTTTGGAAACCCACTGTGCATGTATGTAAGTCTATCAAAAATCTAATTTTCCCTTAATATTTCTCAAAGGCATTTGGCCCCAGAACATTTACTCTTTACCCAGCAACACCTGTTTTAAAATATTGGTTTTCAACTAGGCTAAAATGTATTTAGATTCTTATGAGCTCCTTTCACTTCTTCAGAAACTTTTCAAGGAAAGTCATCCATGAAAAAAAAAAGCTAATCAGCACACCCTTGAAAATAACAAAAAGGGGGGATTTTCAGGGCAGTGAAAAATATGCTCTATGATATTGCAGTGGTGGATGCATGTCACTATACATTTGTCCAAGTCTCTAAAAGTTGCAACTCCATGAGTGAACCCTAGTGTAAACTGTGGACTTCGGGTGACTGTGATGTGTTGGTACAGGTTCATCAACTGTAATAAATGTACTGCTGGGGTGCAGGATGTTGTTGACAGGGGAGGCTTTGCATGTACAGGGGGAAGGGATATATGGGATATCTCTGTACCTTCCTCTCTATTTTGCTGTGAACCTACTATAAAAAAAAATAGGTCCTAAGGAAAAAAAGAAGATTAGCAAAGGTGCTCTTAGGACAATAAATCAACTATGACAAAATAATAACCAAGTATGTTTAATGCTTAAAATATGCCAGATGTTTTTATACACACTCTCATTTATGAATTCATTTAACCCTTGACAAACTTTATTGTGTTAGAACTATTGTTACTCACATTTTACAGATAAATGGAGGGACAAAGAGACTGAATGACTTGTTTAAGGTTACATGGCTAGGAAGTGGCAGAAGTGGGATTCAAACAGCAGTCTACCCGCAGAAGTCAGGCTGTTTTCTATACACCGTACTGAGGCAGGAGAATAGGGTCTGGAGGCATGGAACCTAAGGCTAATTCATGCTGACTTCCTAGAACTAAATCAAAAGGAAAACCCCAACTTTTCACACATAAGAAACGAAAGGGTTGGAGGCTACTCTCTTTGGAACCTGCCCCCCACCCCATTTTTTGAGCAGCAGATGGAAAATTGAAAGAACCTCTGATTGGCTGCAGAATCAACCAATCAGACGTTTGCATAGGAGTGTAACTTTGTAACTTTTCTGCAACCAATCAGATGTTTGCATAGCAGTGTAACTTTGTAACTTTGCTTTAGCTTCTGATCCGCTCTCTTCTGCAACCAGTCAGACTGATTCCAGGCCAAATCTTTGTTTGCATGGAAGTGGAACTTTGTAACTTCACTTTAGCCTCTGATGGTTGCTTTCTACAACCAATAAGACATTTGCGTAGGGTGTAACCTTTGAAACTTCACTTCAACCTCTGATTGGTTCCCTTCTGCAACCACTTAGATTGACTGTGGGCCACTACGTTTGTATGGGGTGTACACCAAGTGGCCAATGGGAAACCTCTAGAGGGTATTTAAAACCCAGATAATTCTGTAATTGGGCTCTTGATAATGTTTCTGTGTGCATCCAGACTCAGAAATCTGTTCTTGGTCTGGGTATCATCCCTTTAAAACCACTATGAATATGTCAAAGGAGTAATTAGCCCTCCACCAGGGCTTTTCACCAAGTCTCTCCCGAAAGTATGTGGAGCTGCTGAGCATAGGGGCTGAGGGCTGGCACAGTGGCTCATTCCTATAATCCCAGCACTTTGGGAGGCCGGAGTGGGTGGATCACAAGGTCAGGAGATGGAGGCCATCCTGGCTAACACAGCGAAACCCCATCTCTAATAACAATATGAAAAATTAGCTGGGCCTGGTGACACACGTCTGTAGACCCAGCTACTCAGTTGGCTGAGGCAGGAGAATCACTTGGACCTGGTAGGCAGAGGTTGCCACTGCACTCCAGTGACAGAGCAAGGCTCTGTCTCAAAAAAAAAAAACAAACAAACAAACCTTATTTAAGCATCCTCATTGTGGAAGAATTTCTTTACCTGTTTGTTTTGGGGTTCCTAAAGACCACTCCAGGTTTGGTGATTCACAGAGAGGACTTAACATGTAGTTGTGTTCAGGGCCATGATTTATAACAGCTAAAAGGTGCAGAGTAGAATCAGCAAAGGGAGAAGATGCATGGAGCATAGCCCTGAGAAGACCAGTCACCAGTTCCAGTGCTTAGTGGAGTCACACTGGATATGCTTAGTTGAATTGTGACATCTGTGAGGTGTTGTCACTGGGAAGTTCATTCGAGACACAGTGCCCAAAATTTCACTAAGGAATGGTTATGTAGGCAGCCACAGTTTCTGCATGGCACATACCAAAAATTTAGAGGATTTTTCAGAAGGAAAGAAAGCAGGTGCTCAGTGTAAATCATGTTATACGAGCAGCCTACACACGGTGAGCCACTGTTATTTAGAGAAAGTTTTCTATCAGTGTAGGGTTGGGCATGGTGGCTCATGCCTGTAATCCCAGCCCTTTGGGAGACTGAGGAGGGAGGATCTCTTGAGGTCAGGTGTTTGAGACCAGCCAACATGGTGAAACCCCATCTCTACTAAAAATACAAAAAAATTGGCCAGGCATAGTGGCACACACTTGTGATCCCAGCTAATCAGGAGGCTGAGGTATGAGAATCCGAGACAGAGGTTGCAGTGAGCCGAGATTGTGTCACTGCACTCCAGCCTGGGAGACAGAATGAGACTCTTTCTCAAAGTTTTCTTTCAGTGTAGGAACTATATACCATCCAAGTTTCCTCATGTCAGCCAAAGGCCAATCTTGCAAGCAGGCCATTTTAAAGATAGCAGTCTCAACAAGCCTGCTATGCTAAGTTTTCCTTGTACCCTCTTTCACCCAGAAGTCTGGCTTGGGTTTTAGGAAGAAAGCCATCATTTAAAACCCTACTCTGTTCTAAAAAGACATTCAATTTCTATTAACAGAAGGGGTGACTTTCTTGTTTGAAACACTATAGCTTTCATTCAATGCCTTGTTGAAAGAAAAGGTTACTTTACACCACATAGGACAAATAAAGATTATGCTAGATTAGAATGTCTCTTTAAGTTTGGGAAAGAATGGAGAATTGCTACAAGGTTAAATTGCATTTCTTCTTTTCCCTTATACACCATCTAGATACCAGAAAGAGAATACTAGATTATATTAGGCAGGCTGTTACTTAGAGTTTCTAAGAGTTGAATCATGTGACATTCTTGCTGAAGAAATCATTCCTTGTAGGCTATTTGATGATTTTTAAGAAAACACCTTTTTAGTTTGAAAAGTATAAATGTTTCTAGAAGCTTGGTAAATAAAAGGAACAGTCTGCCACAGTACACTTTATACAATGAAGAAGAAAATGAGAATTAGTTATTCTGTGATTATATCTCTGCAGGGAAAAAGATGATGTTTATACCTGTATCAACGAACAGAGATCTTGTAGATTTCAGTTAGCTTTATGGTACTATTCCCCTTAGCAAATTTGAGAACAAGTCTGAGCTAATTTTAGATCTGTGTCTTTGGTTATTCGGAGTATCTGTCATTTTGCTGTATGCCTGCTGTGTCCTTAATCTGGCAGGCAGTTTTTAATTACAGAGTTCCAGTCAATTCCATTTAATGAATGATTATGGACTCTTACTATTAAAACTTGAATATATTCAGTTTCTCCAAGACTCTTGAAAATACCCACCCCCCCCCAAATATTTTTAAATGTGTAACTTGCATACTGATGAGAAGAAAGGCAATGTCAGCAATGAATAGGGGAACATAAAGGAGCTAACATGTTAAAACTCAGTAAAACTTTTACCATTGTTTTTTTGTTAAAGACATTCCATGTCAATATGCCAATATGAAGGTACAGGAAATCATACTTCATGTTTTCAGAGCCAACTTTAAAAATGGTCTTTGATATCTTCTCACCTCATTTACTTTACCTTATTGATTGATAACTAATTTTTTCTCTGAGCATGTTCATTTCTTTTCATACTCTCCATTGGCCACTCAGCCCTCAACTGAAAGAACCACTTCCCATACCTGCTGCACGCTCCAGAATTATCGTAACTTTCTCTTTCCTTCTCCTCCAATGGACATCATCGTTTCCTCAATGAAACTGATTTCTGTTTCCTATTAAGGAACAAGAAAATCAATTAAGTTAATTAACAGCAGGAAATCCTTGATGAATTGTGTCTCCTAAGATTATATTTTAAAAGGATGAAGTGTTTATGTGTATATATTACTAATAGGAGTACGTATTTTTACAACTTTCCTAGAAAGTACTTTGGCATCAAATATTAAGGAATCTGAAAATGCTCTCATAATTTTCCCAGTGATTTTATTTCTAGAATTCAAGTCTAAAAAAAAAAAACCAGAACCAAACATGTATACACAGAGATGTTGATTATAATGGTATGTTTAAAAGAAAAAGTCAACCCATGTCATAAATATATGAATAAACATAATGATAATATAATGAGTTGAGGAAGAAGGAAAAATGAATAGATAAGCATTCATTGCCCGTTTTCAGGATGCTGGAAAAACCATGAAGAATTCTAAGTCTTCGGAAGTAGCATGGTCATGCAGGGTCATCATGTCTGCCTAACAGCTAATGGATGTTCAGGTGTTTAAAACTAGAGAATAATAACTAAATAAATGTTTCTATAAATTATAAAGGCATTTTTTGCTTAATTTTGCCCAAATATCAAAAGTTTAATTAAGCAGAGTATTAAGCAAGGTACAAAGCATGATAGGTTCCGATCCCACATGGTGTTCTTATCGATTGTGTGACCTTGGACAAGTTATTTAATCTCTGGGAACTACAGTCTGCATATTTTAAAGTGTGAGAATTACACTTACCTTATAAGGTCATTATGGGGATTCAGGAATGTAATTCATGTAAAGTGGTTCATATCTCATATAATAACTAAATGTACTCAAATGTTCTTATTAATGAAACTCATTTAGTGAGGAAGACGGTTAATTGTCAATAGACCACAACCTTTAAGATTGGGTACTTTAAAGGTTATCTCATTTTATCAGATAATTAGGCTACATTTTGTTGGAGAATTTTAGTTTATTGAAAAAAATCTTAGATTTTATTAACTATATACATTGTATTTAATTATGTTAGATAAGGGTCTATATGCAAGTCACTGGAAATAAATTTTTTAAATTGATGTGCATGATACCTGGGAGGAAATAGCACTTATTAGTTCCTAACCTTATAAACTCAGTCCATAAAGTTACAGTAGATGTCTCAGAGCCCCATAAAATCTTTCAGGATAATTTGCCCAAGTGTTTTCTGTCCTGAGTAAATGGATGGGTACTAAATTATGACTTGACCTAAAATGAATAAGCTAATAGCAAACTTGGGAATGTTTTCACCAGACTTAACTCCTTGCCTCTTTGTTTTATGAAGCCAAGTCTCTCTGAATATAGTGCATGAAATAATTAATATGCTATTACATTTTTTAAAGGATCTGTTTTCTTTCCCATTAAAGAATTTTAGAAGAGTCAGCATAGTATAATCTGATAGGTTTTATGTGTGTAAAATGTAAAAATTCATTAATCTATCTTAGTTAAATTATTGGCAAACAGTAAATTACGTAATTGAGAATGACAGTCTAATGGCTTTTCCATTGGTCTTTTGAAATTAGGTTGATTATTGACACTCATTGCCTTGTAATAATTTGTTTCCCTTGTCAGTAAATTAAAAAAAAAATAGTTTGCAAGTATTGACATGAAGTTCTTTGGAGAATATTAATATTCTAGTAAACTTGAGGTGGTCTGCCTGTGTCACCTGCTGTTATTAAAGATTCTTCCCAGGTTCTGAGGTGAGCATTTGATATGTATTCATCACTATGCATCATCTCATTTAATCTTAACAGCAATTTTGATTTCTATATTAGTTTTATTACAGATGGAGCTGTGAGGTTCAGAGAGATTATTTTTTTAATCTAAACCTTTTTCCTCATATTAAATTTCTTATTGTTTGAACCATCTTTCTTTTTTAAAAATGCCTACATATACCACACTCAACATAAACCTATCCCTTTTAGATGATTTGTGATTTTATTGTGATTGGGACCATATATTATGAGCATATATTTTGTTTGCCATAGCTCTAGATGTTGGCAGTATGGAAAATTGAGCTGAACCCTGATCATTCCAGGGTATGTTCTGAAAACTGTTTACTGTTAATTTTTTGCTAAGTTCCTAATACCAGTTTTTTTCCTTGCCATTTGTTTTTTAATTAAAAAATAAGTTAAAAATTATTCAAACATATTCTGAATTTTTTTCTGTAGTACTTTATACTGCTGCACTTGTTAACCTCAGTGAGCATGTATATTTCAATTTTCCTTACTGGATGTTAGTTTTGTTAACGTTGATGTATTTTAAATTTAATTGCATATGAAATGCTAATTTTTTGTTATTTTAAGAATCTGCATTGTGTCCAAATAGAAAAGAGTTATTTAATTTCCTCAAGGCAGCATTATATAATGAGTAAAAAATAACAATGTTTCTTCTCTGTGTGAGACTCATTTTCTGGTTTATATGAGTTTATATTCATGAGAAAAATACCATTATTTTTATGAGGAAATAAATGGATTTTAATTCAACCGTCATTTGTCTAGCCACTAAGCATCTATTGACTTACTGATATGTGTCCATACTGTCCTAGTGACTGAGAGTGCAGACGTCAATTTCCCTGTATTCAGGGAGTGCTGTTTACTCTTCCTCCCTGAAGATCCTGTTTTCCCCCAAATAGTAGATAAGATTTGCCAGACAAGAATTTTTGCCTGTGTATGTATGAGTTTGTGTTGTACCACTTTTATTTGCTCCATGCGTATCTCTCTGTAACAGTGTTTCAGTTTTAGTAAGTTTTTTGCCTCTTTCTTCAGTTCCCTCAAACCTGATGAATGATCATATTGACAATAAGGATTAAATTACCTTATTTGTAACATTCTGCACGTTTAATATTTGCTTTCAAATTTTGTTTTTGTAGACCTTAGGGCATTCACTATTTTAATGTGAACTCATCATATTTCCTTTATCATTGTGAATTATTTCCATTTGTTATCGTTGAACTTGTTATTTGGCTTGTTATATCTTTTCAATTCAGTTTTTTATTATTTTTCTTATTATTACAGCCAAGTATAATGGAAGATATCTTTATAATGTATTATTTATTAAAACTTTTTAACAGGTCTCTAGTTTCATATTTAAGTCAAATGAAAGTTTAAGTAAAATTTACATGTGAAAGAAAATTTATTTCTGTATAAGCAGGTTGTTCCCAAATTCTGTCTTTTCCATGATGCATATATGTGTGTGCGCACACGTGTGTACTTATAAAATTTACAAATTTGGTGCCTATTTTACTTAATTTACAGTTGTTTCTGGCTAATTTTCAATTATGCTCTGGGACCATTTAGGTAATACCAAGGATAAAATGTTTGCTAAGGTATTAATTCTCTGTGCTTTATGGTAAAATTACATATGTCAGCATAAACTCTTATCTTGTGCTGAAATGGCTGAAGAAGGTAGAACACAATTATAATGACAATACTTGATTAGCATACATTTATTACCCAACCTGATAACGAGTTTGCTAATACCAGGCCAACATATCATGTCTTTAGGGACCATGGCCTTACCAATCTGTAGGTCAATACACTTTTCAGTTTATCTTCCCTTGGCCTCTCAATGTACATAATCTTTAAAGTTTTGGATGTTAAATTCCTAGATCCTGATCTGGGCAGGACAGGCACAAACCTAAATATTTAATCCACCTACTTGTCATTTTCATATCTAAATACAGGTAAAACATTGAAATGAAGAAAGAAGTTATTTGTTAGGCATCTTCTGTTTCAGCCATACCATATGAAAGAGTATTTTCTTCATCTGTGGGAAGGCTGGTGATAAGAACTGTTCATTGCAAGCAATGAAAATAAATAGCTTTAACCACACAACATAGAACAAATATTTATTGTTCACATAACCGAAAAGGATAGAGGTGGATTCAGCTTCAGTGAGGCTTGGTGGGCTACTGAAGCAGTCTCCAGATACCTGGTTTCTTATTTCTTAACTCTTTGACCTGCACTGCCAGCTTCATACTCAAGTGCCACATTGTGGATCTCTGGCTCTAGGCTGTCCTCTTGTGTTGTAGTCTGGCTGCCATCTCAACATGTCTTTATTCTGAAGAACAGAAGTCTCTTCCAGGATTGATACACACATCCCAGCAATTCTTAATATACTCTTTGAGCTGAACTGTGGCATGTGCTCAACTCCAAACAATTTGCAGTGGATAAGGGGATAAATTATATTGATCACCCTTACCAGTCCTGATACCTCCAGAACTGGGTATCTAATTGTATACCTGAGAGAAGGGCAAAAAATGCTCAAAGAAAAATTGGATGCTAGTATCTAATAAAGTGGAGGAATTCATGCTGGTGACGTATCTTTTTTTTTTTTTTTTAACCATGTAGGAGTACCCTTTTCCCACAGGGGATATGTTCCAAGATCCCTAGTCGGTGCCTGAAACCATAAATAGTACTGAACTCTATATGCACTCTTTCCCTATGCATGCATACCTGTGATAAAGTTTAATTTGTAAATTAGTAAGAGATGAGCAGTAATAACTAATAAATAAATGTTATGTAAATGTGATCATTCCCTCAAAATATCTGATTATATTATACTCACCTATTTTTGGACAACTGATGATTGTGGGTAACTGAAACCCTTTAGCACAAAGCCATGGAAAAGGGGAGACTCCTGTCCTTGTTCTGGTGAAGTGTTCCTTCTAAAACTTGAAGAAAATGGAAGAAATAAAAAGGACACTATCTTCATATTACCATGACAAATTAATCTTTTTCAAGTTCCATTTAGCTGGGAATATGTTTTGTCTGTCTGTTTTTAGCATTGATGTAAGAATGGCTTGCAGTCAGGTGTGTTTATGAGGTGAGGTAGGGTACTAATCAATTCCAGTAGTCCCACTTTAACATACAGAGGAATGAAAAGTGTCAGTCAAAGAATGTGATAGTTATTCACAGGTCACCTATTTGAGTTTAGCCTCAAAATCTTTTATTAGCATTCATCTACTACAAGAATGCTAAACAACTCGTTTAATTATTTTTAATTGGAAAAAGTCTTTTATTGATTGATTTAGGCTAAGAAGAGATTGAGGAGCCAGTTCTGCTGAAAAGCATAGACTATATCTGATGTGTTTTGGCTATGTTCCCACCCAAAATCTTATCTTGAATTGTAATCCCATAATCTGCCTGTGTCAATGGAGAAACCAGGTGGAGGTAATTGAATCATGAGGATGGTTTCCTCCATGATGTTCTCCTGATAGTGAGTTCTCATAAGATCTGATGGTTTAATAAGTGTGTGGTAGTTCTTCCTGCATTTATTTTCCTCCTGCCACCCTGTGAAGAAAGTGCCTTGCTTCTTTGTTGCCTTCTGCCATGATTGTAATTGTAAGTTTCCTGGGACCTCCCCAGCCAAGCTGAACTGTGATTCAATTATGCCTCTTTCCCTCATAAATTATCCAGGCTCAGACAGTTCTTTATAGCGGTGTAAAAGTGGACTAATATGATATCTTTTCAGCTTTATAATTTTAGGAAATAACAAAATGTTCTTTTTATCATTGTCAATAGTATCTTCTCACCAAGGTACAATATGTAGAACATGTACTGCTATTCAAACATATGGCATGAGACATCTGCATTATAGCAAATATTCATTCATTTATTGAGCAAATATTTACTGAGTGCTTACTGTGTGCTGTTTGGGGTACTCAGGATAACACAGAAAACAAAACAATTAGCTTTGCCTCTATAGAATGTACATCCTCAACATAAACTGACATGGTATAAAGAGACAATAAATAATATGTAATATGTTAGGAAATGTTATTTCCTCTAGAGAGAACAGAAAATTCTGAGTAGGGTAAAGGTAGTCTTGACAGCCAAGATAGGTCTTGCTGGGGTCGGGCAGAGGGAATTGCATGAAGTCACAGTTTTATATAGGGTACCCAGGGTGTGCTTCATTAAGAAGGTGAAATTTTAACAAAGATTAGATGAAGGAAAGAAGTTACAGAGCTTTTATACCTATATTTTATTTAAATCCAACAACTACTTTTTGATATGAATTGTAACCTCTCCATATTTCACATAAGGATCATAAGAAGCCGGGGCAGTATAAAATTAGGGAGAGTTGGAAGTTTTCTGGTTCATATAGATTTTGTAAACAATAAAACTGTAGAAAATGAAAGATGGTTCTTTGTGTGTGGTTGATAAATACGTATAAGTGAAATCTTCAGTTTATGTTGAGGCTATATGGCATATTTGAGAATGCTCCTGGCAGTTTGAGCATTCTGAATTTCTAGAAAAGGGGAACAGAGTTTGAAGTGGAAGCTGTTTTGACTTTGTATTTGCGCAGTGAGCACATTTGGCATGTACATAGCAACATATGCTTAATGTACTTTTTCTTGTGTTACAGTAGACAGGCTAGGAATGGAGAAGCCCCAGCCAACTCTTGCCATTGTTCTTTCTTTGAGAGATTATTCTATTTAGTCAGCAATTAAATGTGCTCTTCCTATACCTTTCATTCCTACTTTTTGCCTTTGTTTTAATTTTTATATATTTTCATTTACTTATTAGCTCATTAATTCAACAGATGTTAGATAACTAATATTTGTCTTTAGTGATTATCATTGAGGTCATGATATGTTACATTTATTTAATACCTTTATGTCTCATATCATATAGATATGCATATATATATACATATAAAATTTTATGTGAATGATCTAGTGTAGAACCTTCATAAAATATTTATAATTATTAGTGCCATTTTTCTAAGTAAGTTATTCCTCATGAGTTTCAATCCATCTCATACTATAGGTTTCACAGCATGATTTATCTATTTTCTGAATCTTCATTACTTAGAGGATACGGTGTAAGAAAATAGTGTTTCTTTCCCTGCTTGTGCATATGATTATTTCTCATATACATGTAGCAGCTTTGAGAATAATGGCTTTGTTGATGAAACTAGAACCAATGGTATTTGAATTGTTTAAAAACTGCAGGAAAATCATTGTAAGTTCTTTGTCATTCTGACATAAGTCATCTTGAGAAATTATTTTCTTATTGCAAAAATCTCACTCTAATATTTGAAACCATTTATAATACTTAATGCTTTATGGCATTTTCTTAATAAAATATCTTGATTTTGCAGAATGTTACTTTTTTGATATACGTTCATTTAGTTTGGTTGTGGTTGACAATATGCCTTGTCTTGTACTGATATTCAGATACCTTGCACTGGACAGACTGCTAATGTTTGGGTAAAGGGCTCTGTTCTCACCTTCCTAGTCAGTATTGGGCTGAGATGTGGACACAGGTGGGGAACGCATGCCTATCACCTCTGTAAGTGTTTACTGAAGCTGAGAGGGATTGTTTTTATGTTACTTGGTATAAATTTGGATCCTAAATAGCTCAGGATTAGTGGAATGGAGATAAGAAAATAAAAGAAAGTATTCTAATTTAAAAGCAATGTATGACCTTACCTATATGATCTCGAAAAGGTACAACTAAGACCAGTTACAAAACAATGAAGGGATATATAGTTAAACTTGATATAAGCATTTTATGGAATTTTGATAGAATCATTGAGATAGGCAATAGGCTAGTTAGAAATTGGTCACTATAAATTTATATCAGCTTGGTGTGAGGGATAAGGGACTCAAGTTGATCATATACCAAATGTTTAATATATGCTTACTGACATTGACTGCTCTCTTTATTAATAGCAATAAATGACTTTAAAAATAGTATGAAAGGCTGGATGCGGTGGCTTATGCCTGTAACTCCAGCACTTTGGGAGGCCCAGGCGGGTGGATCACAAGGCCAGGAGTTCGAGACCAACATGACCAACATGGTGAAACCCCATCTCTACTAAAAATACAAAAATTAGACAGGCGTGATGGCAGGTGCCTGTAATCGTAGTTACTCGGGAGGCTGAGGCAGGAGAATCACTTGAACCTGGGAGACAGAGGTTGCAGTCAGCAAAGATTGCACCATTGCACTCCAGCCTGGGTAACAAAGCTAAACTCTGTCCCCCCCAAAAAAGGCAAAGAAAAGAAAAAAAAAGAGAAATTAGTCCATTCTCATGTTAATATGAAGAAATACCCAAGACTGGGTAATTTATAAAGGAAAGAGGTTTAATTGACTCAAAGTTTCTCATTGCTTGGGAGACTTCAGGAAACTTACAGTCATGGCAGAAGGTCAAGGAGAAGCAGGCACCTTCTAAACAGGGTGATAAGATGGAGTGAATGCAAGCAGGGGAAATGCCAGATGCTTATAAAACCATCAGATCTTGTGAGACTCACTATCACCAGAACAGCATGGGGGAGACCACCACCGTGATTCAATTACTTCCTACCAGGACCCTCTCAGGACTTGTTGAGATTACGGAGATTATAATTCAAGATGTGATTTCAGTGGTGATACAAACTTTATGATTCTGGCAGGCCCCTCCCAAATCTCACATCCTAACATTTCAAAACACATTCATGCCTTCCCAACAGTCTCCCAAAGTCTTAACTCATTCCAGCATGAACTCAAAAGTCCAAGTCCAAAGTCCCATCTGAGATTAGGCAAGTCCCTTCTGCCTATGAACCTGTAAAATCAAAAGCAAGTTAGTTACACCTAGATATAACAGAAGTACAGGCATTGGGTAAATACACACATTGCAAATGGGAGATGTTGGCCAAAACAAAGGGCTACAGGTCCCATGCAAGTCCAAAATCCAGTAAGGCATTTATTGAACCTTAAAGTTCCAAACTGATCTCCTTTGACTCCGTGTCTCATGTCCAGGTCACACTGATGCAAGAGATGGGCTCCCATAGCCTTGTGCAGCTCAACCCCTTTGGCTTTGCAGGGTATAGCGTCACTCTCAGTTGCTTTTATGGGCTGTCATTGAGTAACTGCAGCTTTTCCAGGAGGACAGTGCAAGCTGTCACTGGATCTACCATTCTGGGGTCTGGAGGACAGTGGCCCTCCTCTCATGGCTTCGCTAGGTAGTGCCCCAGTTGGGACTCTGGGTGGAGGCTCTGACTCCACATTTTCCCTCTGCACTGCCCTAGCAGAGGTTCTCCATGGGGGCTCTGCCCCTGCAGCAATCTTCTTCCTGGACAGTCAGGCATTTCCATACATCTTCTGAAATCTGGGTTAGAAGTTCCCAAAACTTCAGTTCTTGACTTATTTGCACCTACAGGCCCTATATACCATGTGTAAGCCACCACTTAGGGCTTGGACCCTCTGAGACAATGGCCTGAGCTTTATCTTGTCCCCTTTTAGCCACAGCTGGGACTGAAATAACTAGGATGCAGGGCACCATGTCCTGAGGCTGCACAGAGCAGGGGGAACCTGGACCCAGCACATGAAACCATTTTCTCCTTCTAGGCCACTGGGCCTGTGTTGGGAGGGGCTGCTGTGAAGGTCTCTGACATGCCCTGGAGATGTTTTCCCCATTGTCATTGGATTAACATTCTATTCTTTGTTACTTATGCAAATTTATGCAGTTGGCTTGAATTTTCCAAATGTTTATGCTCTGCTTCCTCTTGAATGCTATGCCACTTAGAAATTTCTTCTGCCAGATATCCTAAGTCATCTCTCTCAAGTTCAAAGTACCACATATTTCTATGGCAGGGGCAAAACTGTCATAAGCCTCTTTGCTAAAGCATAGTAAGAGTGACCTTTGCTCCAGTTCTGGAGAAGTTCCTCATCTCCATCTGACACCACCTTAGCCTGGACTTCATTTTCCATATCACTATCAGAACTTTGGTTAAAGTCATTCAACAGGTCTCTAGGAAGTTCTAAAATTTCCTACATCTTCCTGTCTTCTTAATCCTCCAAGTCTCTAGAGAGTTCTAAACTGTCAAACATATTCCTGTCTTCTGCTGAGTCCTCCAAATGGTTCTACCAGTTTTACCCAGTTCCAAAGTTGCTTCCACATTTTCAGGCATCTTTACAGTAGCACCCTTCTCCTGGTACCAATTTATGTATAGTTTGTTCTCGCACCGCTCTGAAGAAATACCCAAGACTGGGTAATTTATAAAGGAAAAAGCTTTAATTGACTCACAGTGTTGTGTTGGTGCGGAGGCCTCAGGAAACTTACAATCATGGTGGATGGCAAAGGCTAAGCAGGAACCTTCACAGGGAGGCAAGATGGAGGAAGTGCAAGCAGGGGAAATGGCAGATGTATATAAACCATCAAATCTCATAAGACTCACTCAATTTCATGAGAACAGAATGGAGGAAACTGCCCCAGTGATTCAGTTACTTCCCACCAGGACCCTATCACAATACATGGGGATTATGGGAACAATTCAAGATGAGATTTTGGTGAGGGCACAGCCAAATCATATCAGAAATGTTTAAGATATACACAAGTATAAATGCTTAAATAATAAACCAAATACTTTTGTAACCATGACACAACTCTATAAATGCTGCCTATACAGTTCAAGATTTCTGTGGCCCTTTCTCATGGTTAAATCTAAAATAATTTATTCTCTTATATTTGTTAATACTTTAAAGAAAGCTACATTAAATCCTATGTAAATGTAATAAGCATGTTTTTAACATTGTGTATATATATGCAGTTTTACTGCCTGTGTGATTCTGTAACTCATTAATGTGTCACACATTTATTCTTCTATGGGTTTTTTGTTGTTCATTCATTTTTGTCACAGAATAACCAAGTGTTTAAATATTCCACAAGTTTTTTGTTAATCTAAGGTATGACAAATGTGTATCAGTGACTTTTACTTGAGTTTATCTGATTACTAGTGAAAACCAACATTCTTTCATATGTTTGTCTTTTTCTTTTGCTAGTCTTTAACTTGCCTAATAAAATATTTTGCGTATTTGCTTTTGTGGCTCACTGCAGCCTCGACCTTCTGAGCTCAAGCAATTCTCCCACCTCAGCCTCCCAAGGTATCCACCACCGTGTTTGGCTAATTTTTTTTTTTTTTTTTTTTTTTTTTTTTTTGTAGTGATGGGTTTTTGCCAAGTTACCAAGGCTTGACTCAGATTTCTGTCCTCAAGCAATCCTACATGTGTCTTGGCTTTTTCACGTGTATTAGTGATATGGTTTGACTATTTCCCCACCCAAATCTCATTTTGAATTCTCATGTATTGTGGGAGAGACCTGCTGGGCAGTAATTGAATCATGGGGCAAGTCTTTCCTGTGCTGTTCTCATCATAGTGAATAAATCTCACAAGATCTGATAGTTTTAAAAAGGAGAATTTTCCTAAATAAGCTCTCTCTTTGCCTGCTGCCATCCATGTAAGATGTGGCTTACTCCTCCTTTCCTTCTGCCGTGATAGTGAGGTCTCCCCAGCCATATTGAACCCTAAGTCCAATTAAACCTCTTCCTTTTGTAAATTACCCACTCTAGGGTATGTCTTTATCAACAACATGAAAATGAAATACTGCAATTAATTGGCTTTTTTAGGTTTGCTGCTCTTTAACTTGCCTATTAAAATATTTTGTCCATTTTTTCATCCAGTTATTTATTATTTATAGATTTTTACAAATTATGAATTCTGGATAGTAATCTTTTTTTTTAACTTATGTTTGTGGAAAATAACTTCTTTCATTTTGAAGCTTTTTAATTTTATGCATATTGAAAAAAGTTAGTTAAAATTAGCTGAATTTATTAATTCTCTTCAGATTTATATTTATTTTTGCACTTCATTTAAAATATCACTACAATCATTTTCTTTTCTGTTTTTCGTAAATGTTTTGAGAGTTTGCTATTAAGTTTCCAAATATGTGTATGTGTATGTCTATTTTTATCTTCCCCATTCTGTTCAGTTATCTATTTACCAACTAAATATTGAACACTTTCTGTGTGCCAGTGACTGTTCTAGTTCCTAAAGACAGCTGTGCTCACACAAGCAAATATCTCTGCTTCCGTGGTTCTAATATTCTACTGTTTCATTTTGCCAGTATCCTGTTGTTTTAATTAATTTATATGTCTGAATATCTGGAAAGGCAAGGTCAACCACCTTGTTCTTCTGTGAAATTGCCCTTGCTTTTTTTTTTTTTTCTGATCCCTTATTCTTTCATGTAAATCCTGCTGACTTTCACGAAAAATATTGTCGACTTGATAGATGACTTTTATCTTTCTGTCCTTGTGATTCTTTGATACTCTTTCCATGTATATGTGAAAAATTATATTTTAAGACTAATTAGCCAGGTGTGTTGGCTCACACCTGTAATCCCAGCACTTTGGGGGCCAAGGCCATAGAATTGCTTGAGCCCAGGAATTTGAGAGCAACCTGGGTAACATAGGAAAACCCCATCACTACAAAAACATTAACTGAGCATGGTGGTACATGCCTGTAGTCCCAGCTACTTGGGAGGCTGAAGTAGGAGGATTGCTTTAGTCCAGGAGGTCAAGGCTGCAGTGAGCCATGATTGTGCCACTGCACTCCAGCCTATGGGACAGAGGAAGACCCTGTCTCAAAAAGAAAAAAACAAAAAGTATAGTCTGAGAATGGAGCCATTTGTTGGTTCATAACACAATACTTTGTATACTAAAAACATTTTACATAAGTGAGAAAAAAATCGAAGATAGCAGTACTTGAAACAAAAATTGCCACTCTTTGGCATCATAAGTCTATTTTTTGTGCATTTCTGTTAGGAAACTTATTAAAAACTACTTATTAGAAAGTAATAATTACCAAATTTCATGGCTTTAATATCTTCTCAGTCCTTGGATAGCAAGTGTGAGGGTTTTCTTTTTCTTTTTTTGAGAAATTATATCAGTGGAATTTTTCACAGCACCTCAGTTCTTCTGACGTTCGGAAATTGGGCTTCATGTTAAATTAATCATAAATATTAATATATAGTGGGGAGTGTTGCTCGATACCTTATAGTATTTCTACATTGTTTCTTGTTTGCAGGATCTTGGTAGTTTCTCATCTTTATCTTTCTGGTTCTCCTCTCTTAGATCTTAGTATGTTACCCTAAGACCCAGAAAACAGTAGAAACATCTTTAGTTAGCCACAGGCCTGTTACTGCACTTTGGTTAAGATTTCGTTTTTCAGGTCTCCTTTTTAAGTGTTGGCAGCTGCCCTGCAACTGCTATTAGAGCTATTTCCACTTCTAGTGAGTTTATTCTCAGTCTGTGATGAGATTAGAACCATTGAAACTTGTGAATGGCTGTTTATCAGTTAAACACTTTCAACGACTTTATATAAATTCTTGAGTTAGATTCACTCTGAATTTTTCAGTGCTAATCTCTCTCCATGTCCTGAACCAAGGATTTCTATGTGTTTATTGTAAATGGTGAGGTAAAGTAAGATATTCCAGCCTTGCTCATATGTTTCAAGTAGGTTTTTTTTAAAAATAGCATCCTTCTTTTGAAACTAACTCTAGAGATCTTATATGACGTTTTTCTATCAGCTACCTAAGAATTTGTTTTACTTGGTGAGGGTAAATAAATAGGATTTCTAGTCATGTCTCTGCTGCTGATTACTACCTAGCTGTCCAATTGTCAGCAGGTGAACTTTTGTCTCTCATTTTTATTTTCTTAATCTATAAAATGTTGCAGTGGGTACTACATAGATTACTTCCTGGGTTTTGTTTAACTGTCATTTTCTCCGTGGCTCTCTATGTGGATTCTGTGAAGGTAGATAATAATCTATTAATCATTCATTATGTTGAATTTTCTATTTGCCTTTTAAATTTAATTTCATTTTAAATGCTGACAATATGCCTATCGTCAGGATTTAAAAGAGGAAGACAATTTTTGATTGTCAAATTTGGCATATTTAGCAATAAGATACTACACAGTTGTACCCCCTAGCCAGTGTATATTATTATAAATATATTTGTAAAAAATCAATTTTCTTCCTCAGAAATATTCTTTAAACGTTTATTGAACATTTACTATGCAACAAACTGGTGCCTGGTACTGGAAACAATAATGAATGAACCTACCCTTGAGGAACTTTCAGTGTAAAGATTTTTGCTTTGGTGGCAGTCTGTTCAGCCCTGCTAATATTCCTGCATGCCCTGGCATATGCAGCTATCTTCCTTATTAGGAGTGCTAATCTGAGAAGGGTCACTTCTTTACGTCCTTGCTTGGTGATTATAGTAAATTTCATTGTTCTTGTAGGATCAGGAAAGTATATGTCAATGATCATGTAAAGATGACATATATATCTTTTAGAGCATAATGTATTTCTGAATGATGAGAAATTAATTTTTTCATTGGTCACTATATTGTAGAAGAGTCATAAATGAATGAAGCACAGGTTGAGCTTGACACATTTAAAGAGACCTTGAAGTAAAAGAAGAACCTTTAAATCTACCGAGAATGGTTCTTAGAATAATTTAAGAGGCAGTATGGGTGTTTTGTATCCTTGAAAACTCTTTGAATGGCAACTTTATATACTAGATTATATTTAACTTTCCCTTACTCAGCTGTTTGTCAGAGTCCAAGAATTGTTTTATTCCTGAATTAAGAAGTCTGAAGTCCCATCATGCTTACTTTATGTACCTTTGCCTCTGTATGACATTGGAGGAAAAGGTGTCATTTCAAAAATATGGTTTCTTTAGCCATGTAAGTTCACTAGTGCCAACAAACTGGCACTTTTGTGGCTTCATACTTATAAATATATTTCATTGTTTTTCACTGGGTAAGTTATCTTGTAGAGAAGGCAAAGAACTTATAAATTTACTTCATTATGTCGAAAAGATAATCCAGGAGCCATATTTACGCAGACATAGCTCTTTGTTCTGTGTCTCACAAGGGAGAAAGAAGCTTTTATAAAAGAATATTGTAGGACTGCTGACTTGATTTTACTTAAAATGTAAAGTTTTATTATTCAATGTTAATATTAGTTTTCTTCATTCATGTAAACAAACTCATCAGTTCTGCTTAAAGAACTTCAAAGTTTCATCAAATAGTTTCATTTTAATTTCAGGTAATTGAACTGACAATATAATTTATTATACTTGTATCAAAGTCCTTATGTTAATCTTGAATGTAATCACATCAGTATTTTTAAAAGACCCATTAATGTAGTATAATCTATACTTTTCTTAAATAAAATGATTGTCATAATCAGTCCATTATTGTAACACTCTAATACCATTTCTGAAATGTTCCATGATGTGAAATTAAAAAGATAATGATAATGATTCTAATGATATGGGAACAATAAAGGCATAATAGGATGGTCTATTGATACGTTATCTTTTATGGGTCTTGATCTTGTTCGTAAGGGTGAAATTACTTCTTATTCTTACCTTTTCTTTTGCTTTAATACATAGGGATGTGAGCTTATTTCAACTCCTGATCAAGACCACACTGACTTTACTAAGTGCCTTAAAATGCTCCAAAAGAAGATAGAAGAAACTGACTTAAAGGTAATACATACACGTAGTTGGTGGTTATTACAAAGGTTATGAAAAATGTGGGTTTTTTTCACTCAGCTGAAATGGACATTTACTTTTGCGCCTTTTTTGTTGTTGTTAAATTGCTGCCAGGTTTTTTCCCCCCTATATATCGGATAAATCTGTACTTAGCTGCCAAAACATTAACATGTACACTTAAACCAGGGGACAAAAATCTAAACATCTTAGTGGCAAGGTAATGAAATGGGTGAACTGGACCATGTGTAAGGTAATCAAAACTGGGAACTCATTCTTGCCCGAAAGTGACTATCTGCTGTTCATCTCTAGTTGATTGTTGCCATGAAGAGCTATATATATTTTTGTACTATGTCTATTTACATATTGTATAGGCAAAACAAGCAAATGTGGCCTTGATTTGGCCCATTGGTATCATTGCAAATTTTTATATAAGCGAATATCAACTTTTTTTTAAACCAGAGAAGAGTCTACTGCTTTGCATTATGTGCTCTTCAAGGTATCCAGTACTGATAGTCACCTAGCATCTAAATCTTTAATTGCATTAATTGGTTAGTACACAAGTTTATGTTTTATTTTTTGAAAGCTGTTGAAATGGCATGCAGAGTTTTTTAAGTCTGTGATTAATGAAGAGCTACAAAATTAAACCTGAAGCATTGAGTGACAATTGACCTTTCCCCCCCGACCCCATTCAGGGGCAATAAGTTTTAAGCTGAGATGAATGATCAATTGTGTAATTTTAAATCAAGAAAAGCAGGAAAACAGTCTTGTATATTAGAATGGTTTTGATACTGCAAGTAACAGAAAACACATTTCAATCTGCTCTCAATAACCATGTGATAAAGGGCAGCCTTGAGACAGAGCTCTATCAAACTCATGCTCTTTCTCTCTTATTTATCCTGGCTCTGCTGTGTAGGCTTTGTCTTCACACTAGTTTCCCTGATTGTCCAGCCGCCACCTGCAGTAACATTTTACGCTTCACATGTAGGGGGATTAAGTCATAGAGTTGGGGAGACACATCACCTCCCACCATCGTAGGACTTAACTTTAAGATCTCTCCATTAAACCACTCTTGCTTTTGGCAAAAGAAAATGAGAGAATCCTGACTGTCTTTGGTGGGAGCCAGCTATGGGATCAATCCACGTGGCTTATGTATTCAAACTACATGGGTAATACATATTTTGCAGGATGGGATAGATACCAGAGTGGCAGCTCTAACAAAAATTTATTAAACATAAACTCTAGCATATATTTACTAAGTTACAGTAGTAAATTCTTTTCTCCCTTTGAAGTAAAACCTTGTTAACTATCACAATTGGCAAATAGCTCAATCTGCGAACTCACCAAAATAATTTTGTGAACATTTCTTACCTCTGTTTTAGCTTTGCTGAGCTCTATCAAGTGTATTGTGCTATTTCTAGCAGTAAACTGCTATAATTATTTGTTTAATGAAAGCAGAAAAGAGCTAATTGAGATTTATTTCATCCAGATATCACTGATTTGATATTTCTTAGGAAAAAAAATTGTAAATATTCACAGCTATGTTTTGTTTTTCCCGGCACCTCCAGTGACATGATTAAAAGCTAAGATGCAATTATGTGAGTCTAATGCCTTCCATCTAACCAATAGCATCTGTAATACAGTATTCTGTTATTGAGCCTTGAAACAAATAATCATATCTTAACAAGGCCCAAATCTAGAGAGAGCCTCAAACTGGAAGAAGAGGGTATGATCTGCAACCAAATTTGACAGTCCTGGTCAATCCAGTGGAGTCTTGAAGCAAGACTAGCTGTTAGAGGACCCCTGCATTGGACAGAAATAGCAACAACCTTGTACTCCAACGTGATTAGTCACAGACTAGAGGATGCTCAGGAGGAATGTAGACTTGGCCCAGAGGTTGCCAGGAAAGACCACAGACTCAGTGGCATGACGTCCTGCCTCCTGAAGGGGTGGCAGCTAGGGGCCTCCACACAGCCTACAGTGAGCTCTTTTTTTTATTGCATTTTAGGTTTTGGAGTACATGTGAAGAACATGCAAGATTGTTGCATAGGTACACACGTGGCAGTGTGGTTTGCTGCCTTCCTCCCCATCACCTATATCTAGCATTTCTCCCCATGTTCTCTCTCCCTAACTCCCCACCCCCACTGTCCCTCTCCTGTTTCCCCCCAACAGACCCCAGTGTGTAGTGCTCCCCTCCCTGTGTCCATGCATTCTCATTGCTCAACACCCACCTATGAGTGAGAACATGCAGTGTTTGATTTTCTGCTCTTGTGTCAGTTTGCTGAGAATGATGGTTTCCAGGTTCATCCATGTCCCTACAAAGGACATGAACCCATCGTTTTTGATGGCTGCATAATATTCCATGGGGTATATGTGCCACATTTTCCCTGTCCAGTGAGTTTTTTTTTTTTTTTGAAGAGCAGTGCAGTGGTTCACTGCCTGTGCTGCCTCAGGCCCCGACATGCCTTGGGGCCAAGGCGTTCTCCCACCCCATCCCGCACCAGGGTTTCTCCTTGATCCTAAAATATGCCACATTTCCTCCTCTCTCCTGCTTTAACGTGTTTTCATGTACAGTATGTTGTCCCCTCTACTTTGAATCTTATTTTTTCTTTTCTTTGCTTGCATACCAGAGGATTTCATTTCTTTGTGTGTGTGGTCTGGACATGAATTTATTTGTGTTTATATAATTTTTGTTAAAATAGGTTTTAGGGTACAAGTCGTTTTTGGTTACGTGGATAAATTGTACATTGTTGAAGTCTTAGAGTTTAGTGTGCCTGTTACCTTAGCAGTGAACATTCTGCTCAATATGTAGTTTTTCATCCCTCAACCCCCCCCCACCCTCTCCTCTTCTGAGTCTTCAGTGTCCATTATATCACTATGTGTTTGCATATCCGTGGCTTAGCTCTCACATATAAATGAGAAAATGCAGTATTTGGTTTTCCATCTCTGAGTTACTTCACTTAGAATAATGGGCATGGCAGAGTTTGAGCGGCTGTCCTTAACTACCACTCCAGGTTAGGGTTAGCTACTGTACATTTCCATACCCTCCTTTATTTTTTCCTTAGGGCATTCTGAAAAATTTTAATCATTTTACTAATTATTTCTAATTATTTGCCTAAAGTCATCCTTGCCAACTTGACTGTATAACCCATGAAGCTGAGCTCCGGTCTGCTTATTCATAACTTGACAGCAGTACTCTGCATATAAGAAGTACTCCCTGAAAGTGTGGTACCTTTTATGCACTACAAGAACACACAGGAGAGTGGAATGTAACAGTTAGGAGACAGGCTTTTTAGAGAAGGCTGAGACCTATAATAAGTAAATAGGAGCTAGACAGTGCAATAGTCCATTTTGCGTTGCTATAAGGGAATACCTGAGGCTAGGTAATTTATAAAGATAAGTGTTGTATTTGGCTTATGCTTATGCTAGCTCTATAAGCATGGCATCAGAACCTGTTTGGCTTCTCATGACCCCTCAGGAAGCTTTTACTCATGGCAAAAGGTAAAGGGGAAGCAGGCCTGTCACATGGCAGAAAGGGAGCAAGAAAGATGCCAGGGTCTTTGTATAAACCAGTTCTCTTGTGAACTAATAGAGTGAGAACTTACTCATTAGAACAAAGGTGGCACCTAGCCATTCATGAGGGATCCACCCCCATGACCCAAACACCTTCCATGAGGCTCCACTTCAGACATTGGGGATCACGTTTCAACATGAGATTTGGAGGGGACAAGCATCCAGACTATATCAGGCAGCAAAGGGGAGAAGAGTGTTTCAAGAAGTACCATAATGTAGAGAGAGTGTGGATAGCACTTTGTAGGAGTGGATAAAACTCCATCTCTGTCCTCATAGGGTCCTGGCTAGGCCTTGAGAATTAAATTGACCTGAGATAGATTAACATGAGCAAAGCATAAAATTTTATTTCATACAAATATTACATGGCATGAGAGCCCTTATAAAGAAATGAAGACCAAGAGAAGTACTTAAAGCCAGTTACTTTTGTACTAGATTGGACAAAGAAAAGTAAGTTGTAAAGAAGCATCTAACTTATATGGGGAGGCTTAAAAGTTAAGAATTATTTTTATCACAAGACAAGGATGCTCTTTCTCACCCTCACCCCTCCTATTCAACATAGTATTGGAAGTTCTAGGCAGGACAGTTAAGCAAGAGAAAGAAATAAAGGCTACTCAAATAGCAAGAGGGAATATCTTTGTTTGCAGATGACATGATCCTATATCTAGAAAACTCCATCATCTCAGCCTAAAAGCTTCTTAAGCTGATAAGCAGCATCTGCAAAGTCTCAGGATAAAATTTCAAGGTGCAAAAATCGCTGGCATTCTTATAAACCAACAACAGGCAAGCTGAGAGTAAATCATGAATGAACTCCCTATTCACAATTGCCACAAAAAGAATAAAATACCTAGTAATTCAGCTAGGGAGGAAAGTGAGGGACTTCTTCAAAGGGAGCTATAAACCACTGCTCAAAGAAATTAGAGATGATACAAACAAATGGAAAACATTCCATGCTCATGGATAGGAAGAATCAATATCATGAAAATGGCTATGCTGCCCAAAGTAATTTACAGATTCAGTATTATTCCCATTGAATAACTTGAGTAATAAAACTACCAACATATTCTTCACAGAATTAGAAGAAAACTATTTTGTAATTCATATGGAACCAAAAAAAGAGTCCAGATAGCCAAGGCAATCCTAAGCAAAAAGAACAAAGCTTAGAGGCATCACATTACCCAACTTCAAACTATTATAGGGCTACAGTACAAGAACAGACACATAGACCCAAGGAACAGAACAGCGAACCCAGAAATAAGACCAGACACCTACAACCATCTGATTTTTGACAAATCTGACAAAAACAAGCAATGGGGAAAAGATTCCCTATTTAATAAATGGTGCTGGGAGAACTGGCTAGCCATGTGCAGAAAAAATGAATCTGGACCACTTCCTCACGCTATATACAAAATTCAACTCAAGATAGATTAAAGACTTCAATGTAACACCCCAAACTAATACTCTAGAAGAAAACGTAGACCATACCATTCAAGAAATAGGCACGGGCAAAGATTTCATGATGAAGATGCCAAAAACAATTGCAACAAAAGCAAAAATTGACAAATGGTATGTAATTAAAGAGCTTCTGTGCAGCAAAATAAACTATAAATAGAGTAAATAGACAGCCTACATAATGGGAGAAAGCTTTTGCAACCTAGGCATCTGATAAAGGTCTAATATTCAGCATCTTTAGGGAATTTAAACAAATTATAAGAGAAAAACAACCCCATTAAAAAAGTGGGCAAAGTGGTTATATTAAATCTGAGGAAACAGAATATCTGTGAGCTTCCACTTGACTTTACATTTAACTTGGAAGGTCAACATTGTATTTTATTTGATGTTATAGCAAGAGAAAAGCAACATTAAAATTTCTCTCTGCCCATACTCCTATGGTAGTATGAGATCATGAAGACTTTCTAAAATTTCTTTTATGAGATCATGAAGACTTTCTAAAATTGCTTCTGATAATACACATAGACTGTATCATATCTTTATATGGCTCTTCTCCATCTAATAAATCATATCAAATTATTATATATTTTATATTTCTACTTATTAAATTGTAAGTATAAATTTATAATCAAAGTATATTTTATAGTAGGAATCTTACCATAAAATAAAATGTTAATTGTAATGTAAATGAAATGCAAATTTGTATTTAATATGTTAAAGAACTATATGCTAGAAATTCATAGAATTTGAATTAGGTCTCTCCTGATCCTAAAGGAGTTTACTCTCTAGAACATGAGATTAATTTTTTAAAATTCCACTAAATTACCTTATTAGTTCATGTACCAATACCTAATTTAAACTTATTCACCCTTAACATTTATTCTTCTGCACAGGGATTCTCTGATACATGGGACTTTTTAAGGCTTGCTTTCATGTTGCCACGTTGTTTATCTGTAACTGAGTCATGAATAATACATTATCAGGATGCCATCTGATACATCTGAGTCTTCAAAGGACACATATATTTTCGGATGCTGTGATACACACTTGAGATCTAAACCCTGGGATTTGGTGAAAAACATTAAAAGCTGTTTCTCTAAACATCTAAAAATATAAGATGCACATTCTTTACAATAAAGGAGAAATACATCAAAATTATGAGGTCCCAAGAATAACAGGATAGGTCTCTTTAGTATATTTACTAGTATTATGTGGCAACAGAATCATTTACTCCAATTTTAAATGTAGACTATATATTAGACAAAATTTGAGCAGAAAAGTTCCCATTAATTTCAATCTGAATGCTTTAGAGATTTAAACCAATACTAGCTTTATTTGTTACAATCTCAATACATTTTAGCCCCCATATATTTTGCCATGTTATTTCTTAAGCAGTTTTTAAATCAAATAATGCAGGATGGTGAATAGATTCTATGAATGAGGGCAAATGCCTACTCTCTCTCTCTCTCTATATATATATATGTATATATATGTACACATATATACATATATATAAACATATATATGTATATATATGTATGTATGTATATATATGTATACACATACACACGAATGACTATGAAGTTAATACTACTAAAGGCCACAGGTTTATCACATATTGTTCTTTTTTATTTTTCTTAATAGGCTGGGTAAGTACTGAATTGTCGTTTACATATTTTTAAGACATTTCATTTCTATATTATTTGATTATGTCCAAATTGAAGTTCTTGACTCTTGACCATTAGGACTTTGTTCGTCTTTGTATTTAATTTCTGCATGGCATTTCTCAGGTAGATACGTATCTTTATACTCAGCAAACCCTATGAGCTTAGAATATTTTATTATATCCTCTAATTATCAGTATTGGATTTAGGTGTACATTTTTTTGTAATGTATTAGTGGATTTGTTTTATGTTCATACTAAATATGAACTTTCTCCTCAATTGAAAATAAACTTTAAGGCTTAGTAATTGATTGGACTAATTACTCAGCCTCATAAGAAGATCTGAGTCATGGGGTTGCAGGATAAACCATGATAGTACTCCAAGAGAAATCTTCCTAGTATTATCTCTTTAAAGGAAAACATATGTGTGTGTTTGTGTAAAAATGTACTGTGAAAAGGAAAAAATAACTTTATAGTGGAGAAACCTGGCAGATACCACGTTAATCAAGTGAACAAAAGTAACGTCATTATATCATACTGATAACACCCTCCTATGGATGTAAGTTGAGAAAGGCACTTGTGGGGCTCTCTAAAACCCATTATTTACCCTTTAAAATAATCAAAGAACTCCAAATTGAAGAATATCCCATAAAATGCCCGATCAACATTTTTAAGGCCAACAAAGAAAGACTGAGAAATTGTTACGGCCAGAGGAGATGAAGAAGACATGGCAACTAAATGCGGTATGGTAACCTGATTTCAATTGTGTAGTGGAAAAATAGGACACTAGTTGAAAGCTGTTGAAATGTGAATAAACGTGAAAGTATGGTTAATAGTAGTGACCAGTGTCAGTCGTAGGTGTATCCGATGTACGATGTTTAGACAAGATGTTAACACTGCTGAAAACTGGATGAAGAGTATATGCCTTGTATTATTTTTGGAACTTTTTTATAAATCTAAAATTATTTCAAAACACAACACTGCCTTGAGAAAATATATATACACTGTTTCAAATATGCTATTACCATAGAACAAGTGTAATCTTTCTGTGACGTGGCTCACAGTAATATAGAATAAAGGCAAGTGTTTCTTAGTACTTAGGCAAAAAAACAATGCCTTTTATGGACTCTCCCACCTTGAAAATGTTTCCTTGGGAAATTTCAAATTGTAAGTTTCTGCTGCATATTTAGACAACTGTTTTACATGAAAATTAAGCCTGGTAGAAAATGTTAGCTAGACATTTGATGGTGTTTAAACTATGGAGACAGCCCAGATGCTCTCAACTTTTCCACTTTCGCGAGGAATAAATTTCAAAGTATAGTAAGACGCTATTAAATGTAGAACTTCCACTAGATACATTTTTATCAGGATTAACTCTAGAAGTACTGACCTATGTATTCCTGCCTCTCCTTCTTGCCTGGCCGGCTCCGTCCTGGTCTTCTTCATTTTCTTGTGGGCACTGCCTGTGCTGACATTCTGACATACCTGCCTTTCACTTCTTTATCTTGTTTCTATGGCCTTCACTTACCACTTCTGTGCCATTCATTAGCTCCTAATTTATACCTTTAATCCTAAACTCCAAAGCAGTTTTTCTACTTGCTAACTGGAAGACCAGAGGAACTTCATTATATTGTCTAAAACAAAATTCATCACTGTTCTCACAAGAATCTCATTTTGTCTTTTTGTATTTCCTTTCTCATTCAGTGGTGCTACCATCCACCTGCCTGGCAGAAACTTAAGAGTAACTTTATACTTTACTCTACCATGCCTAGACAATTGGTCATAGTTCCTTGAAATTCTCCAGATCTTTCTCCTATGCTCACTTTTATCTTTGCAGTCTTGCTGCCACTATGTTAGTTCAAAACATTTGTCATTTCTCACTTGGGTTACTTTGTTAGCCTCTGCTTGCTCCCTTCAGTCCATTATCTTGCTAAAATTCATATCATATATCTTAAATGTACATTTGCTTTAAATTTTTTATTGTCTCCAATTGTTATGTATTCAAGAAATATTTATTTAATGAATAAATGCATTTCCAATAACAATGCAAATTCCAAAGGACATTATGCTAAACCTTAGCTGGCATGCCGAACTCCCTGCAGGACTCTTGCTAGCATTCTTGATGCCATGTTAATTCTCCTGTGACAGGTGTCCAGGTGCTTTAGCATCTTGCTTGACTCTACCAATTATGATAATGAAAATGCTTATTATTGAAAGTAATAATACCACCTTAAGATTTAATAAAATGTTAATCTTTAAAGCACTGTAATTAGAAGTTAGGTATTCAGGTGCTCTGAATAGACCTGGCACTCTTTTTAGCTGTGTGACAGTAGAAAGATTTTTAAGTTCCTTAAGCCTTGATTTCCTCATCTGTAAAGAATACTAACCTACCTATAACAGCATTATGCGGTAAAGCACTTACTTCAGTGCCTGACTCATAGGAAATTCTTATTTTAAAAATTGGGAGTAGTAGTGGTAGTAATAGTAATACACTCTTGTGCAACTAAATCTAATATATTTTGTGGGGTAATATCACTTAAAAATTAAAGTATGTCTTAGAAATCTCTCAAATTAGTGACAGTTTATTACCCAGGTTCATGGACTTTCAACATAGCATTGTGGGTGTTTTTGGACATACTTTAATTTTACAAGACCTCTCAATATCAGAACCTTGAAGCAAACTGAGAACCTCTTACATGTGAAGTATTTCCCAGGTGAGGTCCGGAACTACCCTTATTACCGGGGAACCAATATATATTAAATATATCGATATTTAATAGTGGAATCCAACAGAGAGTGAGATACACAACCCAGCTAACTATTTTTGTACCTTGCCTTGGTGTGGAGAACAAAGGAAGGATATGTTCTACCCTTGCTAATCCTAGTATGGGCATTGTGCTTATGGAAGGATATGTTACTCTAAGATTAGGCAAAAGTTCATGTTAGAGTTCCACAGGCAAACTTCCTCTTCTTAGATACACTATAGAAGCTGCTAGGTATCTTCTTCCAGTCCACTTAACAAACTTTTGCTGAATATCTGTTCTGTTTAAATCGGTATGCTATGATTTCGAGACCAAGTCCATGAACTCAAACAGCCTTCAGTCTAATAGAAGAGACAGATTTACAGGTGACCATAGAATGGTTCAGACTATTGTAATAAATACTGTAACTTGCCTCTTCAGAATGGATTCAACTTCTTTTGGATAGATTACTCAGCAGTTATTTATATATAATTCCTCTTTGAGAAAATGGAATAATAGAGTTTTTTTTCCCTAATGAAATTACAGCTCGTGTTGAGGTCTTCTGTGAACACCATAGTTAAAGCAGCACCCCTCACTCTGCCTCTTGAGTCCCTTGGTTGAGCCATCCTTGTATCTTCCCCTGCTCAATTTTCTTGTCACCATCTGACATACTATATATTTAAGATATTTGTTTCTATTACATATTCACTCAATATACTATAAACTTCACATGGACAGAGAATTGTGCATATTTGTTCTCTGCTGTGTTCTCAGCACTTAATACCTGACACATAGTGAGCACTCTATAAATATTTATTAAATGAATGAGTAGTTACAAATACAGAAGAATCTTTTTGTAACAAACTCTTATCAAATGTTAGCAAACACGAAGTATTTGCTTTAACTTAACAAGGCTTATTCTGTTGTCACAGATCTTATCTATTGAGAAACTTTTTATTTTGTCAGTACCTGGAAATACTCATTATTATATCTACTATTATATGCTTATATATAATTATATTTTAAATGGTTATATATCCATTAATATAAGATTATATATGATTATTTAACTATAAATACCTTCAGTATTTATATATAACAGAGGATCTTCAGTAGGATGGATGTTGTGTTTAGGTAAAAATTGTGCGGTTCATATAATATCTCCCTCTCATTTCCTTAATTGGTATTTTATATAACTTTTGGGACCTGCCTCTTCCAAGTTCTAAGTTACTTGCAAAAGTCAAGAGCTAAAACATGAGAATACCTAAAGCTTGTCTTATATGCCATTGCCATTGTAAACTTGACAATAATAAATCTTACTTTCTTGAAGAAGAAATAGTAAAAGCAATACTGTTCATTTCCAACATCAGCTGTATAACTGAGGCATTGTAATACTTACATAGCAAGTTTCACTACCTTTTTTTGCCTGTGCCTGTGTGCCTCAAAGGGATATGGTAAGCTTAAATTGATATAAAATTCTAGAAAGTAACATGACACACATATTCATTTATATATATTAAATCATTCAGTTACACACAAATATGTCAACATACACCACTCCTTGCTTTTTTGTATATAACAACAGTGTTCTGTTTGTTGAGTGCCAAGATAACCACTTACATGTTGAGATTTTGGAACAAATGCAGTGCAAGCTAAGTATCAGAAAAAGAAGCAAAGAGAAGGAAAAGATTTCTGGGCATCCGCCTGTGTTAGCAGGCTATTTCCTAGATCATTTTGGAGAAGCCTTCAAAAGGGGAATTCGCATCTCTGTTTCTCCTTCTTAGAGACCAGCAATCTTTTTTATAGTGCTGTGCAACAAGAGAAAATAGATAAACTCAGTGCTTTGAAGTGACTTGGGAGATGTTGCTATGGATATAAAAAGCTTACTACCTTAGAGGCTGTGGCAACCTAATCCATCCCTGCCAGAGGAGAAACACCCTTTTTATAGGCCCCAAGACAAGGGTTAAGTTTATCTGCTTACCAGGAGTCTCGGTTTGATGACTCATTTGCCAGATAAAATTTCTTATTAATGCAGAGAATTCCAGATTTGGTTGTAGGGCTTCTCTGCAAATGACATTCTGACCTTACATGAATAGGAGGATTTTATTTTGAATTACAGCATTGTAAGAATGCAGAAACTGAAGATGGAGAAAGAAACTATGTATTGAGGACTTATGTAAGAATAACACACATATAATAGAGCATCCTGAAATTACTTAGATTATAAAATTTTTCTTCATTCTGTATATTCCTTAGCCAGAAATATTACATGTGATAGTGCCTATATCTGTAATTATTATTGTCCACAATGGTAATAGCATCTGTGTTTTTAAGAAATGTTTTGGGCTGGGCACAGGGGCTTATGCCAATAATCTCAGCACGTTGGGAGGCCTGGGAAGAGGATTGCTTGAGCCTAGAAGTTTGAGACCATTCTGGGTAACATAGCGAGACCCCATCTCTAGAAACAACAACAACAACAAAAATTAGCAGGATGTGGTTGTGCATGCCCAGCTACTTGGGAGGCCAAGGGGAGAGGACAGCTGGAGCCTTGGAGGTCAAGGCTTCAGTTTAGCCGTTATCCACAGCACTCCAGTCTGGGCAATAGTGTGAGACCCTGACTCAAAAAAAACAAAAATACATGTTTTGCTTCTAGTTGAAGTCATGACTGTAAAACCAGAATGATGTTACTGCTCATTACAGGTCTGTGCATGTCAGATCAATATATTTTTAGTGACAATTAAATAGGTAATGAAGAAAAGAGATACATGTAATTTTTTGCTTTGTGTTAGGCGATGAGCCTAGGTATCTCAGAAAGTTCCATTTAAATTAAAGAAGATGGAATCCTATAGTACTCACTCTCTATCCATCTCCTCTGTTAGTAGCTGGAAGTAGATGTTTCTGTTGTGTCCATGACCCTCTGTTTACCCATTTCTAGTTAAAACTCTATGGTTACCGTGCTGTTTCGTAACAGAAAGTGGCATACTAAAATCCAGACGCATGGAGTAGAAATAAGATGATACTAGGTTCCTTCCTGAATCTGCTATGTACCTTCCCCTGTGGACATACATGTCGATGTATATAACTCTCAGTGTGAACAACGGGATCAGAACGTCTTGACACATATTAGGAAATAGGAATATGTAAGCCAAATTATATTGATTACAATTTAATTCTGTTATCTATTTCTACTAGAGGTTTTAGATGCCTATAAGATTGACCCTGAAGATTCTGATATTTTGTAAAGCATTCATTTGAATAAAGGGAATTATTTTAGAGAGGAAATTATTATTGAACAAATATTTTATCCAAGACTAAAGATTTACTGTGATGCTCATGGATATGGATTATGTTTAAGCAAAATAACGAATAGCGTTGCTTATCACTTTAAGTCAACCTGGGGGTGATGAGGTGATCAACTTATGAAGCAAACTTACTGCATTGCAAGAAATACACTTTAAGTAATCTCACACAGTAACATGTTTAACATTCTTATTTGGCATGATAAAATGGTCCAGTGCAGATCTAGAAACCTGAGTGTTAATGACAAAGTGCAAAAATTGCAATCAAAATGCTCTCTATTCTCCCAGAAGGTGGAAAGGAGATAATTAATGTAAACTATGTATATTACACCAGATTGCTAGACCTAAGGATTACACCACAGCAAGTCTGATGGCCACCTATTATAACTGGGCAATAAAAAGTGAAGAGAGTTTTAAACCACTAAACTTTGGGGAAAATAATACACCAAAACTACTGCAAACAGCCAGATCTAATTTTCCGAGACATGGCAGCCAAGTGTATGTATCACTTTCAATGACACTATGCAACTAAGACTTATTTCATGGCTAAATTCAAGCAAGAAGTGTTCTTAGATTAAAACAAATCATTTTGATGAAAAAGAAAATAGTTGCTATTAAGAAATGATCACAAGTAAAGATAGACTAATCTCCTGGGACCAGAGCATATCTTTATCACAGTCAATCAGTTCCAAAGTGGCTTAGAAAATTATCTGTCTTTTGTCAACTTGGTCACTGGTGGGCGTGACTGAAGAAAGAGGATACAGATTCTGAGTTATCGTAACTCATTTTCCATGGAAAGGGAAGGAATGAGTGGTTAGTGTTCTTTCAGGTATACAACTTTAGCAGGGCATTATGTATGTTAGAGAATTTTTAGCCAGAGTAAAAAATACTTGGTACTATTTGAGTAGGACTTCAGCAGTACATTTTGGGATGTTTTCAGTTGTGTACCAAGCAACATTTATATAATAAATTTGGAGTATCCTTTCAAAATTTACCTCCAAATAGCAATTGTTTCTGAATATGATATGTCATACTTTTATTTTTCATTTTACACTAAACACCTAGTGTGTTGGAGATGCTATGCTAGGTATTATGGCCATTTTAAACCCCAAACAATGGCTCTTTCCATTCCTTATAACCCCTGTAATTCAAAAGGAATACACTTGAATTCCCTAAAATATCTTCATATCCTGAGAATGTGAGAGATTTGGACACCATAATTACCTCTAGTAGGTTTTACAATGTCCATGCTATTTATACAGACCCTGATTTTATGTAATGTTATTTACTAATAGTTCTTACTCTTCTCCTCAAAGAATTTAATTTCAGCAAAGATAAATTGAATAAAATTGTTTAAAAAATAAAAACTTCCCAAAAGGGTGTGCTTTTTAAAATTCCATTCAACTCTCCTTTCCACTTGCTTTTGATATAGGGAAATATAAATACATGCATGTTTGCTCTTCCTGTCCTTTGCTGTATCTATATGGGGAAGAAAAAATAACACATACCTGCATTTTCTGGATATAACACTGTTTTGGTTTATATGGAAAAAATGTCCCATCTGTAGGGATATCATTGATCTGGCTTGAAAACCTATAGTCTAGTTAATCAAGAAAATATCAATATTCAAGACAGCTTTGTGAGGAAAGCACTATTATTACAACCAGGCTTGAAATGTTTAATTAAAAGATTCAAAATCCTTGCCCAAGGTGCATCAGAAAAGCTTTTCATTGTTCAGAGAGTGAACTCAGTCATCGTTCTATACATTGACTTGACCAGAGTACCTGAAGTTAAACTGCTTTCAGATACTCTTTGAAGCAACCTGAGGGTAAATAAAAGCACACTCATGATCAACAAAAGCACTGCATCCAGTGTACCTGGGGAGTGCTCTAAATGAGGAGAAAATGTCACAGCAGTCATCAGATTTAGGTTGTTTGGGGTCAACCTATGAAGAATCTTTAATTTCTAGGTAAGAAATTTGAGCCTTGATATATAGATAATGGTAAGCTATTAAAAAATTTTGACAGAAAATCATAAGGCGATTTAGAAAAATAATGTAATGGTTGTATGCCAGCTGCATTGAAGGATGGAAAATCTAATTACAGTAATAAAAGAACCAATTACAATGTTCTTTGAAGAATAATACTTTAGTCATTTTCTCCATTAAGAATTTGAGAAAGGAATAGAGACTTCAGAAATTAGCCTTAAAGTATATACTTGGTGCTGATTGATCTTTTTTGACAAAATCGAAACCTCAAAACTGTTAACTATTCAGCTAACAAACATTTGTTATGCATATGCGAGACACTCTAATAAGTATTACAGGTTGAGAAATGCAAACTGAATGAGACCCAGTTTCTGACTCTAAGACTTTCCTGTCTTTTCGAGTAAGTATACTTGTAATCAGATTATCCCGATACACTGTCAATAGTGCTGCAGTAGAATTTTGATAGGATGGGTGAGAAGCAGGTTGGAAGCAAACGTTTTCCAGTCTAGAGTGTTCAAAAACTCCTTCCTAGTGGAGGTGGTCAGTCTGCTGAATCTTGAAGGTATAGTAAGGGCTAACCAGAAAAAGGGGAGTATTCGAAGTTAAAGATAAAATCCTGAAGTCTGGGATGTCAAAGAATAGGTGGTACTGAGAGAAAGTAATAATCACGCATACATCCTCGGTTCAGGCAGTATGTACGTTTGCTTCCTTTAACAGGCTAGAGAACTTTACTGGAATCTCTCAGTCTCTCCTGGACTCTTCCACTGCAGGTTCCTATCTAGTGTGTCAGGGACCTTTGCAGTAAGACTTTCTTCTTCCACTTATGCAAGGAAGTTGGAGTCCCTTGGCTTAGCTCTCCAGAGAGGTACAGGGGCATCAATGCTAGAACATTAATAAAGGTATAGACTGCCTGGGATTTTATGCTAAAACTTTTACCAGGGGTTTATGGTTTATAGCAGACACATGTCCTCTCTTAGCACGGATCCTTATCACAGCTCCCATGGTTTTTCGAATGCAAATAAGCCTGTATACATTGCTCACTCTTCATGTTTGTGTCTCTTCTCCTTTTTAAAAAACACTTCTTCTAAAATAACAGGTTGAAAAAAAAGATTTATTTAATAAACGTGTTATAGACTGTTCGTTCCCCCCTCCCCAAATTCATATGTTGAAATCCTAACCCCCAGTGTGATTATATTAGGAGGTTGGGCCTTTGGAAGGTAATTAGACTGTTATAGACTGTTTGTGCCCCCCCCAAATTCTTTTGTTGAAATCCTAACCCCCAGTGTGATTATATTTAGGAGGTTGGGCCTTTGGAAGGTAATTAGTTCATGAGGGTTGAGACTTTATGAATTGGATTAGCCCTTAACAAAAAAAAAAAAAAAAAAACAATGACAGCTTGTTCCTCTCTCAGTACTCTCTGTGATGCCCGTGATGCCCATGTGAGGATGCAATGAATAGGTGGCCATCTGCAAACCAGGAAGAGGGTCCCCATCAGAACTGAGTCTGCTGACACCTTGCTCCTGGGCTTTACAGCTTCCAGAACTGTGAGAAATAAATGTTATTTAGCTACTCAATCTAGTTTGTTTTAGCAGCCCGAGCTAAGACAACACTTCAATGACATTTCTTAATAACACTATGTTCACAGTTTAGAAAAGTAGGATAAAACACTCTATCCAAACAAGTTCATTTTTTTAAGGTGGTGGAGGTAGACATCCTTTGGAAATATTTACAGTAGTTATATGCTTTACAAGGAAAGGAGAGAAAAGGTGATAGTCCAAGCACTAAAGTTTGAAATCTTGTCATGTTTTCTCAGAACTTTTTTTTTTTTTTGAGACAGAGTTTTGCTCTTATTGCCCACGCTGGAGTGCAATGGCGCAATCTCAGCTCTCTGCAACCTCTGCCTCCCAGGTTCAAGCAGTTCTACTGTCTCAGCCTCCCAAGTAGCTGGGATAACAGGCACATACCACCACACCCAGATAATTTTTGTACTTCTAGTAGAGACAGGGTTTCATCATACTGGTCAGACTGGTCTCAAACTCCTGACCTTGGGTGATCTGCCCACCTCGGCCTCCCAAAGTGCTGGGATTACAGGCGTGAGCCACTGTGCCCAGCCGTTTTCTGAGAATTAAAGTATGGTTATTCCTTGGTATCTATAGGGGATTTGTTCCAGGACCGACCGTACATACTAAAGTCTGTGGATGCTCATGTCCCTGATACAGAATGGCATAATATTTGCATATAACCTATGTACATCATTCTGTATACTTTAAGTCATCTCTAGATTATTTATAATACCTAATGTAAATGTCAATGCTACATAAATAATTGTTACACTGCATTGTTTAAAGAATAATGGCAAGGAAAGTAATCTGTCCATGTTAAGTACAGACACAATTTTTTCTCTGAATATTTTTGATCCACAGTTGGTTGAATCTTACAGATGCAGAATCCATGGATACAGAGGGCTGACTGTATTTCTAGAATGTAAATGTGGGATGGGAGTTGAAGATGTGATTTGTGGGATGGAACTGGAGGCAAATGGACTTTATCTTGTGGAGCCTGAAGAACCAATAATTAATTTTAAGCAGAACATTGACAAGCTCAGATTTAATATTTGGAAAACTTACTATCATAACCAATTGAAAGATTACTTGGTTATAGGGGCAACATGGTAGATAAGAAGGCCAGTGGAATTGTCCATGTGCGAATTATGATTTCTGAAATTAGGCTGTGACAGGGATGTTGAAATAAGAATTATTTGAGAAAACTCTAGAATTTCCTTGTATTTCTTATCTGTGAATGGAAGCCTCAAAACTTTGCCATTGTAAGAGGCATTACTTTTTCCTAAACCAAACAGGCTTACATTAAACTGGACCTTGCGTTATAACTTCGCCTGCTTGAAATGGAAACAGGATCCCTGCAGTAGTGCTTCCATAGCCTGACAAGACCCAACTCAGCATACCCTGTGTTCGTCCATGCAGCATACCTTGATACTATAGAATATGAGTTCTTTATTTTCTCTGTTTTCTCATTGTACTTCATATTAATCAGTAGAATTATTTTGTAGGCTTACTATAACATGTTTTAGTATTGCTTTTTTTTTATCAGATTATTTGTTCTTGGTCTATCTTAATCCCACTCATTCCTCCAAACCCTGCATTGGCTCTTCCATCTTCCAACTATAGGATCAAACAAACCAGAATGCCATTATTCTATGGAAGCTTCACTAGACTGCAGTGCACATCTTTGAGAGTTAAAGGAGGCTTATTAAGCCTGATGTGATTTTTTTTGTACCCTAGTGTTTAATTGTGTTAAGTTGGCTATACTAATGTTGTAACTCTCCAGCAGGAGGGTAAACATGTACCTTGGTTTACATGGAATAGCCCCAGTTTATGCTTGTGTTCTTGGTGTAATTGTTTAGAATGCCCCCTTTTTACTTTCGAAAGTGTCTCAGTTTGCACATTAAATTGTGTGATCACCCTATCTGTCAGGGAAAGCCACAGAGAAATTGTCCATTTATGCATCCCTAGAATTCAATTTATGGAAAGTAAATGTAATTAAAATGTGCTGACAGCCACTGTGCTTGCTGTAGACTTCATGCATACTCTAAGTCTTTTTTTTAGGACAAATGAAGAAAAACTTCTCATTTGTTTACTAAAGATTTTTACTGCTATAATAGAAAAATGAAATTGCTTCTCTTTTGGTGCTATATAGCCCTCAACCAGTCTTGTCATGATTCTATTAAGGTAAATAATGCAAAGCTGAGTTTTGTGTTTATTTTCTTAAAATACACATGACGACTATTTAACTTATTATGGTGGAAAACAGAGAGCCTTATATGCACTTATAAGTGAAAAGAATCTTGAAAAATATGGCCATGAATTTACTGCATCCCCTACCATTACAGATGAGTGACCCAGATCACAAGGAGGTCATGTAACATATATGTGGTTCCATGGCTAATTAAGTAGCATATGTGCTATAGTCAGATCTCCAGTGTTTTGATCCAGGGTTTCAAGGTTCTATTCGCTAGGTGGAATTACATATGAAAACATAGGCCACCTTGATTCCCATCATACTGGTCTTGTAAACCAAAAAGTCCATGTAAAATATCCTGACCTTAGAGTAGGAAATATATGGAAAGCAGTCAGAAATTGGTGTTTTACATTTTGTGTATTTAAAATGTGGCATAATAGGTATGTGCTGAGTACCTTTTTGTATGTGTGCACAAATGTTTTTTAACTTTTTAAGTGAATATATGTCTACGGGGCACAAAGTGATGTTTTGATACATGTATATACATTGTAGAATGATCAAATCAGGATAATTTGAATAGCCATCACCTTAAATATCATTTCTTTGTGATGAGAACATTTAAAATCCTCTCTTTTTACCTATTTTGAGCTATAAATACATTATTAACCATCATCACTGCTGTGCAATAGAACACCAGAAATTCTTTCTTTTGACTGTAACTTTGTACTTATTGACCAATGTCTTTTTCCCCCCACCCACCAGCCTCTGATAATTACCATTTTACTCTCTACTTCTGTGAGTTTCAATTTTATAGATTCCATGTATAAGTGAGATCTGACAGTATTTCTTTCTGTTTTTCTGGATTGTATAGGTTCATTTGTGTCACAAACGGTAGAATTTCCTAGTTTTTTTTTTTTAAGGCCAAATCGTATTCCATAATTTACATATATCACATTTTTTAACCCATTTGGTGGATACACTATTGTGAATAATGGTGCAATGAATGTAGGAATGCAGACAACTCTTCGCCATACTGATTTTCATTCCTTTGGGCATATCCCAGTAGTGGGATTGCTGGGTCATACCGTGATTCTGTTTTCAGTTTTTAGAAGAAATTCCATACTTTTTTTTGAAAAATAGCTGTACTCATTTGTAAAATCACCAACAGTGTGTATATAAGGGTTCCCTTTTCCCCACTTCTTCACCAACACTTATCTTTCAGCTTTTTGATAATAGTCAATCTAAAAGTTGTAATAATTTATTGTGGTTTTAATTTGCATTCATCTGATGATTAGAAAATGTTGAACATTTCTTCACATATCTGTTGGCCATTCCTGTGTTTTCTTTTGAGAAATGTCTTCAAATCCTTTGCCTATATTTTAAAAGCGTTTTTTGCTATCTTGTTACAGAGTAGTCTGATTTTTTTTTATGTTTTGAATAGTAGCCCCTTATCTGATGTATGATTTGTAAATGTTTTCTCCCAGCTCATGGGTGCTCTCCTTATTAATTGTTTCTGTTGCTGTGCAGATGCCTTTTAGTTTGAACCAATCCCATTTATCCATTTTAGTCCTTGTTACTTGTGATTTTGGGTCATTATCTAAGAAGTTTCTACCCTGAACAATGTCAGTCATAGAGCTTTTTCTCCATGTTTTATTCTTATGTTTTATAGTTTCTGGTCGTATGTGTAAGTCCTTAATCCATTTTGAGTTGATTATTTTATATGGGGTGAGGTAACGGCCCAAACAACTCTAAGACTCAAGAGATCCTTCTACCTCAGCTTCCCAAGTAGCAGGACTATAGATGAATGCAACCATAAACAGCTAATTTTTTTAACCTTTTTTTGTGGGAGTGGGGTACAGATGGGGTCTTGCTATATTGCCCATGCTGGTCTTCAGCTCCTGGCTTCAAGCAATCCTCCTGCTTTGGCCTCCATAAATTCTGGGATGACAAGCATGAACTACCGTCCCTACCCTCCAACCTCCAATTTCTTTCCTTCATATGTCGATATCTAGTTTTCTCAGCATCATTTATTGAAGGTACTACACTTTCTCCAATGTGTTTTCCTCACATTTTTGTTGAAAATCAATTGTCCATAAATGTGTGGGTTTACTTTGTGGCTCTCTATCCTATTCCACTGGTTGATGTATCTGTTTTTATGTCAATATCATGCTGTTTCGATTACTATAGCATTGCAATGTATTTTGAAATCTGGTAGTTTGATACCTCCAGCTTTGTTATTTTTATTGAAGATTGCTTTGTCTATCCTTTGTGACTCCATATGAATTTTAAGAATTTTTTTCTATTTCTGTGAAGAACTACATTGGACTTTTGATAGAGATTACATTAAATCTATAGATCATTGTGGGTAATATGGACATTTTAACAATTCTTCTAACTCAAGAATGTGGGATATCCTTTCATTTATTTGTGTCATCTTTGATTTTTTTATTAATGTTTTAAACTTTTTATTATTCAGATCTTTCACTTATAATTTGGTTAAATTTAGTCCTAAGTATTTTTTTATCCTATTATTAATGGGATTATTTTCTTCTTTTTCAGACAGTTCATTGATACTGCATAGAAACTACTGATTTTTTATTTTGCATCCTACAACTTTACTGAACTTACTGGTTTAAACTATTTTTGGTAGATTCTTTAGGATTTTCTATATATATATAAATAAAATCATGACATCAACAAATGGATACAATTTCACTTCATCTTTTCCTGTTTGGATGCTTTTTATTTCTTTCCCTTGCCTAATTGATCCGGTGGCTAGGATTTTCAGGGCTAGTGCCATTTTGTTCACTGTTTTCTATAGAGCAATTATATTTTAGGTCTTCTGTTCTTTTTTTCCTTTTGTGTTCTTCCTTTGTGGTTTGATAGTTCCCTCTAGTAGTATGCTTTATAACCTTTCTTTTTACCTTTTGTGTATCTCTTATAGGACTTTGCTTTGTGGTTACCCTGAGGCTTACATAAAATACCTTACACTTAAAACTGGCTATTTTAAATTGATAACCTAATGTTGATCACATACACAAACTATGCATTTACTCTTCTACTTCCCACATTGTATGTTTTTAATGTCCTACTTTATATTTTTTTGGTATATAATCACTTGAAAAATTATTAAAGCTGTAGTTTTATTTTAATAATTTTGCCTTTTATCCTTTATACGAGAGGTATAATTGTTTACCAAGCATTTTTTTATTTTAGAGTGTATTGGATTTGACTGTATACTTGCTTTTATACTTCAAGTTTTATACTTTCATGTATTTTAATATTACTAATTCATGTTCTCTTCTTCTGCTTGAAGAACTCCCTTTGGCATTTCTTTTAAGACAAGTCTAGTGGTGATAAGCTCTCTCAGTTTTTGTTTGTCTGAGTAAGTCTTTATTACCTCTTCATTTTCAAAAGACAAGATTGCTGGGAGTAGTATTATTGGTTGACAGAACAACCCCCATCCCCCTTAAGGATTTTGAATATATCATTTAACTCCCTTCTGGTCTGCAATATTTCTGCTGAGAAATACACTGATAGTCTTATGGAGATTCCTTTACATGTGACAATTCACTTTTTTCTTGCTCCTTTCAGCACTCTTTAAATTTTGACAATTTGACTATGATGTGTCTTGGTGTGGGTTTCTTTTGGATTTATCTTATTTGATTTATCTTGGGCTTCTTGGATTTGCTTTCTATTTCCTTCCACAGGCTGAGGATGTTTTCTGCCATTATTTCTTCAAGTATATTTATTGTTCTTTTTTCTCTCTCTCGTTCTTCTAGTACAGCAATAATGTGTAAGTTGTTATACTTCATGGTGTCCCGTTAGTCTCTTAAGCTGTCCTAATTTTTTTCCCCCTTGTCAGATATTGCTGAAGGATTGAGTAATAAAAGGACTGGGAATTGACCAGTGAGTTTTGCCATGTAGTTCCCATGGGTTATCATGTTTGATAGAGTGATAAGGGCTAGCAGACTTCTCTCTTATCTCTTTTACTATGATGATCATGTGTAGATGCCATGGGCAATCATGTTTGATGGAGTGATAAGGGCTAGCAAACTTTTATCTCTATTATTGCAATAATCCCTTGCTATCTCTTGGCTTTCCTCCTTGCCTTTCCACAGTTTATTCTCAACACACTCAGCATGGTGACTTTTTAACATAGATAGATTATATCAATCCTCAGCCCCAAATCGTTCCCATTTTATGTTGATAAAAATCAAGGACTTTACATTGACTTAATAAAGCTCTACACAAATCTAACACTCACAGTTTACTCTGATTTTTCCTACTTCTCCTACTAATTTTTCATTTTGCTCTAGCAACTTATCTCCTAAAGCTCTTTTCCAGTGCCTGGAGCCATATAACATTGTCACTATTTTACTGTAGTCTGTTCTCTGAAACACCCCAGGTATCCATATATGTGGCTAATTCTGTCAACTTCTTTCAGGTCTTTGTCTACTTTATTACTTTACCGATGTAGCCTACTGTAGCTATCTTATTTGAAGTTGAAACATCCACCCAACCAACATTTTTTATCATCCTTTCTCTATTAATCTTTTTTAGCATTTACCACCTTTTTCACATTCTAATTTATATATTCATTTTAAAAAACTTTTTTGTCAAGTGTGTATTATCCTTCATTTGACTGTTAACCCCATGAAGTCGGGGGCTTATATGTTCTTTGCTGATATATACTAAGTGTTAGAATATTTCCTAGTACATGGTATATGATCAGGAAACATTGATTGAGTTTTCCTTGTCATTAGCTTCTAAATGCAGCTTATAAAAGCATCAAATGTATGTTTGAGCTAATAAATATTACATGTTTGCTTTTTTCAAAAGCTACTACCTCTTGCAATCATTTCCAAGTAGGAAAGCACTATTTTGTAGGAGTTAGGTGATGTTAACTCAGCCTAATAATTAGCTTCTTGCTTCTCCAGTTATTTAGTTTTTCCTGATTACTTATAGGCTTAAGGGAAACTCAGTAAATACCTGTTGTCTACTCTGTTGCAAACACTGCCAGTGGCTGTGATTCATAGACCTCCTCTAGAAGGAGAGATTCACAAGTATGTCAGTGTTTATAACAAAGTATGACTGGATGATGTTAGAAATAAATGCACAGGATTTTGGATTCACATAGAAAAGAACACTTGCCATCTATAATAGTCTATTGTAGATTGAACACCCTGTCCTCTTTCTGATATCTCTGTGAATATCAAATGTCCTACTTACAGCCAGGGCTAAAGAACTGCAAAAATGATCCAAAGTCAATTCTTTTTCTGTCCCACCTGCAGCTTGCATTGATCCTCTATTGTTCTTAATCAATCTTGCTAAATGCTTCCTGTAGGGAAAATGAGTAGTGATGAGAAGTAATCTTGCTGTTACTTTCTTCTGAAAAATTTAATGATTGATTTACATATATTGCTTATTCATCACGATATCCCATTGTAGATGATGGGGATTAAATTTCAGTCTTAAAGGTTATGGGATCCCTCAAGGCTTAGCTTATAGTAATGAAAAATTGAGAACTGAAAAAAGGGATTTCAGATTCTGTATAGTGAATAAACTTTTATCAGGCCTTGCTTCCAATATGCATTTAGGATTATGTGGCTAGGAATATGCTGTGAACTTTTTACTGCAGCTTTAGAACTTTCTCTGTATTCCATATACAACTTATTTTTTATGTATTTTTCTTCAGTTTAAAGCAAATTCTCTGGTTTTCCTGAAGTCATAAATAATCTATGGGCCTTTCCTTACTGGTCTGTAGAGGCCCTCTTAAAAAGGCCTCCTAAATATAAATAGAAATCATTTACCTAACTTGATATCACAAAGAGAAGCCATCCCTTTGTTAAGTCTATGTCTAATTGATTGCAAGTTAACTCTCTGAATATTAACAGATGTCCCTGGCATTGCCTGTGTATTTGGAGTAATACATAATTCCCAGAGTATATGGTCTTTCTGAGCCAGAAAACCTAATTCTTCAAATTCTGGAAAGATCCTTTAGATTTATGGTTTGCCTGGTTTCTTTACTTTTTAATTTTTTAATATATACTAGGTGTATATATTTCTAGGAAACATACAGATATTTTGGTACGGGCATGCAATGTGTAGTAATCACATCATGGAAAATAGGGCATCCGTCCCCTTAAGCATTTATCCTTTGTGTTACAAACAATCCAGTTATACTCTTTTAATTATTTGTTTGCCTGTCTTAAAATATTTTAAGCTTAATGTGAAGCATGTTACCCATAGTAAAAATTCCCATTCTTCCTACATTCTGATAAGCGCAGAGATAGGAAGGAAACTCATTTCAGAATTTGATTATTCACTGTAATTTACTTTCAGTGTTGTCATGAAACCCTATTTTGATGTATACATTCCCACAGTATGGCAATTAATCTATTACTTCCTTAGGCTAATGAGTCTTTTCTTGCAATGTCTTCATTTATTCATTCATCAAACTTTTGAGCATCTTGGATGAAAAGCACTGTGCAAAATCCCAGGTATAACCATTGAACCAGAGAAACACACATTTGGCTTCATAACCTGGTACAACTTACTAATTTCTCTAGGAATTGAATAGGGTCTACTGGTGCTTGGTTAACAGGTTATTATTCTAAAGCCATGCTGTTTTTATGAATCACACATTATCTAAGCCTTTTTAATATATTATTTTAAAACATAAACACCAATATTCTGTATTTTTACTTCTCTTTTATACTAGATAGAATGGTTATTACTGTCAGTTTTACTATATATTTTTATGCAATATTTTAATTAAGATCTTTCATCTTTTCTTTCTCATGATTAATATATCAGCTTTGCTGATAATTGTAAATCAGAGAAGATTTCCACATGAAAAGGAACACGTAAACAGAGTTTTAAAAGAAGAGATGGCTAATTTTCTAAGTGAATAGACAAATGGGAAAAAACTTATAATATGTACTTAAAAGCATTGGTTTTCACACCGGGCACTGTCACTTGTTAATTATGTGACCTTGAACTGGCAGCTTAATTTCCTTATCTGAAGACTGGAAATGTATCTGTTTATTGCTTATCAAATGAGATAATAGTATTGAAAGCTCTATTTAGGTGTTTGATACTGTTTAATTATTTAAAACTTTTAAGATATGTGACTCCCAATTTTACCTGCCTTGCTTAGGTTGACATGATCGTGACGCTGGGAGGCCTTGCTGGGCGTTTTGACCAGATTATGGCATCTGTGAATACCCTGTTCCAAGCGACTCACATCACTCTTTTTCCAATTATAATAATCCAAGAGGAATCTCTGATCTACCTGCTCCAACCAGTAAGTCAAAGCGAATCTAATGTGATCCCTTTCCTTCACAAAGCTTCTAACACTAGAGTAGAGGGAAACATTGAGTAGAAACACTTGAGTAGAAGGAAACACTCCTCACTAGGAGGAAACATTGGCCCTGCTTGGGTCTGAACTGTGAGTGGAATTGAACATGTGTGCTTTCTTGTGGCCACTTTAATTTTCTGTCTCTGGTTGCTGACCAGCAAAAATGTGGAGGAGAAGCCTGAAAGTTTTCAGTTTATCATGCCTAGAAAACAAGAGAAAATGTTGTAACTTTAAATTGACTAAGAATTAAATTGAGCACTTTAGTGTTTTGAACAGCTGAATTTGTGAATGACGTGTGAGAACAACTTCAGCGGAAAACACAAGGCTTGGCAAATGTTGCTAACGTAATTCTTATATATTTTGACTGTTGTCATTATAATTGGATATAATTGGAAACTGGGTTTGATTTTGTTAAGCACTTAGAAGAAAATCTTTAGCTTTTACTATTCATAAGCTGCCTGGTGATTGGTTTCTCTGTCTCAGAATAATTTCTAATGATGAAGTCATTCATTTCCAATGATAAACATTAAGGACATTTTCTTTTGTTTTTTTCATGATCTTTTTTTTTTTGTACTTTATGTTCTGGGGTACATGTGCAGATCATGCAGGATTGCTGCATAGGTACACACATGGCAATGTGGTTTGCTGTCTCCCTTCCCCCATCACCCACATCTGGCATTGCTCCCCTTTTCATCCCTCCCTGACCTCCCCACCCCACCAACTGTCCTTCCCTTGGCCCCTCCCAACAGACCCCAGTGTGTGATGCTCCCCTCCCTGCGTCCATGTGTTCTCATTGTTCAGCAACTGCCTGTGAGTGAGAACATGCGCTGTTTGATTTTCTGTTCTTGTGTCAGTTTGCTGACAATGATGGTTTCCAGATTCATCCATGTCCCTACAAAGCACACAAACTCATCATTTTTTATGGCTGCATAGTGTTCCATGGTATACATGTGCAACATTTTCCTTGTCCAGTCTATCGTCAATGGGCATTTGGGTTGGTTCATAAGGATGAAGTTGGTGACAATAGCAAAGGTTGGTCTTTGCTATTGTAGACAGTGCTGCTATGAACATACATGTGCATATGTCTTTATAATAGAACGATTTATAATCCTTTGGATATATACCCAGTAATGGGATTGCTGGGTTAAATGGAATTTCTATTTCTAGGTCCTTGAGGAAGCGCCACACTGTCTTCCACAATGGTTCAACTAGTTTACACTCCCACCAATAATGTAAAAGCGTTCCTGTTTCTCCACATCCTCTCCAGCATCTGTTGCCTCCAGATTTTTTTAATGATCACCATTCTAACTGGCATGAGATAGTATCTCAATGTGGTTTTGATTTGCATTTCTCTAATGACCAGTGATGATGAGCATTTTTTCGTATGTTTCTTTGCCTCATATGTGTCTTCTTTTGAACAGTGTCTGTCAGTTCATATCCTTAGCCCACTTTTGAATGGGTTTGTTTCTTTTTTTCCTGTAAATCTGTTTTAGATCTTTTTAGATTCTGGATGTTAGCCCTTTGTCAGATGGGTAGCTTGCAAAAATTTTTCCCATTCTGTTGGTTGCCAGTTCACTCTAATGATGGTTTCTTTTGCTGTACAGAAGCTCTGGAGTTTGATTAGGTCTCATTTGTCTATTTTGGCTTTTGTTGCCAATGCTTTTGGTGTTTTAGTCATGAAGTACTTGCTTATGCCTAAGGACATTTTCTATCAATGTAGCGCATAGAACAGAATTCTTACTAAACAAACGAATTTTATGAGGTTTACTGGATTTCAGTTTAAAAATATCATTTGGTAACTTCTTTGTAAAGATAGTGGACAGTTCTTTCCATTTTCGCTCTCATTGTAGTGTACTACTGACATTTTGCTTCTACCCTGTCACTACCCACCATCTGCAGCATGGCATTACTAGAAATTGTGGTTTGGTTAATGCACGGGGTCAGGGGGAGGTCAATGCATGCTCAATATTCTTTATCCAGTTTTGCATTTTTTTACTGGATCTTTGCATGTCCTAGCCATGTTGCTTTCTGGAAAAATATGGAAGGGGAGGAGAAGAATTCAGATTTCAAACTATACTATCCATTTATTTGGTCAACAGTTATAAACTGCCTTCTACGTATTTGTTGCACTACATGGCAATTAAGGATAAAAATAAATGGTTGTATATTATCTTTGCTCTTCAGATTAAGTGCAATGAAGGAGACATTTATAAAAATGTAATCACCATGCAGTGTTCAAAGATTGGTACCAAAAAATGAAAGAATAGAAAACTGGGGCACATTTCATTCACTCAGTTAGTTCAACAAATAATTCCTGGGTACTTGCTATTTGCCACGCTCCTTTCTAGGAATAGAGCAGTTAACAATATAAACAGAAATCCTTCCTTTCATGCAACATACCTGCTACTGAGCTTACAGTTCAGCAGAATCTTCAATGATGAGTAGATGCTTGCTATGGATGACGATGGGAAAGTTATTCAAGTCAAGAGGAGCCAGCAAAGAAATACAGAGTTGCAGGATATGTTGGGAGTTACAGGTAACTCTGTGCAGATAAAATATGGGGTGTGGTATGGAAAATGCCAGAAGATAGGACTAGAAAACTAATTGGGATACTGATGTGAAGAGCCTTAAATTCCACACAGTGGAATGTGAACTTCTTTTTGCCACAGGTTTTGGAAAGTCATTAAAAGATTTTAGTTAGCAGTGTGAGGTGCACAGATATGCTGTTTAGATTTGTTATCAAATTATATGTTTGTTAAATATCCATAGATTCCCAACAATTTCTGAAGTTTGAAACTTACTGCTATTGTGAAGCATTGAGTTTTGTTATATTGCATTGAATTGATGGTATGACAGCTAAAGTATTCAATTGCAGCTTGTCTCTTTATAGATGCTCTGGTTAATATATTACTAGTTAAAGATGCAGTACGATACTTTTTAAAAGCATAATTGGCAGATTCGCTGATAGAAAAAGCCACATCTAAAATATGACTTCTGCATTAAGGTATTTTACTGTTTGGGGTTTCTGTATTTTCCTTATAATTGGTATAATTATGAGCTTTCTGAAATGCATTTGGCTTGGGATCCATTGGATTTCCTTCCATCTATAGATTGCTGTCTGTCATCAGTTCTGGAAAACTCTCAACCATTACGTTTCAAATATTAGAATTATTCTGGACTATAAAGTCAGTTTGATAATTATGTTTTGAGAAAGAGTACCTTGAAAATGTGAGTAAAGGGCAAGCATGTAATAAAGAAGAATCATGGCAAGAATTAAAAATGCAGAGGGTGGGTCTAGCAGCAGAGAGGTATAGCTGAAGTGGGACAGTGGATAGAACACAGAGGTGGTGAAGAACTTCAGAATGCAGCCCAGAGAGATTAAGACATAGGAAATATGAAAGTGCTGAGATGTATATGATACAAGGAGAGGATATTAAATACATTTAATTTGAGGTACAGAAGAAATAAGAAAAAGAATAGGGCAAGTAAGCCAGCTGCCTTTTATGTTCACTTTTGCTTCATAGTTCATGACCTTAATTCCTTCTGTGTTTTATGATTTTTGGCCAGGACCTGACGTTTCTGAGAACTTTAAGTGTGGGAATTATTTGAGGCATGGGTTAAAAGTAAATCCAAGGAGAATTTACATTTGCTTTTTCCTGGCTGCTGAGTGAACTTCTAGCCCAGTTCTGTGGGAACAGTAACTACTCAGGACACTTTGAGACTTTTTTGGACCACATTTGTCAGTGTAGATTCTGAATGTAATTCTGCTGGGAATTTGATGTCTGGTTACAAATTCTCAGGGGAGACTTTTTTCATCTCCTCAGCAATGGAATGCCAAGGTTTGGTTGGCCACTTTTTCTGGCAGTCCAGTGGGAGTGCTGTTTATGTTCATCTTGATATTTAGGAGCTCTGCTTTATGTGGTACAGCCTCCTTGTAGATGTCCACCGTGGCAGGCCTTGGGCCTTTTCTTCTAATAACCTTCCTTACTTGGAGGCTTTAGAAACTGAAGATCAAGTTCATCTGTTTTGCTAAACACTGTCCAGATGAAAGTTAGCTTTGGACCTTCTTTTTATATCAAAACACAGTTTTTGGCTTCTGGGAATAATTTTTTTTTTTTTTTCGAGACAGAGTCTCCCTCTGTCACCCTGGATGTACTGCCGTGGCATGATCTCAGCTCACTGCAACCTCTGCCTCCGAGAATTCTTTTTTCTAAACAGATACGTTTGATGCATTTTAGGAGAGTCTCTTATTTTTATTTTTATTTTTTGGTATTTTTATTGTTTTCAGTTGGCCAGGGCACTAATCTATCATATTGCCTCTGTACCTCAGTTCCTCCTGCATCTGTGTTACAGTAATGATCAGCCCCAGATAGGAGAGGCTTATCTGAGATTAGGTTTATTAAGTTTTTTTCTTATTAATGGAAAATCTGATGTGGCTTGAGTAGCATTTCACATTTTATATCTAAGCTAACTGGAACACATTGCTGAAGCAGGTGAAACTGATTGCTAGGATGTGGCACCAAGTTTTTTAAAGGCCAAGTCTGCACATGACATGTGTTACCTTCAGCGGGAATGCCTCAGCCCAACTTCAAAGACAGTCTAGGATATGAAGCTTGTGGGCCCAGGAAGAAGAGACACTGGGCAATACAAAGGCCATCTCTCTCAAACTGCCAGATGTGGGTATCTTGAAAGAAATTCTGGAATCATGACCCTACATAACTTACAGGAATGTAACATACAATGTGTTAGGTAGTTATTAAGGCAGAGTCCCCAGTTCTCCAAAGTGGTGAAGATGTTAAGGGTATCTGTGTAGCCACATCTCCAAATATAATGCACTGTAGATTCTCTCTGTGATAATTTTGATTTTGTATCATTGGAATAACTACAGAATTGCCTTATCCTAATGAAATAATTATTACATAGTGTGGTGCAAAAAGCTCATGCAAGATTACACTCTCTGTTCCTTAAAGGAGTGAAAATGGCAGGCACAGGCTTCCACCTGTGGGGTTAGCGGTGCTGCCTTTACTCGTCTTGGTCACCCTGTTCTAGGGAGATCTTTCTTAGAGACGTAGCCTGGCTCTCTGCTTTTCTATCACTTTAGAGAATAGCAAGAAAATTAGTAACACAAATGTGTATGTCAAAATGAATATGTTTAGGGGTTTAAGGTATAAAGGGATCTCATGTGATCTACCATATTGGTAACAACTTTTAATTCTATACCTGTGAATGGGATTAATACTAAAAATTAGTTTAAAATGACTATAGATAGGCCAGGTGCAATGGCTATAGTGCAATGGCTATTACGCCTGTAATCCCAGCACTTTGAGAGATCGAGGCAGGCGGATCACAAAAACTCAGGAGTTGGAGACCAGCCTGACCAACATGATGAAACCCTGTCTCTACTAAAAATACAAAATTAGCCAGGTGTGGTGGTGCATGCCTGTAATTCCAGCTACTCAGGAAGCTGAGGCAGGAGAATTGCTTGAACCCGGGAGGTGGAGGTTGTAGTGAGCTGAGATCACACTACTGCATGCCAGGCCGCGCACCAAGAGAGAAACTCCATCTCAAAAAAAAAAAAAAAAAAAAAAAACCTATAAAATTACTGCTCAGAAGCATTCTACATCAGAGACTTGCACCACTGGGGCTGAACTGACTGTCAGGTGTTATTTTATATAACTGTGTTCCTAATATATGTGATACATACACTAAATGTGCCTATACATTACATAGCATGCATACTTTGGGGAAGGTATTCAGAATGGACATTTACAGCAGACGGTTCATTGTTTTTAGAACTTACAGTCACAATCAGGACAGGCAGAAGAAATGTTATACATTTAAACTGAAATCATTTAAAAATATCGTGAAAGTAGGCTTAAGGTCTCGTATGCTTTAGTGCCAAATAAAGACTTCAAATTTTTTTATGTATTCTTCAAATTAAAGTTAACATATAGCTGTTGAGGAGGAAGATAATATTCATACTCTTACAAGAAGCATCTCACCTGAGTGTCGTAACAATACTGGGAGAAAAGCAGAATAATATGGTCACGCGGTAAAGTGTTTTGTCTCAACACTTCTTCCACAACAATGCATTTCCTCCTTCATGGGATTAATGGACTAAGATGCAAATAACAAACTGTTGAAACAAGTCCCAGCCCATAGGCTGGCAATTACCCATAAGGAGTGTATAACTGACGGCCAGTTGGTGTGTGCATGTGTATATATAAATATATATGTGTGTGTTTGTGTGCATACATATATGTACATACACACATATGTATATATACACACACACAAATATATGTATGTCTTTTTCTTTATGATATTATTTTCAAGTAAGATAAATCTTGGATACACTTTAAGGGTATACTTTATCTTGTTACTGTATCCTTAATGAAAAACGATTTTCTGAAGTTTTGTAATAAAATCTACATCTAACAATCATCTTTTATCATTTAAGAAGACGAAATGATTTACCATTAAGCTTCACTTAAGTATGTTAAAAGTGGTAAAAATTAAATATAAATGTTAATTATTATGAGTATTAGGTTTGAGCATAGTGTACTCTAGAATTCTTTTTCAATTATAGATGATCTGAAATTATAGTTAATAGTAGGAGTAATAAGTCATCTTATAGCAACTGTTTGGCTGATAATTTTTTTAGCATAGTAACTTAGTAAGAGAGTTTGTGGTATATCTGCTAACACTAATTTTAATTGGCTGGAATAGTCTTAAACCCTGGAACTAGAATGTGCTTCTCTTGATCTTTTTAAAAAAAACCTGTCCTTATATCATCTTAGTATTTCTGTGATGTTCTGTGTTTCTTTTGGAGTGTCTACATGTGAGACTCTCATGAGACTAGTTTATGTAAATAAGTAATTATCTTCCATTCATTAAAATTATTTTAGACATTTGGGACTGACCTGTATGTCATCGTAGCAAATCACTTGAAGTGTTTAGTTTGTTTCAGTCTAAAGTTTATGTTCTCTTTTCAGTTCCCTTTCTGTGATGTGTTTTTATTAGTTATAAATTGAATTTTAAAACAAAGACACAATGAGGTAGAGTTCCAGTTTAAAATGAATATGGAAAGACATTTAGAAATTTTTTAGCTAGTTGTTTTTTTAGCATGTAAAGTTTTTCATATTGTATTTTTGGCATATTTCACTTAACATGGGTCAAAATGTCATTATGAGTGAAAACCTTGGTAGGTAGCATTTGCTTTGTAGGAATGTTCAATTTGCCATCTGAAAAATAGAAAATTCAAAACAGGATCCATAATAGTCCCTTCCTTAAAATAAACATTCCTCTTTTACTTCCAAAAATATGTTCTTGATAAGACATCATCACCTTTTCTGAGCAAGGGATGCCATGAAATAGATGAGGGACATTTCAGACATGAAGCATCGTTGATGTCAGTGACAACTTAGGCCATCTTCCTGCTGAAGAGTCAGGTGCTCAGAGCCATGTTTATCATGCTTCCTGTGCGGAGTGTGGATGGCTCCAGGTTTCACATACATACTTTCTCATTTTCTGGTCCTGTGCTTCTCAGGAGTACAGAAACATTAGCTTCTGTACACTAGAGCATAAATTATCTTTTATCTCCAAGTTTTATGGCAGTTTGTAATACAAGTTAATAGGATTTATAACCAAGAAATGAGATGTCCAAGAGTTAATAAGGCATGCCTTTTACATTATCCTAAACCTTGCTTGGTGATTCCCGCTCAGGATTCCAGTATCTGATATAGAAAAGGGGTGCAGAGCGGACTTCTGTCAGTTTTTTTTTCTCACTTGAGCAAACTTGCAAATATGTTGTAAATATTTCTTCCTCATCATTTTAGTCATACTTTACTGCTGCTTTTTTTTCATTCACCAGATTATTTACTATACAAAGTCCCAACAGTATTTACATTACAGATTTGTAATGCTGATAATGAACCTGATAAAATATGCTGATAGTTTGATAGAAAGAAGATGAATATTCATGTTGTAAATATGCTATGCCTAATGGTTTCTCCTGAGAACTGGGCGTTTGGGTGAGTCTACCCTTGTGTGCACATGTCCAGCACAACCTCATCAGTGATGACATCAGAGAAGTCATTCTTAGTGTGATTTCGAGTAGGCAACAGGGAGTTCTCAATTCTAGGTAACACTGAAATCTTCTTACACTATTTATTACCCATTTTAATTCCCTTCTTTGGAATAAGCATTATTATTTTATTCTTCCTCTGTATCTTTCATGTAATTTTTATTGTTGCTTGGCCTTTCAGACTTCCTAGTATAAACTATATATTATCCACAGAACCATTAAATATTAGTGTAAATAGTGTAAAGCTTTAGAAATCATTTTATAGATGAGCATTTGCAGAGACATTTATGTGATCTGAACAAGGTTATATGCAGTGTTTCTTTGGTAGGTAATTGATACTGAAAATGAAATAGATCTCATGCAGTAATAGTCTGAAAAAGGACCACCAGGCATTTCATACCAGAAATGGCCTGCTACATTCACCTTCCCAACCTCCATCCGTCTTCCAGAGGGCACATTGTGACTACCTGTTCCTACCTGGCCAACACTCACCTCCACTTGCTCCCCTGGGAAAGTTTTGCTACTCAGTGTTCAACACTTGGCCAAAATACTCTGCACCTTCAAATTGTGTCCTTGCCTGGCTCTTTGTTCTCTTTGGCTTGTTTGCTCTGCCATGCCAGTGCAGCAGATTCTTCTACGCATGAAATACACACAGACACATCTTCCCTAAGCGTCCTCTTCTTTCTTTCTTTTTTTTTTTTCTTTTTGAGACAGAGTCTCGCTCTGTCACCAGGCTGGAGTACAGTGGCGTGATCTTGACTCACTGAAACCTCCAACTCCTTGGTTCAAGCAATTGTCCTGCCTCAGCCCCCTGAGTAGCTGGGATGGATTACAGGCACGTGCCACCATGCCCAGTTAATTTTTGTGGAGATGGGGTTTCACCATGTTGGCCAGGATGGTCTTGATCTCCTTGTGATCTACCAACCTCGGCCTCCCAGAGTGGTGGGATTATAGGCGTGAGCCACTGCGCCTGGCCTTCTTCCTATTCTCTTCCCTCTCTTTAAGCTTCGCCCAGCTTTCCAGGGAAAAATTTTCAATACTCATTCTCTCCTCCTTTTACTTCCCCTTTACTTTCTGTTCTTTTTTTTCCTTATCATCTACATGGCATTAAAAAAAACACACACACACATAAAAACCTATCCTGTTGTAATATGTGTCAATCTCAGACAGTAAAAGCAGGCAAACCTTATATTTTAATATGAAATAAGACAATACACTCCAGAGCTATGCAACTCTCATTTTTTAAAGGCCCCAGTGTCCCCTTTAAATCTGCATAGAAAATTTTTCTCTATGGTTTTATCCATGTTTCATTAAACTGATTTTCATTTAAGAAGTTAAACTGCACACTTGTCTTTACCTTGTAGCTCTTGTTTTCTGTTTTGCTGATTTACAGAGTAGAATACCTCAGAAACAAACATGCTGTAAATGCCTATGATGTGATAGATACGGTGGTAGGCACTCAGAGTACAGAAATAAAAGGCACTGCCTTTATTCTGCTGCTCACAGTTTAGTACAAGAGAGAATAAATATTAAAATTCAGAAATACATTGTAATAAAACATTGGGGGCTAGGAGGATAGCAAGAATAAAGCCTCTAACCCAGGTAGGATACAGAGCCGGTGGTCCCCAACCCTGATACCTACCACTCATCTATGCAGCATACAGGCTCTTTGACCTTAAAGAAGTCTTTCATTAAGACAATTTCATAGGAAGATGTCCATCAGCAAAAACCTATGGTGATCCCTCAGTGATTCCAAAACAGTATAGGAGGAAATATCAAATTCTATCTTCATGGAAACTGTTTGAAAACTTACGTGAACTTTGGCTTTGCATTTCAATCATGAGTGACAGAGAATCAGTTGAAGAGACTTGAATAGTTTCTAAGAGATGATATCAAGACTCCATATGTTTGATATGGAGATTATATCTGAACACAAGACTGCTAAGAAGTCAGGCAAAGAAAAGAATAATGACATTTAATGTGGAAGGAATATAAGGCAACAAGAGAACTTGGCACATTTGGGGAACAGCAAACTGCTGAATCCCAGGAGCCATCGGAGGTGCATCTGGAGGGAAGCAGGCTCTAGAGCACAAGGGTTTACTTGCATCCCCAGGAAAATGGTCTCTATATTGAGAATAAAGGCCAGATTTTAAGGGTTTTTTAATTGAAGGAATGGCATTTGATTGACATTTTAAAAGTTTACTTTGATGAGAGTATAGATTGTTTACAGAAGAGATAGAGGCCAACTGATTTTCTTGGAAATCCAAGGAACAAATGATGAGTAAATGTAAGGAAACATGAGAGTGAAGGAAAGGTAACAGAGTTGGTTGGGATGTGTGCTTTGAAGTCTTCACTGTAGGAATGCAGAGGAGTCAGTGGAATACCTGCATTCGGCATTAGGGAACTGGGTGCTGCCCTTCTTTGAGATAGAGCGGGCAAGAAGAGCAGATCAACATGGGAAGATGGCCAGTTGACTCTGGTATATAAAGAGAAAGATCTCTCTTTGGAACTAAATAGAATTGCCTACAAGGATACATGGTCTGGCCTGGAGATCTACCTTGAAAATTGTCAATATGTAAAAAGGCAAAAGAGTGATGAGCTTGGATGTCAAAAATAAACAGGATACAATGGATTTGGCAGCCAGGAAGGAATTTGATAAGGTACGGTTTTCATGGCACAATATGTATAAAAACTATGTTACTATGAGTTGAGTATTAACTGGGAAGGGCAGTTGAAATACTTTTTTTTTTTTTTTGTATTATTGTTTACCCTTTTTTTATTGTTCCCCTATAGAAGTTGAATTTTTGTACTAATCTGGGAACCAATAATGGCTTATCAAACTATTTTTGTAAGACCTTTTTTTCAGGTTAAAAACAAAGCCATATCATGTATATTTGGGATTTCACCTTTATATCTTGCACAGCAAGACTGAGAGTGCAGCTGCCATGCTGCTCTTCTGTAAAATGTCTCAGATATTTATGGACACTAATTATAGCAGCAGACGCTGGATTCACCCTACTTTTAACAAATAGTTTCTGAAGAAGAAGAAGAAGGAGGAGGAGGAGGAGGAGGGGGAGGGGGAGGAGGAGGGGGAGGGGAGGGGGGAGGGGGAGGGGAGGGGGGGGAGGGGAGGGGGAGGAAGAAGGGAAAGAAGAAGAAGAAGAAAGAAGAAAGAAGAAAGAAGAAGAATCTCCTGGCCCAAGCCCCAGTTCCGTATCTCTTATAAACCCTTCCCTACCTCTTCTACTTGAACATCTGTGGTGTGGGGCTAAGGCGTGGTAGACCTCTGTGCCAGACTTGTAACTCTCCTTTCCTGGTCTGGGGAAAACTGGTCCAAACTGATCACAACTACTCTTTTCTCTGATTTTTTTGAACTCACTGTACACTTTAAAAAATATTTTAAGTCATTCTTGTCTTTTAAAACACTACTTTTTTTGTCTTCTATGCAGCATTTGCAAATAAACTCTTTAAACTTCATTCATCGGATCATTGTTATCATCTTTTTTCTTCGTTTATTCAGGCTGCTGTAATAAAATGCCATAAACTTGGTTTTATAAACAACAGAAATTCATCTGTCATAGCTATGGAGGTTGGGAAGTCCAAGATTAAGGCGCCAGCAGATTCAGTGTCTGTTGAGGACTCCTTTCCTGGTTGGCTCTTTCTTACTGTATTCTCCCATGGTGAAAGGGACAACTGAGCTCTCTAGGGCCTCTTTTATAAAGATATTAATCCCATTCATGAGGACGCTGTCTTCATTACCTTATTATCTTCCTAAGGCTCTGCATCTTAATACTATCACATCGGTGATTAGTTTCAGTAGATGAATTGGGAGGCAAGTGGGGGAGGAACATTAAGACCAACCAAGCACTTTTTAAAAATTTTTTTTTCCCCTGTGGGTCTCACATACTCTAAACCTATAACAAGATTTATTGAGATATAACTTTTCTCGTATTTTAAACTTTAAGAAACATAATTGCATAAAAGATGAAATAATTGTTACAGTTTATCTAATGCTAGCCAAGCCTAAATAACTAGGAATTTTTAGATAATTTAAATGCTTTATTCCATTACCAGAAGCATCCAATATTGCCTCCTCTTATAAAATGTGGGTTACCTGGACATCCCTGGTTAAGAGTTAGAGGCTGTAACTTGCTCCACTTATTTCCCATTTGACTTTTTTTTTTTTCTTGTTTTTTGGGTGCAACTTGGGGTAGTGATTTTTTTTTGGTGGTTGGTAGCATGTTACTGCTGAGCAAATACATGAGGATAATAGTAGTGGTCCTTACAGCAACCTGGATATGATGATATTTCAAGGAGAAAGGAGTAAAATACTTCCCTGATACCTGCCTCTCACCCACACAACATAGAGGTTCTTTGACCTTAAAGAAGTCTTTCACCAAGGAAGGTTTATAGAAAGATATTCATCAGCAAAAACCTCTTGTAACCCTCAGTGATTCCAGAGGAGTAAGGGAGGAAATACCAAATTCAATCTTCATGGAAATTGTTTAAAAACTTATTTGTACATTGGCCTTTCATTTTCAACCATGAGTGACAGAGAATCGGTTTTGGAGACTTGATGCAATCCATAAGAGTGCTGTGTACAGATACAACAATAGAAAAGATGGCATCAGCATTTGTCTGAGTTCTGTCACCATAATTTATCATAATCCAATTCTAGGTAAAGTAATGGAATATTGGATGCAGGATGTCATCTTTTCCTTTATCCCCCCTTCCACAGTCCTCTGTGGCAAGGACACAGGTACACTGTGTCATGTATACTTAGTTCAATTGAGCATTGCTGCAGCATCATTCTTTGATTGAAAACAAAAGGTTGCCAATGCAGTTATCAATGAACTGTGAAGTGATGTGAGTGTTACCAGCAGGGAAATGAAATGAGCCTCTGGGAAGAAGATTGGCATAAGTGAAAGTTTCTGTATAAAGAGCTCCATACAGCTCCAGCTGGGTTGTTCTACTTCTTCATCAATTAAGGTTTTTTTTCCTCCAAATTTGGGAACATTTTGATCTTGTTTGTTCTGAAAGTAATCAAAACTAAAAATGAAGAAAAAGTGTGAAATTTATACAAATAAAATTAAGTTAGGATAGGTGGGGCTGGAGGGTACTATTTCACACCACACATTCACCCTAGATATTTTGAAGCCCTTCCAAGGAGCTGCGTAAGATGTTTCCCTCCCCCGCAATACATACATACACATAGAACACATGTAATATAGCAACACACACACACACACACACACACACACACACACACACACACACACACCAAAAAACACAGTTTTACTAAGAAAAAGGAAAGTAAGGATTCTAGATCTCAGGTCTATGGGGAAGGATTTTTTTCTTTGAAAACTACTATGTGTGTCTTTTAAAAGCTCTACTTAGTTCTTCATGACTTTATTATCTGAATTATGATATTTGACTTAGAAATATACAAAATAGTATAACAATGAAATAGTTTTCTTAAAAATGTTTCAGAGTCTGAAAGCAGGTTAGCAGGTTATAACCTAAGGTGATAGACATATACACACACACAGAGAAACTTATTTTGAATAAACATAGAAGAGGAGAGGTAATCCCAAGTTTATATTGCTTTCTGAAGCAGATTGAGAAACTGCTTATAAAATGTTAAGTTGACTGGATAGTCTAAACACTGAAGATACACTGAATATTAGTATACTAAGTCTCTTGATTACCATGCATGATTTAGAAAATATCCTATGTATCCAAAAGGATAGAAAACTAGAAAAATAATAACATTTTTACTTGTATACTTAACACTTTACTTACACACTTAACACTTTTACAATTTATGAACTACCTTCATCGTCATCCCATTTGATTTTCCCAGCAACCCTTGTAAGTTAGCAGGCCAGGTACATGTTTCCTGCTTCTAGGATGAAGAAACTGCAGAGAACAACATAATGAATGCATGGTAAACCCATCAACAATCTAGGAATTTTCAGAACCCTACTTCTATACCTTTTCTTTATATATAAGAATCCATAGTTACTCTCTAAATTTTATTGGATACATATGGAAGGCTCCAAAAGGATTAAGAAAAAATAACCAGTTTTTTTGTTTTTGTTTTTGTTTTTGTTTTGAGACGGAGTTTTCGCTCTTGTTACCCAGGCTGGAGTGCAATGGCGCGATCTCGGCTCACCGCAACCTCCGCCTCCTGGGTTCAGGCAATTCTCCTGCCTCAGCCTCCTAAGTAGTTGGGATTACAGGCATGCACCACCACGCCCAGCTAGTTTTTTGTATTTTTAGTAGAGACGGGGTTTCACCATGTTGACCAGGATGGTCTCGATCTCTTGACCTTGTGATCCACCCGCCTCGGCCTCCCAAAGTGCTGGGATTACAGGCTTGAGCCACCACGCCCGGCAAAAAAAATAACCAGTTTTACCTATCTTCTGTGCACTGAGCAGTTCACCTAGGAGTAAGCATTTGTATTAGTCTGTTCTCACACTGCTAATAAAGACATGCTTAAGACTGAGTAATTTTTAAAGAAAAAGAGATTTAATTGACTCGTAGTTCCACATGGCTGTGGAGGCCTCACAGTCATGGCAGAAGGTGAAAGACGAGCAAAAGCACATATTACATGGTGGCAGGCAAGAGAGAGTGTGTGGGGAAACTGCCTTTTATAAAGCCATCAGCAGCACAGGAAGAACCTGACCCCTTGATTCATTTGCCTCCCACTGGGTCCCTCTCACAACATATGGGAAGCTACAATTCAAGGCGAGTTTTGAGTGGAGACAGATGCATATCAGCACTGAAACAATTATATGGCTTTTTGTCAATTTTTAATTATGAAAAATTTTATACATACAGCATTTTTTCCCCAAGATGGAGTATTGCTGTCACCAGGCTGGAATGCAGTGGCAAAATCTCAGCTCACTGCAGCCTCCACCTCCTGGGTTCAAGCAATTCTCCTGCCTCAGCCTCCTGAATAGCTGGGACTACAGGTGCATGCCACCATGCCCAGCTAATTTTTGTATTTTTAGTAGAGATGGGGTTTTACCATGTTAACCAGGATGGTCTTGATATCTTGACCTCATGATCCGCCTGCCTTAGCCTCCCAAAGTGCTGGGATTACAAGCGTGATTCAGTTTGGAATAACATATTTGTTTTCCACTATACTATATTATACTATATAGTAATTAGTTTCAAAATTAGAATACTCATTAACACAAACAGTAAAACGGCGTGAAATTAAAGACTTCTTTGGAAGCGTTTCTGCAGTTAAGTTATATCTCAGGCAGAGTATTGTCTCTAAAATTTGTCACCTGAAATACAAAGTTTTGTGCTTTCTGTGGTTATGATATCAATTTATTAAAATATTAGATTCATTTGTTGCAGTTTATTTGAAGTTATAAGACTTTATTTTTCAATTCTGCAGTTATTATTTAAAGTAACTACATAGTTCAGACAGCAAAGGTCAATAAAAAGATAGCCTCAGGAGATGTCTTGGTTTCATTCCTATTCTTACCACCACCATACTCTTTGAGAATCTTTGAAATTCTTGCACAAAATATTTTAAAAGGATATATATTTCCTTTTCCTCTTCTTTTTAATAAAAAAAAATCTAGTATACTATAAGCATTTGTCTCTTTCTTTTTTTCCACTCACTTTATATTGGAGACTACTCTTTATGCAGTCATCCTTGTTCTTCTGTTAGGACTGCCTAGTACTCTACTGTGTGGATGTAGCTAAATGGACCATGATTTATGCATGTGTAGCTTTTTGAAATAACATACTGGAAACCCATACTGTGTAGTGCATGCTTTGAGTTAATGGACATGTATGTTTTGAAAGTGTTCTTCAGGTGATTCTATGTAGATCCCTATTAATAACAATTTTATTCTCAAAGCAACTTTATGAGGTAGAGGTGATATGACCCAGTTTTAAAGATGAGCAAACTGGTTCTTTAAAAAGGTGAAAGGACTTATCAAGGGTTATTCTCTCAGTTAGTGATAAAGCCACATTTCAGAACCTTGTTAGACTGAGACTTTAACTCTCTCCACTCCACAGTTCTGTCTCCAAAAACATGATTCATGAGCCTAGTATGATGCCAGTCAATATAGAAAAATGAATTAATTTAAAAAAGTAAATGAATTAAGCAAACATAACCTATAAAGACCATAAAATTCTTCTATCACAGATAAGTAGGCTTCCGTGCCCCTTTCCTTTTCCTTTCCCTTCCTTTGCTTTCTTCTTCTTGCTCTTTTGCACAGGCAGGAGTACCTTTTTAGAAAAAGGCATGATGACGGAGGAGCCCCAGAATTGATTAACTGTGGACACGCTGGCCTTTCCAATTGTCTTATGACAGTAAGCCAATTTTATCCCTAGTAGGAGTCCTCAAGGTAAAAGGCACAGAGTATAGAACATTGGTCTTATTTTATCAGGCAAATTTAATGTACGAAAATGTTGCTCAAGGGACAGTGGAGAAGGATTGATTTTCTCCTGAGTGATGCTAGCCTATTAAGAAGTGGCCACTCTTTGAAAATTTGATAATAGTTATTGAAAGCTATGAAAAGATCTTAACATTCTTTTTCTGAGCATATTTCATACGCTATAGTATTTCTAGGAGCAGAGCAACCCGTGTGAAAATAAAAGGCATTGAACAATATTTTAAATATATTCATTCAATCAAAATATTATTAAGGACTTATTTGTATCAGGCACTTGGCTAGATTGAGGATGGATAATTTACTCTCAAAAAACAAACAGTCTCTTCACTAAATAGAACAATGCTAGAGAATGAGATTTGGAAAAATAAAAAAACAGTATTACAAGTACGTATAGAATATTATGGGAAACCAGAGAAGCAGAACATGCCATGCCACAGACTAGCACAGGAAGGATTTCTAGAGGAGGGTGTTCCTGAGTGTGCCTCAAAATAGGCAGAAGAATCAGAGTTACCAAGAGGGAAGGAGTCAGGAGACCCCAAGAGGGGACAACATGAGCAAACTGTGTGCAGTTAAGACATTGCACAGTTTATTTGGAAGAACTGTCAAAAACCTGTTGTTTCTGGGAGAGAAGGAGATGGTGGTAGAAGAAGCTAAAACGGTGGGCAGAGAGGCAATTAGATATCAGTTCCTATGCTAGGGAAAAAGTTTGGATTTTATGTTTTAGAGTTTACGGAGCCTCTTAACTTTTCTGGGTCACAAGCCCATTTGAGAATCTGATAAAAACTGTCAACCTTCTCTCCATAAAAATGTACCTTTATAAATGCACTTAAAATTTTAAATATTATCTGAAGAGTTTATAGAAGCCCCGAGCCTGTCTATCCATAGACTTCTACTTGGGAAGCAGCTATTTCAGACAAATTCTTACATACCTCATTGGCCTATCAGTTAGCATGGAGAGGGTTTAGTGATATTCATAGATAGGAGCTTCACATTTAGTTATCAATAACAGTTATCAAATGTGGGGAACAGCCAGGCTCTTCATTAATAATGAAATTGATGATCATGGCTAATGCTGAGTCTCACCATGTGTCAGGCACTATGCTGAGTGAGTGATTATGTGTATTAACTTGTTTGTTTTTGGTTTTTGTTAACTTGTATAATAAGCTCACAACAATTCTGTAAAGTAGCTATTCTTATTTTTCCAATTTCTCAGGTGAAAAACGGAAGCATAAAGTATTATTTACAGCTAGTAAGATGCAGAGATGGCATGTACCAGGCATTCTGGTCACACAGACACTGTTTTATGCTCTTAATTGCTATGTTATCCTCTCCCTGAGAAAAACAAATTGAAGCTGTTTTTAACTACAAGAGCCTAGACCAATTTGCCATAGATACAACTCAGTATGCAGATATTATATCGTGTTCATTGAACTTACATCTTAGATATACAGATTGCTGCCCTCTAAAGCACTATATTCATGACAGTTCATTGCAGCTATATTCATGACAGAACTTTGAATAGTTTTAAATATGGCTTTAAGATTCTTAGCAGCAACACTTAATAATGCATGTCATCCAGGCCATCTTTAAAAATTTCACTTCTAAAGCTAAATAAGGTATAATTTTTTTTTAAATTATCATGTCCTTAACATACACTTCATTTAAAACAATTTATGAACCAGATTCTAACTAGAACTTAGCATAAAATGTTGATGTGCAATATTAATAAATCGATGCTCAAAATTTCATCCTCTATTTCTTTTATCTACAATGCTTTTTACTTGAAAATGTGCATTTATATCCAAAAAAAAGAAGCTCTTTTTACTTGAAAATGTGCATTTATACCCAAAAAAGAAGCTGTTTTTGGGGTATAAATGCACATTTTCAAGTAAAAAGATGTTCATGAACATCTCAATAGGTATAGAAAAAGCATTTGACAGATTTCAACATCTGTTCATGTTAAAAACGCTAAAAAATAGAAGTGAGAAAGAAGTTTATTGCAACACGGTTCTTCTAAAGAGGACTAAAAGAAAGGGAAGCATTCAGAACTGTGAAAGGGAACTAGAAGGAGACTGTATGTGATATTTAATTATAGCAGAGATATTTCATGAGCGAGTGTATGAAGAAGCAACATGGTGTCACAATCCAGCGGTTTGTTAAGACTGGAAATTTTAAATTACTTAATCCAAGTTGAGATGTCGTAGGGCTTCTGGCTCTGAGTGGGAAGTTTGAGGCTTGACTATGGTGTTATATGGACTGCCAATCCTGAGGAACTTTCTAAGTCTCAGTGTCTTCATTTGTAAGACCGAAATGATGATTCACAAAATTTTCATGAAAGTTAAAATGTTTGAGGCCACGCACACAAAATTACCATTGTTGTGTTGTTTTTTGCTTTTGTTTGGTTTCTCTGCTTTGGGCTTCTAATGGAAATAGTTGTATTAATCATGCTTCTTATTTGATGGCACGTTATCACTCATCATCTTGTTTCATTGTTTGGTTTGGATTTGCTGATTCTTTTTTCTGTCAGTCTCCTCTGGGAGTTCCTTTACATGACATAAGAAACCATTGTAATATATCATATTTCATCTTCATTTTTTATGTGATTTGCAAAATATAGTTTAATGACGATTTTAAATTATATTTTTATACATACCATCAAAAGAAAGGGACTGTTAAAAACCATAACTACAGTGCCATTATTATACCTAAAGTTAAAAATCATTACCTAATATGATAAAATATATTGTTTATGTTTTCTCCATTGTTTTAAAAGGAAATTATAGTTTGTTATTTGAATAGGGATCCAAACAACGTCCACACATTGCAAATGGCTGTTTTTTTGAAATTTCTTCTTCTTCTTCTTCTTCTTCTTCCTCTTCTTGTTCTTCTTTGTGTTCTTCTTCTTTTTCTACTTTAACTTTTTTTTGAAGAAACCTTGTCATTTGTTCTGTGGAGTTTTACAAAATCTGAACTGATTTTATGGTATCATGTCACTTAATAATTTCTGTTTTCTCTGTATTTTTGTAATGAATTCTAAAGCTGTAATCAGAACAGTTTTTAATGTTTGTGGGGAGAAGTTCTAATACAGGGAGTGATACGGTTTGGCTCTCTGTCCCCACCTAGATCTCACCTTGAGTTGAAATAATCAACATATGTCAAGGGCGGACCAGGTGGATATAATTGAATTATGGGGGGCAGTTACCTTCATGCTGTTCTCCTAATAGTGAGTGAGTTTTCACAAGATCTGATAGTTTTATAGGGAGCTTTTTCCCCTTTGCATGGCACTTCTCCTTCTTGCCACCATATGAAGAAGGATGTGTTTGCTTCCCCTTCCACCATGATTGTAAGTTTTCTGAGGCCTATCTAGCCATGTGGAACTGTGAGTCAACTAAACCTCTTTCCTTGATGAATTACCCAGTCTCTGACAGTTCTTTATAGCAGCATGATAATGGACTACTACAGTAAATTGGTGCCGGGAGTGGGGCACAAATGTGGACAATGGACTAACACAGTAAATTGTGATAATGGACTAACACTGTAAATTGTGATAATGGACTAACACTGTAAATTGTGATAATGGACTAACACAGTAAATTGGCATTGGGAGTAGGGCACTGAAAATGTGGAAGCAACTTTGGAACTGGGTAACAGGCAGAGGCTGGAAGAATTTGGAGGGCTCAGGAGAAGAGAGGAAAATGTAGGAAAGTTGGGAACTCCCTAGAGACTTGTTGAATGGCTTTGAGCAAAATGCCGATAATGATGAAATCCAGGCTAAGATAGTCTCAGCTGGAGATGAGGAACTTGGATGTGGGCATAAGAATTGTTAACCTGTACCCCTGCAGGAAACAACTGTATTAGCTAGAATGCAGCAGTTATGTAGGAGCCCTTTTGCCTTTAGTTTTACAAATTGTATTCATTTCCAAATTTAGGTCAGCACCTTTCTTACCCCATGCAATGAGATTGTTCCATATATTTTTAATACAATTAGATTTTCTTGTCACAGTCTACATTTTTTGCAGAGATTCTCTGATCTACTAAATGACTTTTAAAAAATTTGAGTACAATGAAGTTCACTCTATGTTGTAAAGCTCTGTAAGTTTTGATAAACCCTATAATATCATGTAGCGACCCAATACCTTATAATTTCAAGACCCTAAAAAAATCCCTTGAGCTTCACATATTGATTGCTCCCCACCTTCCCCATACACCAGGGGCACTGATATTTTTACTGTTCCTATAGTTTTTGTTTTTTCAGACTGTTACATAATTGAAATAATACAGTATGTAGTCTTTTTAGACTGTCTTGTTTAGTGATGTAAATTTAAGCTTCCTTCATGTCTTTTCTGATTATCTTTTTTACTTAGCATTATATTTTAAAGATTTATCTATGTTGCTATGTATGCATTGATTCTTTTCCTTTTAATAGCACTGTGTGATGGACAACTAGTACATTTGCCCATCCACTCTCTGATGGACACCACATTGCTTCAGAATCTTGTGCCCCAACCCCCCTTAGCTCTACCACCACAAATAATGTAACAAACAGACTCACATATGTGCCCTTAAGGGTCTGTGTATTTCTTTGGGCTATATAGCTAGAAAAGAAATTATTGGCCGGGCGCGGTGGCTCAAGCCTGTAATCCCAGCACTTTGGGAGGCCGAGGCGGGTGGATCACGAGGTCGAGAGATCGAGACCATCCTCGTCAACATGGTGAAACCCCGTCTCTACTAAAAATACAAAACATTAGCTGGGCATGGTGGTGCGTGCCTGTAATCCCAGCTACTCAGGAGGCTGAGGCAAGAGAATTGCCTGAACCCAGGAGGCGGAGGTTGTGGTGAGCCGAGATCGCGCCATTGCACTCCAGCCTGGGTAACAAGAGCGAAACTCCGTCTCAAAAAAAAAAAAAAAAAAAATATTACAACATAAGACATGTGCTTGTTTCATTTGACTAGTGTCAGATTGCTGTCTGGAATGGTTTTAGCAGGCCAGCAACTTATATTTTGTGTGTGTGTGTGTGTGTGTGTGTGTGTGTGTGTGTTAAAAGTAGCCCGATTTCCCCACCAACACTTCATATTCTCAAAATTTCTGGATATAAGTGTATAGGAATCATGTGGTAACTCATTGTGTTTATTTAAATTTCTACAATTACTATTGAGTCTGAACACCTCTTCCTATGGTTACTAGATTTTACTTATATTTATATATAGATATGTATTTTTAAACTGATTTGTAGCTGTTCCTTGTATATTTTAAATATGACTATCACATCAGTTTTTAGCATTACAAAATACCTTTTCAAACTCCATCATCTGTCTGTTAGCTTTGTTCATGATGCCTTTTGTTGAACAGATTTATCAGCTTAATCTTTGGCTTGTTGGATGATGGCACTATTTACAAATATTCTGAAAACTGGAAGAGAAAAACAGGGAGGGTAGGCTAGAGTGGGTAACAGTAGTTTTGTTTTACTGTATTAGGTTAGAGACGCATTGAAACTTCAGGTAGAATTCTTATGTAGTCAGACATGTGAGTCTGGAATAAAGATGAGGTTTTGTTAGTATCAACCTTTAAAATTGTTTTTGTTGTTTCTTGAAGGTTTTCTTTTTCTTTTTTTTTAAACCTGCTACTTTGTTTAAAGCTACTGATAAAATTTCGGCTTAAGAAATTGGAGCTGGGAGCAGTGGCGCATGCATGTAATCCCAGCATTTTGGGAGGCCAAGGCGGGTAGATCACCTGAGGTCAGGAGTTCAAGACCAGCAGGCCATTATGGTGAAACCTTGTCTCTACTAAAATTACAAAAAGTAACCAGACATGGTGGCATGCAGCTGTAATCTAGAGGCTGAGGCAGGAGAATCACTTGAACCCATGCGGCAGAGTTTGCAGTGAGCTGAAGTTGCACCACTGCACTCCAGCCTGGGCAACGGAGTGAGACTCCATCTCAAAAAATAAATAAATAAATAAAACTGGAGTTGAAGGCACTTTGAATTGCATCATAGTGAGTTTTTGTTTGTTTGTTTGTTTGTTTTTTAAGCTGCATGTATACTTTTTGTTTGTTTGTTCTTGAGAGAGAGTCTCTCTCTCTTTTGGTCAGGCTGGAGTACAGTGGCACAATCTCGGCTCACTGCAACCTCTGTCTCCTGGGTTCAAGCAATTCTCCTGCCTCAGCCTCCGAAGTAGCTGAGATTACAGGCGCACACCACCACGTCCAGATAATTTTTGTATTTTTAGTAGAGATGGGGTTTTACCGTGTTGGTCAGGCTGGTCTCGAACTCCTGACCTTGTGATCTGCCCACCTTGGCCTCCCAAAGTGCTGGGATTGTAGGCCATATATAATTTTTGTCATTTTTTATCCCAAATATTTAATCAGTGTATAGTCAGTGTTACAGAGAAATGTACACTTCCAACCCTATTCGTCCTCTTCTCCTCTGGCTCCCTGAGCTTGATTCAAGGGCTCTCTGGATATATTTCATAGAACATTTTACTGTTTCCTTTGTAAATGGTGATATTTCTCCATTTTACATTTAGATTCTTAGAAACAACTCAAGGTGACTCTCATTTAAATTGAATATGGAAATAGATATTTTTGATGAAAATTCATAATATGTTCATGGGATTAAGTTATCAAATACTGAATATTAGAGTTTCAAGACCGTCTTCCCTTTGAAGAAGACGTTTATGGGCCTTAGGTGTTTATCCTTTTTTACCTGGTAAAAAATACTTAAGAATGGTTAATAAAAATAATACTTCAATTGATGATGTATTTTTCAATAGAAATAAGACACTTTCATAGAATTCTTGTCAGGTGTTAGAAGTTAATCTTTGACAACTGGGCTTGCAAACAACAGAAAAAATATTTGACTGAAACATTAGTGCTAATATGCTTTTTTTTTTTTTTTTTTTTTGAGACAGAGTCTTGCTCTGTTACCAGACTGGAGTCCAGTGGTGTGATCTTGGCTCACTGCAACCTCCGCCTCCCATGTTCAAGTGATTCTCCTGCCTTAGCCTCCTGAGTAGCTGGGACTGCAGGCATTGACTAACACGCCTGGCTAATTTTTGTATTTTTATTAGAGACGGGGTTTCACCATGCTGGCCAGGAAGGTCTTGATCACTTGACCTTGTGATCTGCCCGCCTCGGCCTCCCAGAGTGCTGGAATTTCAGGCGTGAGCCACTGCACCAGGCCCTACTTTTTTTTTTTTTTAAGGTTCCCAAAGATCATTAATTTTAGATTCCTCCCACACTCTGTGTGTGTGTGTGTGTGTGTGTGTGTGTGTGTGTGTGTGTGTGTTTTACAGGACGGACTTTCTGTTTTCATATAAAAAAGTTATGCACAATTGAATATCTATCTGTAATTTGACTTTTTATAAACTGTAACCAATTCGTTATCACATATATATACTTTCGGTTGTTGTAAATAATCCTAAAATCCTAATTAGGGTATAGAATTATTATTTATACATGTTTATAATTTGTATCCTAACTGTATTTATAGTTTGATATTTATTATGTAGAAAGAAAGTATATTATCTTAGCTATTTAAGTTTATGGAGGTAATGGTGTCTCCAGAAGGGAATGTAACCATCCTAGAAAAGCTAAAGTAAAGGAAATCTTTTCAGGTATAGAGAAAGAAAACAAACAAACAAACAGAAAACAAAAAAGCTTTGTATTGCTTTGCTGAGGACTCATAAAAGTGACTGGTGGTGTTTTCAAGCATCATTCATCAGGCTTACATTTTAGAGAAAAAAAAAATCTCATTATCTACTCCATACTCATTTAAGTTTTAAGTGCTTAGAAGACTTGTCATAACCTAGACTCAAGCTCTGAAATGGTAAATCTTGACACATCTCAATTTTAGCAGCTCATCTTGTCAGTACTAGAACCATGAGTACTTAGAGGTACAGGAGTTTTATATTCTAGTTTGCCCTAATTCTTTCACATTTTTTATACATCACTCCTAACTTTATAGTGTTGTTAGCTTTTACACCTTCCTTTATTTTAAAACCAGATTAGTCTAAAAGTTTCTTATTCAGTAAGAAGTACCAAATGAACTATTGAGCATGATGCATATGCATTAACACATCTAATCACAGAGGGCAAGTGAATAATACTTTATTTTATTCAAATGGATCAGGAGAACTAGATTTCTGTGAGGTCATTAAGCATTATATTTACCTTAATTTTGTGCTCTCATGACACTGCCCTTTTTCATACCATGCAGACTTCTTATACAGCAGAAACTAGAAGTTTAGGCTAGAGGAGAAGGGACTGAGAACATACATGTTTTTGTTCATTAGTATCTGAACAAGTGACAAGTTAAAATGTGCTACTTATCTTTAAAACATACATATATATCGTACATATAATTCTTTTAGTTGCAGAAGTACATTATTTATGATAACATTTAGATACTAACTTTCCTCATTTCAGGAAGTAGTATCTGTCTTTCCCTTCAGAATGCATATTTTTCATAACTTACTTAAATTGAATGACGTCATTTGTTAATACTCAAAGCTGATAAGGCATCATCCTTTAGCTTTCAGAAGGTAAGTAGAATATAAGTAGAAACTATTTAATAGGGGGAAAACTGCCTGGTTTTTAAAACTTTCCTTTTAGGCTTTATAATGTCAGGTTTATTTTTTTGTTTTTGTTTTTTTTTTCTTTTTTGAGACAGACTTTCGCTCTTGTTACCCAGGCTGGAGTGCAAAGGCGCGATCTCAGCTCACCGCAACCTCTGCCTCCTGGGTTCAGGCAATTCTCCTGCCTCAGCCTCCTGAGTAGCTCGGATTACAGGCACGTGCCAGCATGCCCAGCTACTTTTTTGTATTTTTAGTAGAGACGGGGTTCCACCATGTTGACCAGGATGGTCTCGATCTCTTGACCTCGTAACCCACCCACCTCGGCCTCCCAAAGTGCTGGGATTACAGGCTTGAGCCACCGCGCCTGGCCAATGTCAGGTTTTTTTCTTAAGGAAAAGACAGTTGGATAAGACAGTCCCTGAAGAATGAATCCTAATTTATCTCTATTGGATGCATACACAAACCTAGCTCCTGTTCCACCAGTGTCCAATGTTTATAAGTAATTGAACAGTTAATTTTAAAGTCGTATTTAAAATTCATTGAGAATTTAAAATTACTACAAAATTATATTTTTCCAGTAACTTCTTACCTCCACCATAATGTCCAACTTAAGAGTCATAAGGTAAGGGTTCACATTTTGACTGTTCCTTGGACAGTATGCCCAAACTGTGAATTGTGAATTGATGGCATTGAGGGAGATTCTAGGATATAAAAGCAATCAAATTATGGTGTTTTTTAAGACAAACAGCAGTTTGGTGTTACTGGTTATTCTTTCTCATATACTAGGCACTATACTTATTTATTTGGTCTGTGTTTTCACAAGAGCCTTGAGATTTTTGGAAAGTGATCTAACACTCCTGAGTAGACTAACTGGTCTTCAGATGGGGACTGAGGCTGAACCTGGATAATTTGGACAGAGGTGAAGTTATAGTAATGTGTTTCTTCTAAAAGCAGTGCATAGGAGTTTTAACCTGTCTTTTGCTTCTTGTTGTTTTTTTTTTTTTTTTTTTTTTCCATTGGCTTGACTGGCAAAATTAGAGAATAATTAAAGGTGATAAACCAAGATTTTTTCCTCATAAAGCATACATGTTTAAAAATGGAAAGCTATAAAAACTAATTTCACTCATCATAATGAGAACTATATCTATGGTAGTAACTGAAATAATGTGAGCTTGACCTCTCATGACTACTTTGGTAATTTATAAGAAAGTAACTCACAGCATCAAAAAAATGTGAGGTTTGTATTATCTATGTTTTTTCACTGCTTCCCCTAGGCTCTTTGGGGGGAAGCAGTGTGTTCGGGGAGCAGTCTCTTTATTGAGCCTATATGACTAGGTCCCATGGCTCCATTGGAATGTAGTCCGTTCTTCCCTCAGCAGTGCTAGCCCTTTCATGGCTGGCTTTTGTTGGGCCTTCACCTTAGTTATTGAACTCGTGGCCAGAAGGGGAGGAGACAGGTAAATCCAGAAGGGTGACATGTTGCCTTATAAGGCAGAGGTTCTAAATAATCTCAAGGAGAAGGGGAGTGCTAGCCTTTAACTGGGAAGAAAGCCACTTCTGAAATCCGTAGATTTCAGGTGACTCGCAGTGCAAAGTTTTTTGAGTTCATGAACTCAGATATCTTTATTCTGTTTTTCTGGGTCCTACTCCTTCCCAGTTAAATCCCTGACCTTGATATAGCAGACTTGAGGAAAAAGAATATGCTGAGAATTCAGCCTTCAAGGGAGCCCTGCTACCTATAATTAAGCCCTAGACCTGATATCAGTTTTTGATACCCTGCAGGAGACAGGTTCCTTTACAGACTTCCAAGGATGCTCACTGGATTTGTTGCTATTGATACCCATTCACTAGAGTTGTCTATCATGTATGCCTTACAACAGCACATGTATAGTACTGTACAATGAACTTTGATTCATATAGCATGCTGTGACAACTGCTGCCTTTTGAATTGATTCACGTGCTTGTTCTCACATTAAAACCATCTGTTATTAGCCATGACAAATATCATTATGCCAGTTTTGCAGATGAAGGAATTGAGGCACAGAGAGATTAATTTAACTGTCCAAAGTCACACAGCCAATAAGTAGCAGAATAGAATTTGTCCCCAGGTAGCCAAATGCCAGAGTCTGTGCTGATTCTCACTACGATGATGCTGATTGTTCTGGTTCTGTTTGATGCTAACCAATTATAAACTGAAGCTTAAATGTAGTAACTGAAAATGAATGCCAGTATTCTGTGACAACACAGACCTCTGGATAAACCTCAATATGATTATACGAATTTTATTAAGATAAACAGCTAAATGAAAAAAACATTTTATTACTTTTATAAAGGGTGTATTGATAACTCATGAGTTGAAAACATGGCAGGAGATTAAAGATTCCTGTTTTTCACACTGTATGGCTTTCAGACCATTCACCAGGTATGTCAGTACATTTGAGAAGACATGTCCAGCTACCATGACCAAGCTGCTAAATGCCAAATATTCTAAAATAATGTTACTAATTATTAGAATAAAGAGTTCCCATGACCTACTTGTTAATGGACCCTGCAACAATTACTGATATCTCATAGAGAAAAAAACCCACAGGATTTTTTCCTGTCTTTTTTTATTTGTCCTTAATTTTACTTATTTTTTTCTAAATAGCTGCATATGCATGTATGTGCCTATTTCCACTTGCCATTGTGTCACCAGCTGGTATTATAGTGAGCCAAAAGTATCCACATCTTCTTCAGTATGGAACAACTACATCATCATAGATTTTATAGCGATGAACAGTCACTAAGTATGTGGTTGTGTTAAATTTGAATTTGGAGATTTGGAGAATGAAAGAAGAGAGGTTATTAAAATTCTAGGGATGCAAAAGAGCAGGACCTTTTCTTTCTTTTTTTTTTTTTTTTAAAAATAATCTCAAAGGCAGTTTCTTACAGATGACTTTAGAAATTAAACCCTAAAAACATCTTTGGTGCACCGGTTTTTCTAAGTACTGGCATTCAGCGATGAAAATGCTGTGCTTTTCTTGTCCAAGTCTAGAGGAAAAAAGCACCATCAGTTATTTAGAATCTGATTTATACCTTAAGAGAGTGGCTGCCACTCTCTGTGATTTCAGGGAAGTTGGGTATCAAGGAGCAATTTTCAAAGAATTGAAAGCCGGTGCAGGGTTATGAATAAACTCTGAGAGCTTTGACCTTCCCTGTCAAATGATAAGGCCATAAACATGTTGGTAATTCTGCTTTGTTGTGAGCACCTGTTCTTTTTCATCATTGTGGAGTTTCTAGGACGCCAAAAATTGATAACTGCAAAACTAAAGCCAAAAGATTTATCATATTAAAAAAATTAGAAAAGTAGAAAATACAGGGTAGAGAACAGCTTTCTGTATGTATGTTGCTTTTGAAATGTGTCTAGAATTGGACTATTCAATTTAGAAAACTTTACAAGGTCCAATCAAATTCAGTATAACAATATGGTCTTACTTTACCATTTATTTGAATGAAGACAGCAAAAGTGGCTTTTGGACAGGAGCTGAGATCATTAATATATAATATTTTTCATGCTTTTTCCCCAGTATGCTCATTCTTGCTCAGTTGTAGGCTTTTTCAGTAATCATATACAGTACGGTGGTGTCTGAGCATTTACAGTGCTGTTAAGCATAAAGTGTTCTGTTTTAATGATTATGTTTCCATCTTCATTAAATAACTGTTGAGGAACCTTTTTTCTCTGACTTCACCATTACCTTCCTCAGGTTGATGGCTCAGGAGAAAATAAAGATAAGGAGGGGAAAAGAAAACAGTCCAGATAACCCCCAGAGAAGGAGAGGGAAAAGTGGTCATTTTCTTGTAGAAACAAAGATAAATAAAATGTCTTATTCTTCACGTTTTTAAAAGGGAACCTAAACTCTTTTGAGCAAACATATAAAAACACCAAAAATGATTTTTCTGTTTTATGGTGGCCTAAAAAAGCAGAAAGAGCACAAGGAACAAGAAGGCAAAAGACAGTGGGTATACAAAGATAAAATGCAGCACACAAAGCCACCTGGAAAGGGACAGCAAGAGATTGAGAGTATGCTAGTTATCTGTTGCTGTGTAACAAATTGCTCCAAAACTTGCTGGCTTAACACAACAATAAACATTTATTATCTTTCAGAGCTTCTCTGTGGGTCAGGAATTTGGGCTTGGCTAGACGTTTCAAGCTTAGGGTCTTGTATAGCTTGATTGTCCTGGTATCAGGCATCAGATTCCCTGTGGCTGACAAGTTGGTATGGGCCAGTGGTAGTGATGGGTGTGAGGTTGGATTCCTCTCAATATGGGCCTCTCCAAAGAGCTGCTTGAGTGTCCTCATTACATAAGTATTAGCTTCCCCCAGAGCAAGTAATCTTCAATAGCAAGCAGGAGGGCAGCTGTATTTTTTTTTTTTTAATGATCTAGATTCAGAAGTTAAACACACCTGTACTCCTGCAATGTCTTTTTGGTCATACAGGTTAGCTTATTCAGTGCAGGGAATGCAAGGGCACAAATACCAGGAGGTAAGGTTCACTGGGCACTTGGAGCTTGATTGCCACAGAGAAATAGGGAAGAGAGTGGTAGACAAACAGACACACAGACCTGTATGAACAGGAGACGGGAGAAGACTGGGTAGTTCAGTCCAGTCCAGGGTGTGAGTGATCATACTCTACTGAAGTGTGCTTGATTTGTGACAAATGTAAAGGCTGTTGTAATATCAGTTAATTCTAACCCAGCCTGTCACACCTAGTATGTTTAGTTGCACTCTCATTACAGTAATCTTTTCCAGCACTGAAATGGAAAGCTTAGTTGCATTAAGGCATATTTTTCTCAGAAATATTATCACAATTATACCTTAAAGAATAAAAATCTTATGTATTTCCCCTCCAACGCACATATATATACACACACACCGGTATCAGTGGTTTTACATTTCTGACGTCAAAGTCTCTTATCTGATATAGAAGAGGTATCAAAATAAGACCACCATAACAATGAAGATTGTAATCTCCATAACTGGAAAGGAGTTTTTTTCTGACATTTTTGCCCAAACACACTAGATAGTAGGTACAGTATATTGTAAGAACTTCTCAAGTTGCTTTCAGAAGCCAACTGTAGACTGACATTCTAGACCCCCAAAATGAGAGTCAGGTACATGGACTTTCTAAAAGTAAACATAATTAATTATATTACCTGTATTTTAATTCATTTGTTTTCTAAACATAATGATAGCAGATATTTTTGAGCATTTACTCTTTGGCAGGTACTATTCTAAGGGCTTTGCATTTCAAGATATTACATCCCCACAACAACGTTTCTGTTCTGGTTTTGTAGTTAAAGAAAATGAAACTCAGACATGGTAGAAATGGATTGAAATCCATGAAGTCTTCCTCTAGCACCTACAATACTTTATTTATTTGTTTATTTATGAATAAATGAATGAATGAATGACAGAGTCTTGCTCTGTCGCCCAGGCTGGAGTGCAGTGACATGATCTTGACTCACTACAACCTCTGTCTCCTGGGTTCAAGTGATACTCTTGCCTCAGCCACCTGAGTAGCTGGGATTACAAGTGCCTGCCACCATACCTGGTTAATTTTTGTGTGTTTAGTAGAGACGGGGTTTTACCATGTTGGTCAGGCTGGTCCTGAACTCCTGACCTCAGGTGATCCACACACCTTGGCCTCCCAAAGTGCTGAGATTACAGGTGTGAGCCACCATGCCCGGCCTACAGTACTCTTAATGGTCACACTACATGCAGGGTAGATTCACCCAGGCAAGTTCAAGAGAAGATTCCCTAACAATGACAATGATTTTCTCACACTCCGTGGACAAAATCTACAGTATCCCAGACTTCTCAAGAGTTAGAAAAATAAAATAGAAGGCTTTCTGAAACCCAGGAGTGTTTCTCTTGAGGGAAGGGATCAGCCTGGAGGTAGGTGGGTCTGATTTACTTTTAAAAGTATCATGTTCGCTGCTGGTTTGGGAACAGACTGTAGTGAGGCAAGAGGAGACCTTGTTATGACAGAGTGCACAAGGTGGTAATGAATGAAACTGTGAGATGTAATAGGAAATGATAGGAATTCTGCAACTATTTAGAGTAGAGAATCAGTAGTATTTCTTTATGGGTTAGATGTGGGGTATGGGAAAAGAAGAAAAACCTTCGGTTTAAGCAGTTGGAAAAATGAAGTAGCTCTCCACTGAGATCAAAAACTGTGAGTGGGGTGGGTTTAAGATAAAAGGTCAAGATATGTAAAATAGGCAATTGGACATGCAAAAATAGTTTTGGAGAGAAGTCTGGGCTAGAGATAAAATTTGGGATTCCCCACATCTAGATGATTGAGATCACAAAGAGTGTGAATATGGGCAGATGAGGGAGGAGGATCTTGCTGAGACTAAGGGGCTGAGACCTTCCATCATTGGGAGTTTGAAAGGAAGGGGAGGAGCCAGTGAAAGATATATGGGTTAAGAGGAAAATAAATAAGAGTGTGGTATTCTGGAAGCAAAGTAAAGATAATCTATCAAAAAGAGAGAATGATAACCCATTGCAGACTCTGCTGATACGTCAAGTCAAATGAAAACTAATAATTGACCATTGAATTTAGCAACTTGGAGGTCATCAGTTTTCTCAGTTAAAGCCAGGATGGAAGAGTGATGGGGACAAAAGCTTATTTGGTATGACTCTAAAACAGTATTAAGTCATTCTTTCATTGCTATAAAGAAATCCCTGAGACTAATTTATAAAACGAGAGGTTTAATTGGCTTAGGGTTCCGCAGGCTATACAGGAAGCATAGCAGCATCTGTTTCTCAGGAGGCCTCAGGAAGCTTCCAGTCATGGCAGAAGGTGAAGGAGGAGCAGGTGCATTGCATGGCAAAAGCAGAAGCAAGGGGCAGGGAGGTGCCACACACTTTTAAATGACTAGACCTTATGAGAACTCACGCACGCTCACAAGAATAGCACCAAGGGGATGGTGCTAAACCATTCATGAAAATCCACCCTCATGATCCAGTCACCTCCCACCAGGACTCACCTCCACCACTGGGGATTACAATTCAACATGAGATTTGGGCAGGGAAATATATGCAAACTATATCAAAGATGGAATAGAGGAGAATTGGAGACAGTGAATTTACACAGCCCTTTCTAGGAATTTTAATGTAAGGGAAACAATAAATGGGGTATTGAGGTGGTAGATGGCAGATGAAGGAGGTCAAGAGTCATTATGTGGAAACTACAAAGCTTAGTGCTTTCCTTTTTATAAATATTTATGTACTCCTACTGTGTACTTAATACTATACTGATATATGTATGTCAGTGAAGCTGGATACAGTGGCACATGCCAGTAGTCCCAACTTCTCAGGAGGCTGAGGCAAGAGGATCACTTGAGCCCAGAGGTTTGAGGCCAGCCTGATCCATGTAGCCAGAAATTTTACATTTCAAATTTTTTTGTTTTTTAAAGGCCAGGCACAGTGGCTCATGCCTGTAATCCCAGTACTTTGGGAGGCTGAGGCGGGCAGATCACAAGGTCAGGAGTTCAAGAACAAGCTGGCCAACATGCTGAAACCCCTTCTCTACTAAAAATACAAAAATTAGCTGAGTGTGGTGGTACATGCTTGTAATCTCCTGAGGCAGGAGACTTGTTTGAACCCAGGAGGCAGAGGTTGCAGTGAGCTGAGATCATGCCACTGCACTCCAGCCTGGGTGACAGAGCAAGATGCTGTCTCAAAAAATAATAAAATTAAACTTTAAAAAAATCAATGAGATCTGTTCCTCTCTTTGAGGCATTTATCTTCTGGTAATGGAATTAGACTTTAAACAATGTGTGTGGAGGGCAGAAGATGTGCAAGTGGCCCAGGTTACAAGTTCAACGAAGGATTCTGAGAAAAAGGATTAGGTAGCATCTGAACTGAGAGTTAGAATTTGTACCATCTGAATACTGAGCCTACCTGCGTTTCATTAATATTTGATAAGATCAGGGAGTGGGGAGAAGCAAAATTGTCTTATTTGCTCTTGCCCTATGGTACTGAATTTTTTTTAAAAAATGATTTTTGCATCTCAGTTTTCTTGTTCACAGCCCAGTTATTGATTTTGCTTTAACCATTCTTTGTGAACTTCTGGAAAACCCAGTAGGCATGTTTTGAAAACATGAGTCAGTGTTTCACACAGACTTATCTGCACCCACCACATATTCAGTCACCAACACAGAACAGCCAAATGAATGGAGACAGGATTACGTAGTAAATAAAGAGAATGGAACATTCTATGATGCACGGACGAGGTCAAAGAAGATAGGAGGGTCGGGCGCGGTGGCTCACGCCTGTAATCCCAGCACTTTGGGAGGCCAAGGCAGGTGGATCACAAGGTCAAGAGATCGAGACCATCCTGGTCAACATGGTGAAACCCCGTCTCTACTAAAAATACAAAAAATTAGCTGGGCATGGTGGCACGTCCCTGTAGTCCCAGCTACTCAGGAGGCTGAGGCAGGAGAATTGCCTGAACCCAGGAGGCGGAGGTTGCGGTGAGCCGAGATCGTGCCATTGCACTCCAGCCTGGGTAACAAGAGCGAAACTCCGTCTCAAAAAAAAAAAAAAAAAAAAAAAAAAAAGAAGAAGAAGAAGATAGGAATTTACCAACTTATTCATTCATTTACTATACAAGTATTTATTATGTAGGATAAACTTTTGGCAAGGTCATATAAAAGCTTAACTTGAAGATTGAATATTGGGAACAGAAAGGAAGAGTGGGGGGAATAAAAAGGCAAGCAATGAGATAAATGGGCCGGACTGAAAGTTAGAGCCTAAAAAGGCATGATGACATAGTAAAAACAAATGAGCTTTAAAATCATAGCATACTTGTATTCAGATATCTCACCTGCCTGTTACTAGCTGAGTTATCTTGTTCATTACTGCCCTCAGTCTACAATCTTTATTTTAGTAGTAATTCTACCATTCAAGGTTGTTATGAGAATTATAGTGCCCAGCAGAATATTTGCACCTAGAAAATAATAAAAAATTGTTTTCTTACTGCTATGGTCTGAATGTTTGTGTCCCCCCAAAACTCCTATATTGAAGTCCTAACTCCCAAGATGATGATATTTGGAAATGGAGTCTTTAGGAGATGATTAGGTCATGAGAATGGAAGCCTGAGAGAGACCCCTTGCCACTTTCCCCACATAAGGACAGAGTGAGAAGGTCCTGTCTGTGAACCAGCAAGCAGATGCTAACCAGACACTGAATCTGCCTGCGCATGGATCTTGAACTTCCCAGGGTCCAGAAATGTGAGAAGTAAACTTCCGTTGTTTATAAGCTACCAGTTTGTGGTGTTTTATTACAGTTGCCCAAATAAACTAAGATACTCATTTTTTCCCCGTTTTTTTCTTTAACTAGATCTTTCTCATTATTTCTTTAAGGTTATGGAGTTTGATAGTCATGCTGGTTTTTGAAATAAATAAATGCAAAGTTGTTGCCTTTCTCCCCACACTTCCTTCACGAGCACTAACAATATCCCATGAGCATTATGAACATGAGTGAAAAAAATCACCAGACACCCAACATTCCATTAAACATGCTGAACATCAGCCATGCTGCATTCTCAGCTAGCAGAAACACTGCCTGGAGTTTGTTAATGAATGGGATTATTTCAGTAGATTTCCTTCCGTTGAACCATCTCTCCAGTTATCCTCCATTCTCCTGCCAGTCTTAATAACTTGTAGCTTCTGAGATAACATCAAAGAGAAGTGCATGGGGATTGATGAAAAGCTCATCTGACAAAAAGCTGGGGGAGTTCAGGTAGAAGGGAATGTTTGTGCTCAGAGTAATTGAGGGAAGCTGATTGTCTATTGAAGGGGACTCCCACTGGTAACTGTTTTATAGTAAGAAAGTTGAAATATGTATTGCAGTGCCAGCATTCCAATCAACTCTTTAACAATTACGAGAAAATGTGGGAAATATGTTCAGTATATTTAGAATCTGAATGGAATCTTATTTAAATTATTACTAGCACTGGAAAAAAGATAACATTGAGTTACCTCAGTATTTGGCTAAATTTATGTTAAGAATTCCAAAATATAACTTTAAGAATTTCATGTTGGGTATAGTAACCAGATATTAGGCTTCAGAAGGAGTTCTTAGAACTTTTTTTTAAAATTATGAACAAAGTAAAAGAGGTGTGCTCCTATTTAAAAATTCATTTACTAAAAACTAGAGCCTCTGTATGACAAATTGGAAAAATGACTCTACTTAAGATATCTTAAGGTCAGCCGAGCATGGTGGCTCACGCCTATAATCCCAGCACTTTGGGAGGCCAAGGTGGGTAGATCACGAGGTTAGGAATTAGAGCAGCTTGGCCAACATATTAAAACCCCATCTCTACTAAAAATACAAAAATTAGCCTGGTGCAGTGGTGGGTGCCTGTAATCCCAGCTACTTGGGAGGCTGAGGTAGGAGACTCACTTGAGCCCAGGGGGAGGAGGTTGCAGTGAGCCAAGATCCTGCCACTGGGCTTCAGTGTGGGTAACAGAGCGAGACTTTGACTCAAAAACTAAAAATTTTGAGATACGTTCCATTGATACCTAGTTTATTGAGATTTTTTAGCATAAAGGGCTGTTGAATTTTGTTGAAGGCCTTCTCTGCATCTATTGAGATAATCATGTGGTTTTTGTCTTTGGTTCTGTTTATGTGATGGATTATATTTATAGATTTCAGTATGTTGAACCAGCCTTCCATCCCTGGGATGAAGCCTACTTGACTGTAATGGATAAGCTTTTTGATGTGCTGTTGCAGTCAGTTTGCCAGTATTTTATTGAAGATTTTTCCGTCGATGTTCATCATGAATATTGGCCTGAATTTTCGTTTTTAGTTGTGTCTCTGCCAGGGTTTGGTTTCAGGATGATGTTAGTCTCATAAAATGATTTAGGGAGTATTCCCTGTTTTTATATTGTTTGCCATGCTCATGGTTAGGAAGAATCAATATCATGAAAATGGCCATATTGCCCAAAGTAATTTATAGATTCAATGCTATTTCCATCAAGCTACCATGGACCTTCTTCACAGAACTGGAAAAAAACACCTTAAACTTCATATGGAACCAAAAAAGAGCCCACATAGCCAGGACAGTCCTAAGCAAAAAGAACAAAGATGGAGGCATCATGCTACCTGACTTCAAACTATACTACAAGGCTACAGTAATCAAAACAGCATGGTACTGGTACCAAAACAGAGATATAGACCAATGGAACAGAACACAGGCCTTAGAAGTAATGCCACACACCTACAGCCATCTGATCTTGGACAAACCTGACAAAAACAAGCAATGAGGAAAGGATTCCCTGTTGAATAAATGGTGTTGGGAAAACTGACTAACCATGTGCAGAAAGTAGAAACTGGACCCATTACTTACTCCTTATACAAAAATTAACTCCAGATGGATTAAAGATTTAAACATAAGACCTAACACCATAAAAACCTCAGAAGAAAACCTATACAATACCACTCAGGACATAGGCATAGGCAAGGACTTTATGACTAAAATACCAAAAGCAATGGCAACAAAAGCCAAAATAGGCAAACGGCATTTAGTTAAACTCCAGAGCTTCTGTACAGCAAAAGAAACAATCATTAGAGTGAACCAGCAGACAACAGAATGGGAGAAATTTTTGCAATCTACCCATCTGACAAAGGGCTAATATCCAGAATCTACAAAGAATTAAAACCAATTTACAGGAAACAAACAAACAAACCCATTCAAAAGTGGGTGAAGGATATGAACAGACACTTTACAAAAGAAGACATATATGAGGCCAAGAAACATATGAAAAAATGCTTATCATCACTGGTCATTAGAGAAATGAAAATCAAAACCACATTGAGATGACATCTCAGGCCGGTTAGATTGGTAATCATTAAAAAATCTGGAGGCAACAGATGCTGGAAAAGATGTGAAGAAACAGGAACCCTTTTACACTTTGGTGGGAGTGTAAATTAGTGCAATCATTGTGGAAGACAGTGTAGTGGTTTTTCAAGGATCTAGAAATAGAAATACCATTTGACCCAGCAATCCCATTACTGGGTATACATTCCAAAGAAGCATAAATCGTTCTATTATAAAGACACATGTACACAAATGTTCATTGTGGCACAGTTTATAATAGCAAAGACTTGGAACCAACCCAAATGCTCATCAAGGATAGACTGGATAAAGAAAATGCGGCACATATACACCATGGAATACTATGCAGCCATAAAAAAGGATGAGTTCATGTCCTTTGCAGGACATAGATGAATCTGGAAACCATCATTCTCGGCAAACTGACTCAAGAACAGAAAACCAAACACTGCATGTTCTCACTCATAGGTGCGTGTTGAACAAGGAGAACACATGGACACAGGAAGGGAAGTGTCACACACTGGGGTCTGTTTTTGGGGGGGGCCTGGGGGAGCACTAGCAGGGCATCAGAGGTTGGGGAGGGACATATTTGGAGAAATACCTAATGTAGGTAATGGGGGGTGGAGGCAGCAAACCACTATATCATGTGTATACCTATGTAACAGTACTGTAAGATCTGCACATGTACCCCAGAACTTAAGGTATAATAAAATAAAAAAATTTTAAAAAAAGATAGCTTAATGTTTCATGGAGGTATAACATTAAAAAGTTTCAATAAAATGTTTTTCTTTTTCTTTCATACTCCTAATATTTTATGTTAGTATTATGAAGGCTAATCACACTTATGTTTCTCACAAATTACTGGAGCAAAGTGGCCAGGTTTTTTTTTTTTAAATAAAAAACAGAAAGGAAAGAAAGTGTGGGTTCAAATTAAACCTGGAAGACCTGATAAAGGGTGAAAAGTAAATCAATATTTATAATATGAGTGCTTGAAATGTTATTCTTGGCACCTTGGACATGTTATTTAGTCCTGAAAATAACCCAGGGAGGTAGTATTATAGTCCTTGTTTTACATAAATACTGAAAATTATATTTTAAATGTATTTTGAGCACTAGGGAATTCATGATTATTGGTTGTGTATAGCTTACTTGTAGTGTCCAGTTAAACAAACATTATCTAGATCAGGGATGTCCAATTTTTTGGCTTTCCTGGACAACATTGGAAGAAGAGTAGTTGTCTTGGGACACACATAAAATACACTAACATGAACATAGCTGATGAGCTTTAAAAAATAGCAAAAAAAAAAAAAAAACAATGTTTTAAGAAAGTTTATGAATTTGTGTTGGGCCACATTCAAAACTGTCCTGGGCTGGATACAGCCCGTGAACCATGGGGTGGGCAAGCTTGATCTTGACAAAGAATATTGGGTCTGTCTCTTGAGTCCTTTCAGTTCACCTGGACCTTCCCTCATGTATGTAAACATTGAGAGATTTTTCTAAGCATATTGACACCTTTTCATTGATACATTTTCTTTAAACAATTAACCAATTAGGAATTTATTTGATACATATGTACCTTCCACTGTGTGGTAAATCCAACAGAAAAAAAAAATTAGGTTCTTGGTCTTCAAAGAAAGTTTATTCTTTTTAGGGATGCAATATGAACCTATTTGAGGGCTCCAATACAGCACCAAAATGCTACATTTTATAGCATCAATAATTAAAGTTGTTCTATTCAGGAAGAAGTCATCTTTTCGAGCTGGAATACATAGGGAGTTCTCATAAAAAAGTAAAGCTTGCATTTTGCTTTGATATTTCTCTGGCTTAAGGATGGAGAAATGGTCTAGGAGTAGTCAGGAGAACATGGACATCCTGATCATATGCGATGTTAAAAAAAGCACTTGTCTAAAGTAGTTTGAAACTCTGAGATCAAAGATATATTTTGTAACTCAAAATATATCTTTCAATGCAACCTGTCCTGTTTCTGCTGCCAGTAATGCTTACTTCTGGTATAAATATTATCTCTAGAAGTCATCATTTAAAATGTCTGTATCTTTTGAAGAGGCTAAAAGTGGGTTTTTCTCTGACTAGAATAAAAAGAAGGCATTAAGATAAGATATGATCCATTGTTAAAAAAAATGGGGGGGCATAAATGCAGAGGTGATAACAAAGCAGAGACATCAATGTCACATGTTGTATTTTGAAATGTCCAATGTTAGGAGCTTAATAAGGAAATAAGCCTGTCATTAGAATAATTTACTATTAGTAATTTACTAATGTCTCTAACAGTAAAGATAAGCATTTCATACATATTTTTGACTTTTGAATAAACAAACTAGGTTAACTAGCATGAACAAGGTTTTCTTTTGGATACCTGTTGAGTATTGTCATTGACTCCTTTAATAGTACAGCTAGCTCATGTCCGAATATGTATGTGACTTCAGCCTGAGGTTATTGACTCACTTCTAAAACAAAAATCAGATGGGAGGTATGAAGTTCAAAACATATTATTGAAATGTTCTGACTATGGAAATATTAAACCAAAATATTCTAGTTTTGGGTGTTGTGTGAAAAATGTTATTCCAAATCAACATTTTCCTAAATTGATTTCATGAAATAAAGCTTCCATGGGAAATTACAAGATGTTATTTGAGCAGCAGAAGGAGGTTCTGTGGTGAAGTAAATTTGGGAAACACTTATTCATGTAAACAGAGTTTCTGTTTACTTGTTTTTGCTGCAAGAACACCTAGAACATCTAACATGCTGGCATATGTTGTGGTTTCCAAGAGGCAAATTGACAAAGCAATTTTTTTCAATTTGTATTTGACCCTGGGAGTAATGTTCTATGGAAAGCACTTTAGAAAATGTTCTAACATGATTTGAAATTCTAAAAGCTATCTGTAGATAAGATATTAATGCCTTTTCAAAGGGAAAAACCCAGAATTTAATATAAATACATGCAACATTAATTTGAAACAGGCTATTTCAAATAAACCCAATACACCTATATTTTGAATTCCACATTTGTGGAGCAGAATCAAAGAAAATATATAAGACTTCTAACTCAGAGGTTTTACAACTACAAGTTCACTGGGGAGACCCTTTATCTTGCGACTACTTTCAGCCACGTGAGCAGTCACAGTATGAAAATATACCAGCACAAAAGTCTGTGCTGTAGGAGAAGTAACCTTTTTTCCTGCTACATGTAATGTAGATACTTCTTTTACTATTCTTTCCTGCAGGCTATTTAATTTCCTGCAGGCTATTCAATTTCCTGCAGTGTTTGTTGATAAATTTTTAACATATCTGGACCAGCTAACAAAAGATGAGCTACCAGAGACTAGCCTTGTGTTTAATCCATCTACAGCAATGTTTCATTCATACAGGGTCTAACCGTGTGCCACTAATTATAGCTGCAGTTAGCCCCAGAGTGTAGGTTCGGCATTAACAGCAACTTGATGAATCTTTGGCCACTTTATAAACTAGCATTGGCACCTTCTCGAATTGTTCACACTAAATCTAATGTGTTTATGTTCTTTCTTAAGGCTTTGTGAATGATCTTGTTAATTTGCTGTGTATTTTGTGATATCCATGCTAAAATATCTTAGCACAAAACTTGGCATAGTTATTGGATTTAAGGATGTGGGTATGTAAACAGAATTCATATGTCTCTCTGGGTGTTTTTTTTGTTTTTTGGGTTTTTTTGTTTTGTTTTGTTTTGTTTTGTTTTTGTTTTTTTTTGTAGAGACATGGTTTCACTATGTTGCCCACGCTAATCTTAAACTTCTGGGCTCAAGTGATCCTCCCACCTCAGCCTCCTAAATTGATGGGATTACGTACATCAGCCACCATGCCCAATGTTTGGTATGTTTCAAAGGCAGAATCTAAAGTGAACTTTAACCCCTTCTCTCAGTTATGTCATCGTCCTTTGGAAAGTGGAGGAATAATACAAAACAAAGGAACAGCAATTTCTTACCCTGTCACAGCTACCTATTTGTGTGTATTTTGTTTTGCCTTGACATTACAGTCTAGGGAAGGTAATAATATTCTGCCATCTATCTTTAACATGATCATAAGTATGATTTCCAGCACACAAACCAAGCGACATCTTTGTTATCTTTCACTAAATTACAATTTCATACTTATTAAAGTTATTAGATGTGTTGAAATAACCACAATTGGAAAAGCAACCTGACTGTAATTGGTTTTTGCTCTTTCTTTCTATATGGGACTGCCTTTGACTTCAAAGAGGTATCTTAGTTCAGAATAGAGGATAGAACAGGAACCTGTGAAATGATTCATGGGAGGAGATGGAAGTAAATGATTAGTTCATGTGCCTCTAGTCTCCAGTAATGGCATAAATCCTTAGGGCAGTTCTTTAATGTCAGCCTGAATGCCTGCCTGTGTCAAATCACATATAGGCTAGCACATATTATGAATTAAGAAATCTGGGGAATGAACAAAAATTCCTTTATACAGCTGTTCATTTTCAAACGATGTCACATAGACTTGAAGATACAGGAGGAAAGCAAAATATTGCTCTCATTTAACCATAAAAACTGTATTTGCGTGTTTATAAACACAAAGACCATTCACATAAGGCTAAGTACCTTTTTGGAACAAGAGAAAACATGGTTAATTGATTGTGGGCTAAGGCCTATCTGTGACTTCTCAGGTCCACAAACTACTTTATTCCTAGATTGAAAGTTGTTAAGGTCTGTTGATTCTTAAAATAACGAGGAAGGCAATGAATATATAGCATGCTTATTACTGTGTCATTTAAATCATTGAATTTTATAACAGCCCTTCTCTCCCTGGGTGAATAAAACTTAATATGTGCGGTTTCCTTTGCATTACATGATACACGTTGAAGAATATTCTCTTAGGGAGTTAATATCACAAGTTGAAAAACAATTCCTTCATCACTCTTAACAGAAGTCACCGAGGAGTACCAGACATGCTAATGTATTCAGCTGGCCACTACCAAATCACAGGCCCCAAACAGAGGAAAGAAAGTCGTCAATGAAGAGACAAGAACTAACTGTAACACATTGAAGATAAGACAGCCCAACAACAAGAATTCCTCTTTGATAAGTGATGGAGAAGTCACACTCTAACAGCAGGTCTCATTTTCAGAAACACTATTATCAGATGCAAAAGTACAAAGATCTGGACAAGGTGTACCTTCCTTTCCTTGTTCCACTGGTGCTCTCTTCAGCCCTCGACTCTCTGCCACCCAATGCCCAGAATGCTACAGGTTACGTATAACCCCTCTGAAAATGCTGTTTTCTGATGGGAACCCTGAGAATACTGCCCTTCAACAGGAAACTGGTTGGTGATCCACCTACATGAAAAGTCATCACCAATTCCTGTTCCTTCTCTGCTGAAGCCAATGTAATGCTAAGGAAATCCAGGTTTCTAAAACATTCTGTCTCATCAACTCCTTTTTTTTGTTTGTTTGTTTGTTTGTTTGTTTGTTTTTGAGATGGAGTCTTGCTCTGTTGCCTAGGCTAAAGGGCAGTGGCATGATCTCAGCTCACAGCAACCTCCACCATCCGGTTTTCAGGGATTCTTCCGCCCCAGCCTCCTGAGTAGCTGGAATTACAGGCACCCACGATCATGCCCAGCTAATTTTTGTAGAGATAAGGTTTTACTATGTTTTCCAGGCTGGTCTTGGAACTCCTGACCTCAGGTGATCCATTCGCCTCCCAAAGTGCTGGGTTTATAGGTGTAAGCCACCACGCTGGCCCCGTCAACTCCTTCTATTAGAAAGAAGGTTTTGTTACCTCTTTGAGCATTTGTAAAAGTATGCTATGTTTGGCATCTGGGGATGGTCATCAGTATTATGTTTAGTATATCTGTCTTCTGAGAGAATTATTTATATAATGAAGAATGGTAAGAAAAAAACATATCTCAAGTTTGTGTGGCAAGCTATTCAATATAAATCAACTAGGGGGGAAATGCTATACAAAGGAATAAAGGCAGCTCTTACCTAAAAGAAAATAAAAACTATTTTAGAAAAAAAAAAAAAAGCAAAGTTGTGTGTGGTGGCTTACGTCTGTAATCCTAGCATTTTGGGAGGCCAAAGCAGGTGGATCACCTGAGGTCAGGAGTTCAAGACCAGCTTGTCCAACATGGTGAAACCTCATCTCTACTAAAAATACAAAAATTAGCTGGGTGTGGTGGTTCATACTTGTAGTCTCAGCTACTCAGGAGGCTGCGGCAGGAGAATTGCTTGAACCCTGGAGGCAGAGGTTGCAGTGAGCCAAGATCGTTCCATTGCATTCCAGTCTGGGCAACAGTGAGATTCCATCTTTTAAAAAAAAATGCAGAATACATTGTAATGGGTACTAGACGCAGCTCTCTTTATGTGTTTCCCTTTGTGTGGCACCTTTCATTTAGGATAGGTTTCAAACCCACAGAGCCATTGCTGTGAGTTTGGTCTCTGGAATTGGCAGGTATAGGTAGGAACTTTATATGTGTGGCCCTATGTTAATCTCTGCAAGCTTGAGTTTTCTCATATATGAAACATAATTAACAATAAGATATAAGATACTTTGTAAAACTGTTGTTAGGATTAAAAGAGGTGTAAGTTCTAGGATTATTCAGCACATATTGCAAACATTTTTTGTGAGGATTAAGTATGATAAGCCATGTGAAGGTCATAGGTGCATCCTGCGAGGTCTTCAGTGCACGTTATCATCCCTTCTCTCTTCTCCTTCTTAATGGTCATTTCTTATCTCCTTCAGGGAAAGCACAGACTGCATGTAGACACTGGAATGGAGGGTGATTGGTGTGGCCTGATTCCTGTTGGACAGCCTTGTACTCAGGTTACAACCACAGGTCTGAAGTGGAACCTCAGTAAGTAGAACCTTTCCATAAAGGAATGAATGATTTCTTTTCTTTTCTTTTTTTCTTTTTTCTCTTTTTATTTCTTTTCTTTTCTTTCTTTCTTTCCTTCTTTTTTTTTTAATGTCTCTATGGTCTGTACCTAGGAGGAATTGCTGGGTCATACGATAGCTCTATGTTTAACCTATTGAGGAACTGCCAGACTACCTTCCAGTGCGCCTGAACCATTTTACATTTCTATGTGCAGTATAAATAAGAGTGTTCCAGTTTCTCCACATTCTCACACTTGTTACCGTCTGTTTTCTGTCGTATAGCCATCCAGCATGTGAAGGTGGCATCTCATTGGGGTTTTGATTTCCATTTCTCTGATGACTATGTCAAGCATCTTTCCTTGTGCTTAGGGAACATTTATGTATCATCATTGGAGACATGTCTGTTCAGATCTTTTACCCATATTTTATTTGGCCATATTTACATTGAGTTGTAAGAGTCCTTTATATATTGTAGATACAAGGCCTTTATTCAGGTGTGTGACTTGCAAAAACTTTTTAGTCCTTGGCTTATATTTTCACTTCCTGAAATTTCATTAACTAAATTAATAAACGTTAATGAAGTCTATGTTTTTTCTTTTATGGATCATACTTTTGATGTCATAACAAAGAACTCTTTGCCCCACCTTCTTCATGATTTTGTGTATTTGAAAAACGTATTTTACTTTTCTAGAGAAGCAGCAAATTCTTTTTGTAGTCAAATCTCTGACATAAGATTTGTTGCTCTTACTAAATTTTAAAATGTTTTTTAGTGATTGTGAACTATATTAGGTCCCAGTAGTACTAAAACTATTTGATTTTAAAATATTAAAAAGTAAGGGGCTCCTGTTCATGAAATAAATGCTGATTCCAAAAGGAACTGTCAGTCATTGTGAGATGAATCAACTCTAGTCTTTCTAAGAATAGCAGTAATTTAATCAAAGAGCTCTGATTGAACATCAAAGGGGTCATCTCCTGATTGACCAATACGCTAAGGTTGTACAAGTAAAATACAGAACTCTATGTCATTCTTTTCTAACAGGTAAAGTATTTAGATGACCAGAAGAAAATAAATCTATTTCCACGAAATAAATATTTTGAAACAAAAAGACTTGAAAAAGACCTTTCTGTGAGCCACTGCAGAAACAATTAGGAAAAACTAGAAATATTTTGAAACACATGTCTAGAGAGCTCATCAGAATTTGAAAGGACTGCGGGAATACATCTCCTCCAGTGCACAGAAATTTATGACAGGCTTTGAAGCTGTTTAGCTGAAACTGACGTGAGCTCTCACTGGAAGCTTTTTTGAAAACATTCTGGCCCAAAACAACTGTTTTATTTTTTACAGTTCTCATTATTTCCAAGGGCACCCAATCTAGACAGTGGTGAACTTCCTGCTGGATCTTGGAGTGATCGTACTTTTAAGGGCTGGCACCATGAAGAGCACTAAGTGGAGTAAAGAGGAATGTTGGCACTAGGGGTAGATGTCCCAGCTTCCTTTTGCTTACAGTAATTAAAAAGAGTCATACATTAGACATGATTCTTGGATCTTTAGAATGTCCTTTGATCCTGTACTTCCCACAATAACATACACATTGTATTAGTCCATTTTCATATTGCTGTAAAGAACTACCTGAGACTGGGTGGTTTATGAAGAAAAGAGGTTTGCCTGACTCACAGTTATGCAAGCTTACTAGGAAGCACGACCAGGAGGCCTCAGGAAACTTACAATCATGATGGAAGGTGAAAGGGAAGCAGGCACCTTCTTCACATAGCAGTAAAAGAGAATGCAAGTGATGGAGGAGGTGCCACACACTTTAAACCATCAGATCTCATGAGAAGTCGTTCACTACCAGGAGAACAGCAAGAGGGAAGCCTGCCTCCATGGTTCAGTCACCTTCCACCAGGTTCCTTTACCAACATTAGGAATTACAATTCAGTATGAGGTTTGGGTGGGGACATGAGTCAAATCATAGCACACATCCTAATTTCGGATAAGGTTTTCTCTGGTAAGGGGGCCTTCAGCATGATGAGGGCTGGGCTCTTAACCTTCCTGAGATAACTTTTGATCCTGCCTGCATACGATATACCATTACTTATTTATATAGTTACATATCACTTTGACTTTTGAAGTAATTATTTTTTCTACAACATCATGAAAAATAAGAAACTAAACTTAATGGAATATGCAAAGCAATAAAGTTGAAACAGAGTGCCTCATCAGCTACCTGTTGTCAAAGTGCAAATTCATGGGGTCTTCTGATAGGTAATACTGCCTCGTTAAAAATTAATAAAAGTAAATGTGGTATCATGTTGACTTGAAGAAAAGTGAGTAGATTTCATTCACAGAGAGGGTCCCTGCTTTCCTCAGTGCTATTGTCTGTGAACACAGAGCCCTGAGGTCGGGGTCATTTTGTCAGTCATGGCTACAAAGGGACAGGGTGAAGGGTGAGCTTGCAGAAAGAGGAAGAAGGATGCAGACACTTAGTTGGGGGCAGCTCACTTCTTGGGTTAATGGGAGTAAGCAAGTCCTTGTGAAGAAACGTCAAGGCCCTCAGGTGTGGCCTCGTGGCTTGATCTCTATCAATCTCCACCCACTCTAAGTACATGATGCCATACGTTCTAAAAGTAGTCAGATTTATCTGTTACCAGTTTGCAATATTTCACATGCCATTCTAATGTTAAAAAAAAAATCATTTGAATGATAACCTAGGTGCTGATCACCCAGGAGTGATACTTTTCAAATATTACTGAAGCTACCTATATGTACAGTCTTTTATTTCATAGCAATATGCTATGAATATTCTTTGACTTGTGTCTTGTACAAGAGTCTCTCTGGGATATATACAGTTGGGAGTAAAATAGCTGTGTCATAGACAATCACATCTTCACCTTTATGAGATACACCATATTGCTCTGCACCATGTTTGTACCAATGTGCACTCAGCTGAGGAGTATGTAAAAGTTCCCCTGTTCTATAGCAACAATTCTTGCTGTTATAAAACTTAATCAGTTTTTTTGCCAGCCTGATGAGTGTAAATGATATGTTTTTATGGTCTCTGCTGATAAGGATAAGCATCTTTTTGTAGTTACTATTCATGCTGGTTTCTTCTGTGAATCGTTACTTTCTTTTGCCTACTTTTCCATTGGGATGTTAATTCTTAGAAGTTCCGAAGACTGTCTTTTTCCTGGCTATACTTTGGCTTTTCAGTTTGTTTACGGTGTTTTTATGTGAACAGAGGTTACTGAGTTAAATGTAGTCAAAATTGATCAGATTTGTAATTTTTGTGTAAGTCGCCTTTCTGTTCCCTATGGTCATAAATACACTCTCAACTTAAGTTTTACGTTTCACGTTTGGGTCTTTTCTTTCACCCGTAATTGATTTTTGTGTATGATAACTGATTGTTCTAGCATCATTTATTATCCTTTCTCCAGTGATTTTCAGTGTAGCACAGGTGTTCATATGTATGGATATGTTTCTTGGATCTGTTTTGTTCCCTTGGCTTACCTACTTCTTCCTATACTGAAGCCATACTGCCTTCATTACCATAGCTTTAGAGTAAATACTGAAATGTGTTGAGTCCTCAAACCTTGTTCTTCAAAATTGTCATGCTATTCCTGGTTTTTTGCACTTCTTTATGAATTTTAAAAGTAACTTGACCAGTGTCTCTCTCACACAATTCTATCATAATTTTTACTGCAATTACTCTTAATGCATAGATGATTAATTTGGGAAGAATAGAATGATTGACAAAGAAAATTTCTACATGAAATTGAGTCTTCCCATCCAAAAAATTTACTTTTGCTCTCTATTTACTTAGAACTTGTAAATTCCTTTCAATAATTTTATAATTTTCTCTGTAAATATCCTATGTATCTTTTATTAGGTTTATTTCTATAAACCCTGTATTTTGTGTTCCTAGTATACATTATACTTTAAAAAATACATTTTCTGTTTCTTGGCGAGATATAGACATGTAATTGATTTTTGCCTATTATGTTAATATATTGATGAACATTTATTATTTCTGCAACTGTGGCTATAGAGTCACTTGGTTTTCTATACACAATCGTATTTCTGTTAATAATCAAGTTTTCTTCTGCAGTCTGTAACAGATAGAATTGTTTTAAGTTATTATAATGGACTGAAATGGTGGTTTCCTCACGTAACAATGTGCAGAGGTAAGTACTTATAGGGCAAGGTTTCTATGATTCCCTCAGCCTTTGTCTCAAAATCTAAGATGTCTGTTGCAGCTTAAGCTGTATCGTGCCCCAGTGGGCATCAGAAGAGAGGAAAGGGAAGGGAGCAGAAAGGGTTTATAACAGGGATCAGAGGCATCAGAGACATCAGAGATTCCGAGCATTCTCAGAAACCTTTCCTGTGTGTCATCTTTTGCCTCAGTGGCCAAAACTGTCACAGTAACCACCCTAGTTTCAAGGGAGACTGCACGTGCAATTTTTTATCCAAGTACATTGTCACTCCAAATAAAACTGAGGTTCCATCAGTAAGGAAGAAGAGAATGACTAGGAGTCTGCTTTTCTGTCAAAAAAATGCCTTTGCTTCATTCATCATCTTGAACATTTTTTCTATGTGTATCATAAAAAATTTATTTTAGCTTTCTTTCAGCCATATTCATATGGATTGCTCTTGCTTCTGTTGAAAAATCTACAATCAATGAAATTCTTGTTTATAATCTGTCAGATGTTCTCTAGACCTTATGTTTTGCCTTGATAGTCTAAAGTTTTGCAACAATATGTTTACATGTAACCTTTCTTTTGTTCTAGTTGCTTTTTATTCAGTCTGATAATTGGTGTAGTTCATCAATTCTGAAAATTCTTAGCCATTTCTCTTCTTCAATTGCTTCCCCTCCTTTTTTTTTCTATTCTTTTCTCCTTGAACTGTTAGTAAACATGTTAGTCCTCAGCATCCCTTTTCCTTGTTTATTCTTTGTGCAGTCTCAGTTGTTGGTCCCCTCCTACCCCCGACCCCACCATTTCTCTTTTCACTGTTTCTGTCTTTGGCTGTTTCTTATCTACCATTTAATGATTGGGTTTTGAATTTAATAGATTTATTTTTCACTCTTGTCCTCCTACTCAGCCGTGTTCCATACTCTAAATATTCTCAGAACAAAGATTCTCTTCAATAATTTACTAAAGCTACCCAGTTTTCCAAAATCTCCTGCCAGGAGATAACTACTTAATGCATTTATAAATTTGTGTTAATGGATATTAATAGCTCAAAGTTGGGTTTCCTTCCAGGATAATCCTGGTGAATTTAGCAGGGTGTATTTAGGTTGATATTCAATTGTAATACCTATACAGTCAAGTAGCAGTATACTCTGTGTATGGGTTTGTGGTTATTTCTAGAAGTTTTTGACTTTTCACAAAGGATTGGAACAATAATCAGAATTGTAATATTAATATTCATATGATAGTTTACATTTTTAAAAGTCCTTTAAATATTACCATAGGTCTGTGTGACAGGTTGGATTGTCTGTATTTTTCGGATATGGAAATAGTAGTTAAAAGCTCTAATTGGCCTAAATTTACATAATTACGGATTAATGCCCTCAAAATTTGAAATCAAGTCTTCAATACTGTTTATCTTTGTATCCAATTAGTAAGTGAAGGATTTATATAAAATAAGCAGATGTTTTAAACATTTACTGAAATGAATTTTGGATAAAGAGAAGATTGGAGAAAGGTAACTACATGGGAAAGCAAAGATGATATGAAAGAGAAGATAATGGCACAGAATGGAAAGTAATGGCAAGAAAAATGAAATTCTGAGGGACAGAACTTTTAACTCTTCTACACTTTTGCCTAAGGAAAGAATTAAATGGAGTTGCCTTCTTTTTTGCCCAGGCTTCTTTATATAGCACTCATATTGAGATTGAAATTATGTATTCATTGTACTTTCTTTTATTTTTTTTTCAAAGAAATAAAGAAATAAATGACAGAAGGAAATAATTTCTCAGCATTGACTAAAAGAGACCCAACTCTTTTAACCTAAGGGAAAGAGTTTTAAAGAGAGAAATTATGAGAAAACAGTTTGAAAAGATTTTCCATCTCTCTGAAAATAAAAAAGCTATAATAAGCATATACAGGTACCATGGTTTTCTGCAGGAGTTTTCTGTGAAAATTTTTAAGTGCCAACCTAACAAGGGAACAGTTCATGCATCTGTAAAATTACACTTGCTAATAATGCATTTTCAGTGAGAAATGCTCTTAATTCTCCCTCCATTGTAACTCACAAAGCAATTGTAGGTATTTGTCATAGTACAGCTATAGCTATTCCCACCTAGGTTATGACCTCTTGTGAACTAGTGCTTCTAATGTGTGAGATGTTTTATGTCTTTAGATGTCTTTGTTATTATTTTAATTATTGATATTCCAGACGAGTACTCCAAAAGACACTCTGAAACTGTGACATCAGTATTTCTCGTTTGAGTCAGGGACAATGTCTTTCATATGGTAAGTCTTCTGTAATCAATGACTTACTCTGAAATGAATTTAAAAATGTTAAAATTTTTCCAGGGAAAAAACTTTTCTCAAGTTAACAAGTTGGTGAAATGATTTCATTTTATCACATTTAGGATGCCATTGATTTTAAGATATGTATTATTTTATGTATACCAAGAAAAAATATACTAATTATAATTGCAGGGATGTAGGAAAATAAGACATATTAGAACTGATGAAATTTAATAGACCAAATAGAAATGTAATTGATTTAAGTTCCTTATAGATTCTGTATATTAGACCTTTGTCAGATGCATAGTTTGCAAATATTTTCTCCTACTCTGTAGGTTATTTACTCTCTTGATAGTTTCTTTTTCTCTGCAAAAGCTCTTTAGTTTAATTAGGTCCCATTTGTCAATTTTTGTTTCTGTTGCAATTGCCTTTAGTGTCTTTGTCATGAAACCTTTGTTAGATTCTATGTCCAGAATGGTATTTCTTAGGTTATCCCCAGGATTTTTAGAGTTTTAGGTTTTACATTTAAGTCTTTACTCCATCTTGAGTTGATGTTGGTATGTAGTTTGAGGACAGGGTCCAGTTTCAATCTTCTACATATGGCTAGCCAATTCTCCCAGCACCATTTATTGAATAGGGAATCTTTTTCCCATTTCTTGTTTTTGTCAGCTTTGCTGAAGATCACATGGTTTTGGTGTGTGGCATTACTTCTGGGCTTTCTATTCTATTCCTTTGCTCTATGTGTCTGTTTTTATTCCATTACCATGCTGTTTTGGTTACTGTAGCCTTGTAGCATGATTTGAAGTCAGGTGCTGCCTCCAGCTTTGTTCATTTTGCTTAAGAATGCCTTGGCTACTTAGACTATTTTTTTGGTTTCATATGAACTTTAAAATGATGTTTTCTAGTTCTGTGAAGAATATCATTGGTAGTTTAGTAGGAATAGCATTCAATCTTTAAATTGCTTAGGACAGTATGGCCATTTTAACAATATTGATTCTTCCTATCTGATCATGAAAACAAAATTTTCCATTTTGTTACATCATCTCTGATTTTTCTGAGAAATGTTTTGTAATTCTCATTGTAGAGATCTTTCACCTCCCTGGTTAGCTCTATTCTGATCCAAAAAAAAACAAACAACCCTGTTAAAAAGTGGGAAAAAGGCATGAACAGACACTTTTCAAGAGAGGACATACATGTGGCCAACAAGCATATGAAAGAAATGCTCAACATCACTAATTATTAGAGAAATGCAAATTAAAACTACAGTGAAATAACCATCTCACGCCAGTCAGAATGCCTAATCATTAAAAAATCAGAAAATAAAAAATGCTGGCAAGGTTACAGAGAAAAGGGAATGCTTTATACTCTGCTGAGGGAGTGTAAATTAGTTCAGCCACTGTGGAAAGCAGTGTGGAAATTCCTCAAAGAACTTAAAACAGAATTATCTTTTGACCCAGTAAACTTATTTTTGAATATATACTCAAAATTATCTAAGTCTTTCTGTCATAAAGACACATGCATATGTTCATTGCAGCACTATTCACAATAGCAAAGACATGGAATCAACCTAAATGCCCATCAACAGTAGACTGGATTAAAAAATGTGATAAATACATACCATGGAATACTATGCAGCCATTAAAAAGAAAAAGATCATGTCTTTGTAGGAACATGGATGGAGCTGGAAACTATTATCCTTAGCGAACTAACACAGGAGCTGAAAACCAAATACCACATGTTCTCACTTATACGCAGGAGCTAAATGATTAGAACTTAGGACCACAAAGAAGGAAACTATACACACTGATGTCTACTTGATGGGGGAGGGTGGGAGTGAAAGAGGAGCAGAAAAAATAACTATTGTATACTTGGCTTAGTACTTAGGTAATGAAATAATATGTAAAACAGACCCCCATGATACATGTTTACCTATGTAACAAACCTTCATATGTACCACTAAACGTAAAAGAAAGGTTAAAAAAAAAAAGAAAATGTGGTACATATAAACCATGGAGCATTATGCAGCCATTAAGAAGAATGAGGTCATATCCTTTGCATTGACATGGATGGAGCTAGAGGTCATTATCCAAAGCAAACTAATGTAGGAACAGAAAAACAAATAATACACCAAGTATTCTCACTTACATGTGGGAACTAAACAATCAGAACACATGAACACCAAGAGTGGAACAATAGACACTGGGGCCTACTTGAGGGCGGAGGGTGTAATTAGGGAGAAGATCAGAAAAAATATCTATCAGGTGTCATGCTTATTACCCAGGTGATAAAATAATCTGTACACCAAACCCTCATAAACCACAGTTTACCTATATAACAAACCTGACCATGTACCCCTGAACCTAAAATAAGAGTGAAAAAAAAAGAAACAGAAAGATTTCTGAATGTCTTTTGAAGGATTGTTAGGCCTGGTCTAAAAGATCGTTTCTGAGTTATTGATTCTATGGGAAACTTAGCCTTTCGTTGTTTTTGATTATTTTGCCACTCTGTTTAGTTAGAAGCTAACTGGTAAGGGGCTGATTGTAATATAAATAATTACTGTATAAGTCAAATGAGTTTTTGTTCTGATAAAATGCAGTGGATTCTTACCCTATAGAATTGTCCAGTTTCCTATTCATTAACAAACTCATGTCAGCATTCTTGATTATCTACAGATGTGTCTGTCCATTGTAGAGTCTCCTTGAAGCAGTTTTTTTCTTTTTTACAGGTTTTTTTCATTAATTCATGACAAAATATCTGACATGTTCATTTTACATTTGTATGAGCCATTATTTTACCTTTTAAAAGTTATTTGTTAACAAACCAAATTGCAATCACTTGTGATATTTTAAGGCTCACAAGCTGTTGCAGTCTGTCTTTTTAAAAATGTGTATTTTGTTATTGCAAAATACTATTTAACTTCCAAGTTGAGGTCAGCGGTAGCCCTGGCAACAAAGGGCCGGTTACGTCACTTCCGTATTTGTGCATTGGGAAAAGGTCTCACAAAGAGCTATGCTGCGCTATCTTTGTCTAAAAAGGATCATGGCCATGACTTTGTGCCAAGCCAAGCAAAAAGAATCAGACCAGTATGATCTTCTAGAAGGCAAGCATTGATTCTAGTTCCAGTAAACTAAACTAGAAAGAAATGTCATCTGTTTTTTTAAACATGTTTGAGGTATAATTCACGTATCATACAATTCACTAATTTAACATGTATAGTCAATGGTATTTAGTATATTAAAATATGTGTGCAGCCATCACCAGACAGATTTAGAAAGTTCATTCTTTCAAAGAAAAACTAAGTATCCTTTAGCTGTCACCTTCACATTCCCCGATCCCATGCCTTTTTGCTCCAGTCCTAAGCAACTACTTCTCTATTTTTATCTCTAGATTTTCCTATGCTAGTCTTTCATATGAATTGAATCATGTAATATAAAGATTTTTGTGACTGACTTCTTTCACTTAGCATAACATTTTTAAGGTTCATTGATATTTCATTCACTTATATGGGTGCATAATATTCCACTGTATGATTATACCACATTTTATCTAATTGTCAATTAATGGACATTTGAATTGTTTCCACCTTTTGCTTATTGTAAGTAAAGCTGCTATACACAATCATAGAAATTTCTGTGTAGACATGTCTTTATGAGGGGTATATAAGTAGGAGTGGGGTTTCGGAGCATTATTGTATTTTTATGTTTAATTGCTGAAGAACTTCCAGACTATTTTCCAAAGGAACCACATCGTTTTCTGTTCCTACCAACAGTGTATGAGAGTTTCAATTTTGTCATGTCCTTACCAACACTTACTTTTATCTGACTTTTTTATTCCAGCCAATCTGGTGTGTGTGAAGTGATATCTCATTGTGGTTTTGATTTATATTTTCCTGATGAATAATGATGTAAAATATATATTTCAGGTACTTCTTGGCCATCTGTATACCTTTCATGTAGATTCTTCATCCATTTTTAAATAGAGTTATTTGTCTTTTTATCATTGAATTATTAGAGTTCTTTATATATTCCAGATACAAGTCCCTTATCAGATATATGATTTGCAAATATTTTCTTTTATTTTGTGGGCTTTTTGCTTTCTTAATGGTATTGTTTAAAGCAAAAAGAAAAACTTTTAATACTGAGAAAGTCTTATTTATCTATATTTTTTTCAGTTGTTGCTCATTCATTTACATCATATCTAAGAATTGGTTGTCAAATCCAATGTCATGAAAACTTATTCTTACATTTCCTTTTAAGAATTTATAGTTTATATGCTTACATTTAGGTTCTTGATCTGTGCTGTATTAATTTTTATATATAATTTGTGTAAGTTATAGCTAGGATTCTAACAGACATTGTGTTGATTCTATAGATTATTTTGGAGAGTATAGCCATCCTAACAATGTTGTCTCCTAATCCATGAACGTGGAATGCTTTTCATTTATTCATATCTTATTTAATTTCTTTCCATGTTCTTTTTAATAGTATAAGTTGTATACTACTTTTGTTACACTATTTCATATTTTTATGCTGTAGTAAATGGAATTAATTTTATTTTGGGATTGTTCATTGTAAGTGTATAGAAATACAATTGATTTCTGCAATTTATCTTGTATCCTGCAACCTTGCTGAACTTGCTTTTCAGGACTAATGAATTTTTAGCAGATTTCTTAGAGGTTTCTATATACAAGATAATGACTTCTGCAAATAGAAATACTTTTACATCTTTTCAAATCTGGATGCTTTTTCTTGCCAAATTGCCCTGGCTAGAACCTCAGGTACAGTACTGAATAAAAGTGTTGAGAATGTACATCTTTGTTGTGTTCCTGATCTTAGGAAGAAAGCATCTAGTTTTCTACTCTTAAGAATGATGTTAACTGTACGCTTTTCATAGATGTCCTTTATTAGGACTAAGGGAGTTATTTTCTATTTCCAGTTGTTGAGTGGCTATATCATGAAAATGTGTTGGCTTTTGTAAAATATCTTTCTGCATATATTGAAATGAACATTTGATTTTAAAACTTCTATTGATATGTATTACATTAACTGAATTTCAAGATATTAAATTAAACTTGCATCCATGGACTAAATCCAACTTGGTCATAATGTATAATGTTTTTGTGTGTTGCTGGATTTGGTTTCTGACTATTTTGCTGAGGATTTTTGCATCCATATTCCTAACAGATATTGTTCTGTGGCTTTCTCTTCTTATGATGTCTTTATCTGGTTTTAGTATCAGGATAATACTGAGATCTGCTCTTAAAGTTCAGGTATTCAAGAGAGAAACTGGGGAAGTTGGCCAAGGCAGCAAGCACAACCCAATTAAAGTAGAGCTAGCAGGCAAGGTGCAGAATGTGGGGTATATGACATAGAGGGAATTTTATAGTGTAGGAAATTTTATGTTTGACAGTATATTTGAAGATAGATTTAGAATGGGTATTGTTTGATAGGTAGATCAAAAAGTTAACATTTGTTAAAATTTTTATGATGTAAGTTTTCAGATGTATCAGTTCCCTATTGCTGCTTTAACAAATTACCACAAACTTCATGGCCTGAAACAACACAAACTCATTATTTTACAGTTTGGAGGACAGAGTCAAAAATGAGTCTCATGAGACTAAAATCCAAGCATTGACAAAGTTTCATTCCTCCCGGAGGCTGCAGGATGGATTTTTTTTTTTTTTTTTTTTGAACTTTTTCCAGCTTCTAAAGGCCACCCACACTTCCTGGCTCCTAACACTTTCTTCCATCCTCAAGACTGGCAGCATAGCAGCATCAAATCTCTCTCCCTCTTTTTCTGACCTCTCCTTCCACTGTCACACTTTCTTTTCTCTCTGAGTCTTCTGCCTTCTTTTCATCAAACTTAATCACATCTGTAAATTTCCTCTTGCCATGTGAGTAGTATATTGTAATTCCAGGGATTACAATTGAGGACTTTTTTAGTGGAGCATTATTCAGTCTACCATATCAGATAGTAAGTAATCCAGTGATTTTCTAAAATAATACTTCTTGAAAGCAATTATCATGCCATTGAATCTGTACAATTGCTCTGAACATCGATGTGTGAAGACAATGTGTAATTGTATTCTTTTTGAACAACTGAATGTCAGTGTTGTCATTGCCTCAGGTAACTTGTGTTTAATAATCAAGACATAAACAAAACGAATTATACAGGTAGAATTCATTTGATGCCCTCGACAGGGAGTGGGTTGCCATTTCCATTCAGCATAGTTACTGTTCTCCAAGAATTATAGTAAGTTTAGCCACATGTGTATTTTGATGCTTCAGAACCAGGAAAGAAGTCAGCAGGCTTACTTAGGCTAGAGCTAACTCTCCACTCTGTGGCAAGTTGTTTCCAGTCTCTTCTTAGACATATTTTTCCCATCCTTTTTGCATGTCTTCTCTTTTCTTTAACCTTTTTAAGTTGTACTTATATGAGAGACTGATAGTTTATACCATTAACAGGCAGCAATCTGATGTGGAAATAAGATTCCTGAGACTCTAACGTGGCTGTAAAGGCAACAAGAGTCAGACTTTCTCCCTCCTGTTTGTGTTGCCTTTCTGGCCACGTTGTTACAGTCTCCAGACTCCAAAGGTCCTTACAGATCCATCTAGTAGTTATCAGTTACTTCACTGACCGCACGTACACCATTAAACTGCCGGTGGACTACTTATGTGGCTATCATTCTTATTCCTACCCCTTCTACACCCACGTATACATATACTCTGATAAAATACAAGTTTAGGTTGTTTATTATGTATAAAATTTGGTCAGTTGGAAATTAAATACCACAAAATTGCCACTTTTGATGAGTTCTGAATATTAGCATTGAGGAATGATTGCACCAGTTGACAATCCTGGGAAACTCTACGACCCAGCTTTTATGAAGAAGGCACATTTGGGGAAGGGGTTGATTAGCAATAGATATTAGTAGTAGTAGATATTATTTCTCTGTAGAGAAAAATACAAGGAAAAACAAGATTACTTTTTAGATTATGTCATTCCGAAGATTCTATAGTATTCTACCTGTAAGCAAATACTCCATTTTCAGGCATATAAGACTAATGACACACAGCCAACCTCAAACTAGGATTTAATAATATATTTTATTAACTCAGCTCCAGTTCCATTTTCTATATTGTGGAATTTGAACCAGACACGAATGATTTCTCTTAAGTCCTTGCCCTTTTGTGATTCTGCTGAGAGCACAAGGAACAAACTATAATTTACCATATGCCATAGTCATCCTGTTTTGTTTTAATAAAACTCCCAACAACCTGACACATTTGTTATGGTTGATTCTGGGCATTTAAATATGAAAACAATTAGTGTGCATTTGTAGAGAATATGACAAGTGGGAATTTGTGTGCAGACCAATTTTTCATTGACCTGCATTCAGAAACATTATTATAACTCAGGCTTGCCTCCCAAGTTGTTTAAATGAGTTGATTTCCCAGTATTTGTGTGGGCAGGTTGACTGATGAGAATGACTTCAGTGTAAGTCTGAGTCCCTTTCTGTTTCCCCTCCTCCAGATTTCATTTTTGTGCTGACTCAGATGTGAGCTCTGTGCATTCAACCATCCAGTTAATACAATGAGACAAGAAAGCAATAACTTGGTGATTACATGAATTGTAGAGAAAGAATCAAGGGTACAGGTGAATAAACTTTTGCTCTGGGAACAACACACTGGCTGTAATTTTCTACTGGTTCCAAATAACAGTACTTTATACATTGAATAAGTCTTTCATGTATATCCCACCTTTCCTTTCTCTACACTCATTCTGGCATAATATCAACCTTTTTTAATGTAAAGTATTATCCCAATTTTATAGATGAGAAAACTGAGGCACAAGATGCTAGATGAATTGTCCAAGTTCATATTTTCTTTTTTTTTTTTTCCTTTTTTTTTGAGATGGACTCTTTCTCTGTTGCCCAGGCTGGAGTGCAGTGGCGTGATCTTGGCTCACTGCAACCTCTGCCTCCCAGGTTCAAGCAATTATCCTGCCTCAACCTCCCAAGTAGCTGGGACTACAGGTGCCTGCCACCATGCCCAGCTAATTTTTATATTTTTAATAGAGATGAGGTTTCACCATATTGGTCAGGCTGGTCTCAAACTTCTGACCTTGTGATCCACCCGCTTCAGCCTCCCAAAGTGTTGGGATTACAGGTGTGAGCCACCGTACCTGGCCCAAGTTCATATTTTCTGAGTCCTCTATATACATAAAATGGATTCATCACTAGTTATTTACATAACCATTTTTAAAATGTTTGGATGTGGTAGTAGTGAAATAGCCTATCTCCAAGTCATTTTTCTAAATTACAGTGAAATTTTTCTGAAATTGGGCCAGCTCAAAGGCAAATAAAATAGAGAGCAAATACCTTAGCAGTTAAAAAATCATGTTTTAGGCACCACCCAAGAGATTCCTTTCCACTCTGTGAACCACAGGTGTACAAGCTAGTAGATTTGTAGAATGGGTAATGTAAGTGTAACTTAGGCTTACTATGATACCTGATTTCTAGGGTAATTATCATCATGGTTCTCAAGGAACTTGTGGTAAGGATTCAAGGGAAGAAGAAAGATATACTGAGCATCCCCAAAGAGGAATAAATGGTTAAAACAATGTTTTTGAGTGTCTAAATATTAAAGGGTAAGAAAGAGCAATGTTAATAGAGTTAGGAAGACAAGGTTGCAGTAGGTTTAAACTGCATGCACGTTTTTCAGCAGTGAGCCACCACTTTGTCCTCTAGATTCTTTGGAGATCAAATTGTGAAATAAAAAGCTAAAAATATTTGGAGAACACTAGGCTTAAATTAAAAAGAGGGGAGATCAAACCGGAGAAATGCCCACTATGCAGATCGAAATAGAAGTATCTGCATCAGAGAGCTTTTATATATACCTATGTATCCCAAATAGTTAGTAGTGAAGTATTTGCATAGCTATATGAATATATAGCTATACTTCAAGGAATTTCAAGGCATAGGTTACATGGAGAGCAGGTAAATTCTCAAGCTAAAGGGGTACATCAGGGACTTACACAGTATTTTCTTTCCCCTTCCAGAGAAAAGAGTAGACTTGAACAAGAAAGAGAGGATAACGATCCTCTGGCTTTGGGAATATTATAAAAAGGTCAAAAATGAGAACAAATCCATGCTTTATTTTTGTTGTTGTTGTTAACTTTTAGTATCAGGGTTCATGCACAGGTTTTTTTCTCTAGATAAATTACATATTGTGGGGGTTTGATAAACACATTATTCTGTCATCCAGGTAGTAAGTACAGTACCCAATAGGTAGTTTTTCCATCCTCACCCACCTCCCACCTGCCTCCCATCCTCTGCCTCAAGTAGGCCCTGATGTCTCCGAGTCCCTTCATTGTGTCCTTGTGTACTCCATGTTAGCTCCCACCCAGATCAGTGCTTTAAACAGCTTGACGAGTAAGTCTCTGGAAATTATTGCATGATATATAACTTCTCTTCTCTGTATGTCATTTATGTCTTGAGTTTTCCTTAAAATGTAGCAGAAAAAAGTATGTATCTGTTTATTTCAGTTCATAATGAGGAGGGAATATGACAATAGGGTTCAAGGTCTGACTCTGTAACTGATGACATAAATGGTACTAAATGTAACATGGATTCTCCATACATACAAAGAGGATTGATTGTATATATGATATCCAGGGTTTCTTTTGGTTGGAAAACCATGGCCACTGAAGCTGCAGAGAAGTGCGTGAGTCCAGATCCTAAATGTCAGGAGCTTGATATTCTAAGGAGGCATCCCTCTCCCGCTTAGGTTCCTGTGTGGTAGCAATGAACAGTCCCCTTGAGAAGCTGTAATAGGATGAGATTCAGGGGACTTTGGCTTGGAAGCGGTGTCGGAGTTGACATTGTGTTGTGCATACCCTTCTCTTTTCAGTTTTGTGAGATGTAGTGCACGGTATGACAGTGGCTTTGAACATTGGGGAAGAAGACGTCCTATGGCATCACTACACTTCATCATCTCCTGCTGAAGGTTCTCACTCTTCGGAAGTTCACAGCCAAGTGCGGACTGGGAAATTATTATTATTCCTCATTTACACTGAGACAGAGTTGAAGCTCTGGCTGCAGTCAATAAATCACTTTGATGATGATTCATTAGCCGTGCTGAGATCCCTCAGCCGCTCCAGCGCCGGCATCACACTTCGGCTGTCTTCTCATCTTAACTGCAAGGTTTAACTTTTGGAGAAGCACATCCGCCTTTTCCACTCATCTGTTTTCTGGACACATTTAATTTCAAATTAACAAGTTTTCTCTTGCAACTACCTATCTCTAAATCCAGTTTTCTCTCTCTCTCTCTGTGTGTGTGTGTGTGTGTGTGTGTGTGTGTTGCTTAGGAAAAAAAGTATCAAAGCAAGAATGCTTCCAGACTCTCTCAAACAACTACGGATGATAACTAATTTTTATCTTAACCATGGAGAAATTAGTTATATGCAGTATACAAGTGACAAGTCTGCCAGGAGAGGGAAACAAATTGTAGACAATTTAAATTTGACATACAATTAAGAAAGATGTAAATTGAAACTTGTGGTGTTTTTACTAACTTGTATCCTACCAAATGCTGATTTTCTAGAGAGAACGTGAAGAGGGGCCATTTCCTGCCACCATGGTACATGCCAATTACCATACGAATTTAATAATTAAGGCTCATTCCCTATAGGTGGGTGCAGTACTAAAGGGAGGAAAAATCTGCCTTGTGCTTGTAGGACAAAGTGAATGAGGACAGAGAGAGCTCTGGCAGCCTTCTCCTCCTGATCCCCTGCTACTGCCATGATAATATAAATATGAGCTCACTTCTCCTCTATCCTTACTATGTAGCTCTCTTTCTTTAAAATGAGTACTTTGAACTAAACTATCTCAAAATCTTTTTCATCTCTAGCATTAGTCTTTCTTCTTTATTCTCAGTAGTAGAATTGTACTATTTTGTCCTTTCCTCCTGAGAGCCTATTAAAAGCATTTGAGATCCAACACATATTCCATTTTCCCCATAACACATGACCCCACCCCCTGATATTCCCGGAATGTGTTCTCCCTTTAATGTCTCCCCCTGCAAAAATTTTACTCATCTACAAGGGCCATTTCAAATCACATCCTTCATGAAGCTTTTATAGCTAAATGCAATTTCTCTTTCCTTTGAATTCCTAAAGTATACCATATAAGTCTTCCATATAAATAGCATCGTTCTTTGTGCATATTTCTTATTCCCTTGACTAGAATGGATTTGCCTCAAGAATTTGGCTTATCGTCTGTGTCCCCTCCTAGTCATCCAGAATAGTTCCTTTGCTTGTTTTACATAATTAAAAACCTTATTTAAATCAGCGAGTGCATTTTACCCACATGAATTTTGTAATGGGATACAGAATCAATTGTGCTATGGTAAAAGATGTTCAAGCAGAAGTTCTTTATCATAACTTTTAAAGCAATTAGAATAATGAAGGATAAGTTTCATTTTAAGGGTAAAAATACTTGCAACCGCTGCCAGAAGTTGATAATGGTTTAAAGTAATATGATCCAAAATGTGCCTATTACAAATTTGAGTCTGAGTGAGTGTGTGGGTGGAGGGGTCTGTGTGCGTATCCGGATGAGCTTACCTTGGGAGTGGCAATGGAGGAATTTTTGGAAATCATTGCCTTTTGAGGGGATTTGGAGTCTTAAATGAATCCTCTGCTCCCCCAGATGCTTTGTTCTGGCTCATTTCTTTACTGCTCTGAGCATGAGTGAGTCAAGGTCTGAAGCATTTCATTTAGATTCATTCTCCTTTTAGATGTTGAAAATTGTACAGAACTCTCATGTGAGGGCAGGTATCATTATAAAAACAAAGGCAAATGAAATTGGTTCTTGCATTATTGTGTCCCCATTCATGAAACGTGCAATATTTGCTTGCAAAAAAGGAAACAGAAAAATCCTAGTTCAACTTACTGTACTGTTTCCAACAGGTATTCCTAATGGTGTTACACAAATGTAAAAGGTGGGTTTGTGTTTGTTTTAGTTATTTTGTATGTTTTCTCCACATAACTAGGTTTTATACTCTTTTAGTTTATAAGCCCTTCATATTTTGCTCACTGTGCTTAGTAAATCCTTAATAGTAGATGCTTAATTGGCATTGATTAATAATAGGATTCCTTATCAGAGTCCCTGCTTTTATATATGCAGACCTTTCACATTTCTCTGGCATTGTTAACTAGAAGAAGTAACTAAGAAAGGAGTTACTTAGCCTTGAGAAACTGTCATATTTACAGATTAACAAAAAGAAAGAACAGATTTTATAGAAAAAACAAAAGGCGAAGAAGGAACAATGAGCAGACCAGGAAGAAGAAGAGGTTAGCCAAGAATTAAGCTATCATTTAAAGAGGGATTAATAAGTTGGATGCAAAAGAGATTAAAATTGTTGGATTTTTACTAAAGAAATATGTTGGTCACTCTTAAAAATGCAGAGCAGTAACAGGATAGTAGGAACAGAAGCCAGATTTCTATTTATTAAGGAGGTGTTGAAAAGAGTTAAATGTATGTTGAAAGCTCAATGGCAGGAAATTTATTAAGCTTTTAAAAAGAAGTTTATGATTGATAAGAGAAGATATATACTTGTGAAGGCTTCATTATTAAGGAAACCTGTATGTCCAAGATGAAAGAAGTCTATTTATGTTGAAAGATCAAAAGGACCAGGAAACTCCAGAGATCCAGAGAGAGATGGAAGAAATAGGGAGGGGATAGGTGAAGTGTGGAAATGGTATTCCTCAAGATGGAAGATGGAATTCAGACTGGAGGTGGGAGGCTTTCAAGAAAAGTATGTTTAGCTCTGCCTTTGAACGTAGAGACAAAGAAGGAAATGAGAGATGATGAGTTAGGTATTGAGGTGAAGACACTCAGAGATGACAGCACTGATAAGCAGCAAGAGTCTTTACCAAGACGTAGTCCACAGCATCGGGGATGAGGCACTGGGCTAAGTGTAGGATTTAGAAAAATTAAAATACTTATCAAGGAGAGTGGGTTACATTTTGAATGACAACAAGGGCTAATTGTTGGACATAAAGGATTCTTCAGTTCTGAATTTCTCTCTAACAAAATTGTAGTGGGAAATAGTGGGCAGAGTGGACTGGAGCTCCTGACTGTGGGCAAGCCTGCTGAGGGCAGCAATTCTTAAGTGCCACAGAATGTCTCAATCACCTGTCAGTTAGGCCCCAAGTACTCTGTAACTAAGTGTAAGTACTAATGATTTTGACTGAGTTTTTAAAAGCTCATTAATGCAGATTAAAATTCACTCCTAAAGCAGTGCCTCTCACTGTCAATTTAGTGTGCTTCCTTGAATTGAAAAGAAACCTGTGGAGCTAGAATCAGGGTTATGGAAATTATATGTGCTTTCCCCCTCATCTGAAGGTGACTCATGGATTCAGCTGCTCTTACAGGTTTACCATTAATTGTTATGGCAGTCACAAATTACTTAAGAGTTTTGTGGTTCAAGCTTTATAGTTAGTTGGGTTTTCTGTGTAGTTTTACTGATGAATTGATTTTTTTTCTCTGAGATAAGGTTTCACTCTGTCACTCAGGCTGGAGTGTGGTGATACAATTATGGCTCACTGCAACTTCCGCTTCCCAGGCTCAAGCAATTCTCCCAACTCATCTCCCCAAGTAACTGAAACTAGAGGCATGTCCCACTATGCCCAGCTAATTTTTTTTAGATATGTTATCTATGTGGCCCAAGCTGGTCTCAAAGTCCTGGCTTCAAGCAATCCACCTGCCTTGGTCTTCCAAAGTATTAGGATTGTAGGCATGAGTCACTATACCTGGCCAGATGAATGAATTTTTAATAAAGAAGATATTGGGCAAAAAAACACAAAAAATTAGGCATGCTGGTGTGCACCTGTAGCTCTAGCTACTTGGGAGGCCAAAGTGGGAAGGTTGCTTGACCCCAAGAGTTCAAGACTGCAGTAAGCCATGATTGCACCACTGCACTCTAGCCTGGGTGACAGAGTGAGACCTTATCCCTTTAAAAAGAAAACAAAGGCTGGGCACGGTGGCTCACACCTGTAATCCCAGCACTTTTGGAGGCCAAGGCAGGTGGATCACAAACTTAGGAGTTCGAGACCAGCCTGGCCAATATGGTGAAACCCTGTCTCTACTAAAAATACAAAAATTCACTGGGCGTGCTGGCAGGTGCCTATAGTCCCAGCTGCTCGGGAGGCTGAGGCAGGAGAATCACTTGAACCCAGGAGGCGGAGGTTGCAGTAAGCTGAGATCACCCCGCTGCATTCCATCCTCGGCGACAGAGTAAAACTCTGTCTCAAAAAAAAAGAAGATGTTATTGAATGGAAGAAGAAAATGAGAGTAGTACATCAACAAATTTCTTGCACTTGTATTTAAGCAATCTAAAAATACAATGAGGGATAGAGGGGAGGTCACTTTGCCATGTCAATCAGTATTTTCAAAAACAGACAAATTTTTAAAATAGAAGTCACCAAATGTGTTTTGCATACACCATTTCTCAATAGAACATGTCCCTCTGCTTGGTCTGGTCCCGGGTTCTTTTCTTCTTCTTACCTGTAAATTCTACCTAAATGATCTTACCATGACTCATGACTTTAAATACATCTAAATGCCATTGTTTCTCAAATACATGTTTCCACTCCTGACCTCTGTGACTATTCTTCATTTGTGCCACATTTCCTAGGATGTAAGCTCACTAGAGCACAGAAACTTCATCTGCTTTGTTAATAACTTATCTCTAATGCTCACAAGAGCACTGAGTTGTTCAGTAAATTTTTGTTGAATGAATGCCTAAGAACCTTGTCTAACCCAATGACTATAAATGACAACCTGATTTTTGCCCCACCTGTTCTCTCTGTTTTCCCCATGTCAGTCAACCACCATCTACACAACAGCTCAAACCAAACACCATAGACTCATTCTTCCCTTCCCTCCATCTCCTTGTCCCATCCTAGTCTAGGTGATCTCTCTCATGGAATCCTGCATGGTCTCCTTCCTTATTGATCACCTTGTCTAATCATTCTTGGCAAAACAACCAGAACAATCTTTCTGAAGCCAAAATAAAACTATGTCACTACCCAGTTTGGCACTCTCTAATGGGTTTCCTTCACATTTAGCATAAAAGCCACATTCTTACCTACCTCTCATGACCTGCTTTTTCTCTCTTCCCCAGCCTGGGTACCACTTTCTCTTCACTCACTTAACTCTAGTCTCAGTGACCTTTCAGTTTCTGCCTAGACCTTTGTACCTGCTTTTCCTTTTTCCTGGAATACCAGTTTTCCTGTCTTTCAATGGATCTCCCACGCTGTATTGAGTCTTAGCTTAGATGTGACTTCTTGAAGGAGATTGTTTCTAATAATCTCCTTCAAGAAATACAATACTACAGATCTACATTAGCATGACCAACCCACCAACAAAGCTTCTCCAGCACATCGTCCTGTTTTGTTTTCTTTATTGCAGTCATCACTGTCTGAAATTAATGAGTGAGATTACTGAGTGTCTTTCAAAACAGAAGTTGGGTCTCAATCATCTGTACCCACCAAAACACAATCACCACGCCCTAGCCACAGATGGATCACTTATAAAGTTTGGAAGGAAGATGGAGTGGGGTTTAAATATTGATTCTGCCAGTTGCTAGGTGTGTGAATTTGTGTTTCGTGTCTCTAAATTATATTTTCTCATCTGTAAAACAAAGAATGATAGAGAAAATAACTCTTCATAGGACTGTTGAAAGGAGTAAATGAGATAGTACATGTACAGTGCTTGGCACACAGTATAAATAGTGGATATTGTTATGGTGATGATTTTAATGGATACCCAAAATGTCAATTCCAGTAGACTCCAAGAGTAGCCCATCTTAAGTGACTATCTGAGAGCCTAATATTGGTGACATTCTATGATACTGACTGTCTTGGAACCAGTAAATAAATATGATACCAAAAACTCAGCTGTGAATTTAGGCCTATATCCTTACTTAAGAAAAAGGTAACAGTAGAAAATCACTTTTGAGTCTTATAAATAGGAAATTAGATTTCCTAATGGGTAATTTAAAATACTTTGGGAGCATAAATACACCTGGAGCACTCAAGCTCTAAGTTGGTGACTCAGAGAACAAGGGCACAGAGTCCTTAAATAAGCAACAGCAAATGGCCACTTAAGCACTTAAAGAACAAATTGCAGAAAATAAATTAATTCATTTAAATATGCATGAATCTCCTGAGTGGAGAATATGCTGAAATGGTGCTAAATGATTTCTTTTGTTATGTATGTTCAGAAGTATTAATAATGCCTCACTTTGTGCTTTATAACTTTGAAGAGAACAAATCCCAGAATCTTTTGCCTTTGTAAGTTGTTTTTAAAGTAATGGATTATAAAACAGGAAATTCTAATCAAAGTATGCACTGGTCGCATTGATTTGGAAAAGTGGATATTAAATTTATCAGAGGATAGATTGATGGATCCCTGAGAGAATGAAAAGTAGTTCTGATTACATTGTTTAAGAAAAAAAAAAAGGGGGGGAGGGGACTTTTGGGGAGGCTGATATAATTCTGCAGAAACTTCTTAAAAGTTAGAAACTTGCTGACCTTTTGCCTAAAATACGTGCTAACATTTAACCAACCTCTCTGATACTATGTGGCACAGCAATTTAAGTTCCAAGAATCAATATACTCAATTGTAGACCATAGGGTACGTTTAGAATATTTATCAGAAGTATTAATTCAATTATTTCAGCTCTCCTCAGATCTCTTAATTTTTATTCTGGGAACCACAGACACTAAAAATCTTGGTATTTTATGTCCTTGCATACCTAAAAACAAACTTTATGCTTATATAATTGAATAAATAAAGAAAAAGGACCAGGGAGAGGAGGCAGACATAATAGAAGCAGAAGTAGACTATCAATAAAAGGACTATAAGATGCAAAGCTCTGCTGTCTTTGATCTTTTTAAGGAGAGGGATTTAAGGAAATTCCTATTTGCTCTGCACATACTGATTGCTAGGGAGCTTCCTTCTATGGCCGCATTTCATCTTTTATGCCAAGGCAGGGAAGGGGAGCTTGGCAGCAGAACAAGAGCTGGAACTGAAGAGACCTGCACTGTAGAGTGGATGAAGCTGAGAAAGGGATTTGGCAGCCCTGCCTGAGAACAAAACTAATCAAAAGAGTTGCCAAGAACCATAAAACAAAGAGGGTAGGGATATGAGCTACACTGACTGGGTTTTCTAAACATGAAAAAATATTAACTCTATTCATAGTCTGTTATCATGCTCATGTATTTCTATGAGTTTTTACAGTAATTTCTGTTTTGCCTTAGGGCTATGAATAGGATCAAGTCAGATAAGTTTTGTTGTTAAGTTTGGAAAAACGCATACTTGTTCACACCGGATTTAAATATGTGTACCTTATGTATAAATGCATATATCCCCATAGTTGAATATTTCCTTTGATGCCAAAAGTTCATTTTTTTTTCCTTTTGGAATGCAGTGATATGTCACAATTATAAATAATCTTAGAAATCTTTTGGAGCACTGTAGAAAGAAACAGGAGCACCTTCTGGGAACATGGTGCCGCATTTGCAAGTTTGTCATGATAGTAAGGGGTATTTACATAGCTGGCACAGCAAGTAAAGGTGGCGGGAAGATGAGAGACATGCTAGAAGTATGGAGGGGATCCGCTCATGAAGGACCCATAACATGGTGTTTGAATTTACTCTATAGGTAATGGGGAAAGATATTAAGCTGGGGGGAAATTATCACCTTTGTGTTTAACAAAGATGCTTCTGGAATCATGTACAGTAAATAGGTTTTTGTTCCTTTTTAAAATCAGACCATATAGTAAACTAGAACTTTATCTCAATTATCTGAATAAACACTCAAAAGAAGCATTTGTCACTCATCTTAAAAAAAAAAATCTATTGAGCACAGTTTTTAAAAATTTTGGCTACATTAAATATATTATCATCTTTTTCAATGTGCATCATTTACTTTTAAAATTCCAAATTCACCTTCTTTGTCTGCTTACATGGAAGGGAATATAAGGATGTTCTGTCTTCCAGGTTAAGATTTGTGGGATTACTTGGTCGTGCCCAACAAACAAAATTGCAAATGTCTCTTCTCCTTGTTAGATGTGGCAAGACTTTATTTCTGTAATTTATTCTGTGCTGTTGTTCTGACCAAACCTGATGATCCAACGATCTTTTGTTTAAGATGAATTTATGTATTTTAAAGTTCAGATGTACCACAGATGAAGTTCTTTGGACATTAGAAAAATGTCACAATTACATGCTCACCAACTACTCACCCATCTTGCTGCATTTCACATTGCCTATAGGATTATGCTTACAGGTAGAATTCACAGAGGACCTACATGAAATGAGTTAGCATGTACTTATGTAGGTACTAACTGTTCATTGATTCTTCTTTAAGAAGATATATCCTGTAATAAACTGAAAAACAGAATCTTCAAGAACTTTCAGTATGAAATATTGTTCCATCCACTGTTACACTTCTAGTGATTAACTTGCCTTTTTAATAGCCCTGTGAGATGTTTTTCTAATCAGTGCACATGAGCTGTCATCAAAACTAGAATTTCTAATTCTGAGCCAAAACAGTTGGAGACCAACCAAATCAGGACCTTTAATAAGGCTTATAAGGAAAAACCATCCATCATTCATTCCGTCTCCCTGGCTGTGCATACATTATTGAAAAATTTTATCAAAGTTTTTATACTAAAAAGCCTTTTACGAAATTTGAATGGCATACATATTAGCATGTAGTATTATCTAATCAAAATTTGATTTGCAAGGGTGAATCAGCTAATATATTCATAATTTTAATCCTGTTAACAACTCTGAAATTGGCTGATAATTACCTTAGAATTAGAGGCTCTAATTTGTACATTGGTAATGTGTTTCCAGTCACCAGCTAATGTAATAACAATAATAAATTATAATTCTATCTTCATTCAGATCATGATGGACAGCTGAATTAGGATGTTTCCACCAGAACTGAATATCATACTTTTCCCCTGAATATTAAGTTAAAACCTTGTAAAGTTTCTGAACATTCAAGGCCATATTTAGCACTGTGCTAGTCAAGGTTTATCGTGTCCCCAGTGGTTTTAATTCAGTTAAAATCTGTGCCTTAGATAGTCTTATCAGCATCACTATCACTGTCAGCAAAGTTTCCTCCGTGTGATACCAAACAAAACTGCCTTGTAAACGTACATGAAAGCCAAAAACTTGACTATGTAGCTTTACCTGTATTTATAGCAGGCATCCATCTAATTCACATAGTCAGAGAGGCCTCATAAAGAAAATTCCATTGCCTCCAAATATTTCTAAGGATGTGTTTTAAATCTATGCAATAAGAGTAAATTAATTATATTAACTCAAAGGATTTTAAACGCCTTCTTAAACTGCAGAAGCCTTTGTGAACAAACTTTACTTAAAACCTTAAAGCATAAAGATAGATCAACAACTGTTTTGTTTGAAGTATAATACAAATGCTATCACATACGGTGATTTATCATGTAAGATTTCTTAAATCACTGAAATAAGTTCATAACATCGTACATAAATTTCATGCTTTATTTACGGACTCTATTTTTTCCTGCAAAAAATAATAGCTCATAAAAATGAAGCGAATACTGAGCGCTTCCTTTCGTGTCAGCAACTCTTCCAAGTGCTTTTTGTGAATTGTCTCCTGTAATCTAACAGTGTCAAGTACTATTTTAAAGGTGGGGAAACTGAAGCATTGAAATATTAGCTTTGTTACCCAGGATCACAAAGCCTGTAAGCAGTGGCATTGGGATTTATTTTTTCCTCTGGCCATCTGCCTCCAAAGCCCAAGTGCTTGCCACTCATACACTCCTACCTACAGTGAAGAGAGGCTTTTTTACCAGCAGCTCAGAATTCACAAGTCTGCTATGGAGAGTTTTTTTTTTTTTATCAGACATACTTGAAAAAAAATTAGCAAAGCATTAGTTGCCTGATGACTTTCTAATAAATTAGCCCAAGGACCAGGGTCATTTATTTTTTTTTTCTTATTACCTTCTTCGATACCTCCTGATGAATTGCCAAAGGAAATGCAGTTAGAGCTGGATTCTCAACCCCGGCTACACACCGGAATTACCTGGGCGTCTATAAAAAGTACCGGTGCGTTGGTGCCACATATTGAGGGTCAAAGTAATTGGTGTCAGTTGTAGCCTAGATGCTGGGATTTTGTTTGGTTTCGTTTTTTTTAAAAGCTCCCTAGGTGTTTCCTGTGCAACCAAGGTGGAGAGGGCTGCTCTGAAAGCTGAGCTGCTGAGCTTATGCATTTCTCTACAAAGGTGTGCAGCTACATAGGTGCAACTGGCAGAGCAGGGTGAGCCACAAAAGTGAAATCATTCTGTTTTCCTCTAATAGGACCTCTTAGTAATCCTGAGCATTTAATATCTTCATATCACTCCACAGAACCCAGTAATTCCCTAAGAATTGGCAAATGAATTCTTGAACAGTAGTCTAGGTGTTCCCATTCATTGTATATTTGTCTTATGACCCCTGGCCTTATAACATGTTTGTGATTTGAGAGGCAATAAAATCTCCAAGTTTGGAAAAGCACTAGATCATAGAACATGGGACTGAAAGTGGACAAATTCTGTTGAAGGTAAACATTTGTTTATGTTAGTTAGCTGCAGTGGTAAAAGAAGCCTATTTTTTATATGAAGCTCTTGATATTTCTTTAGTAGCCCACACTACAGCTTTTAGCTGGAGGACATGTCGTATGTAAGCCCTTCCTTATGACTGTGACAGAGCAAAATGGCTAGTGTCCAGGAAGGGAGTGACAGCTCTAGCAAATATAAATAAATAAAGATGATAATAACTTACATGCCCATCACTAAATTATTATTAGCCAAGGAGTGGCAAGTAGATTAGCTGTTTTCTGTGATTCCATGTGTATGCAGTTATGTTTCTATCTAGAGTAATTAACTATTCACTTGTTTTCTTGGAAACAACTTAAAATATATACCATCACATAATTTTTATTTCAGAAAAAAAATAGTTGTTTAGTGGTATAACATCCCTCACCCCACCCTCAAAAAATCTGTAAGTTCCTCCTTCCCTAATCCAATTTTGGTGTCTTGTGATTTTTTTAAAATCATGATTCTTTAGTTCTACTAAGTTCATTATGCTGTCATATTAAGGGTATTCCTTTTTTCAGATTACAAATTGGAATTTATATTGTGGCTTCCTGCTTACTTTCTTCTCTTTCTATATCTAGATTACAGTTGTAATTATTTTCTGCATAACTTCATATGTCCTGTAGATAAGTTTTCTTTTTTCTGAGAATTGTGTTACAACATGGATTAACAGAATCCTTGGAAGCATGAAGACAAATAATTGCCTACAAAAGACATGAATTGAGAAAAAATAATAACTGATATGCTTGAGGTCTAAGGTAATTTGTACTAGTAGCCTATAGTATTGCTTTTAGCTGGAGGGCAGAGAGCAGAATCCTCTTGGACAGTTCCCCGCTTGGTAACTGCTGACTGTGAATGCACAGAACAATGAGTGCTGAATCAGGGCATCACTAAAAAGTTGTCATTTTGATTTTTTTCAATTAAAATACATCATGTGTGATATTAGAGTTATTGAAATTATTATGCTTTATGATGCATTGACCTTATAGTAAATTTTGTGACTTCTTTAAAGCAAACCACTCAGCTGTGCACTAAAACCTGAGCTGTAGGGAAAGAAGAGTAATGGCATTGCTTTGACAGTCTGTTTGTTGGTTTTCTGATCCAGGCTGTTGCCTGCCAGGACTCTAAGAGCCCTGAGTCCTTGTCAGATTCCTTTCAATACCTCAATTCCTCAATAATTGAAAAAATCATTGTGGTGAGCTTGAGGAGTTGCGGGTCAGGAATGATGTACCATATCCTTTCTTTCTCTGTGTGTCCAGATTGCCACTCTGCTTTCTCATCATTCCAACACCCTCAAACTGCATCTGGATCTGAAGTGTCTGTCTCTGTATTATCCTACACTCTTGGTAAAAGTCACTAAGGTTCAGTTGGCCATATGGGCAGGAAGCATGAGTGGCTGCTTGAAGCAACACGCTCTAAGGAGGGGAGAGAAAGAGAACATCTCATCTCTCTCCTGTCAACCTCTTAAAGTACCTGGCTCAGACAAAAGGCAAGAGAGATGAGCTATTGCCATGGCCTGGGTGACCCAATGTTCATCAGCTGCAAGAGCTCAGTACAGCCTGCCTGGCACAGTTTCACACAGAGCAGAAATAGCCAAGGGTGAGGATGGTAGGAGGACTGGATTGTCTTACCTATCTAAAATTTCTTTTCTTTTCTTTTTTTTGAGTTGGAGTCTCATTCTATGTCACCCAGGTTGGATCCTGTCACCTCAGCTTCCCAAGTAGCTGGAACCACAAGTGCAAGCCACCATGCCTGGCTAATATTTTTGTATTTTTTGTAGAGCTGGGTTTCACCATGTTACCCAGGCTGGTCTTGAACTCCTGATCTCAAGTGATCCACCCACCTTGACCTCCCAAAGTGCTGGGATTACAGGCATGAGCCACAGTGCCCAGCCAGAATTGTTTTTTTAATTGAGAAACTTCAACTTGACATTTGCATGGCTGTAAGGATTAACTGCTTAGACTTGCCAACTATATATGTTTCAGCATGTACCCGTAAAGAAAGGCCAGCCTGATGAATATGCAATTGAAAGTCTGATCAACTGTAACTTGTTTTCTGGGCTAGAACTTGGTTTTTGCCAGAAAACAATTAAGTGTTAATTCAAGTGTATGGGAAAGATAGTAGTCTGATCCCTATGGCATAGTTTGAATTGTTTTGTTCCTCCTTCTATAGTTCCATTACATTAGCCATTAGTGATCCCTGCAGAAAGTTTAATCAATCCATCAGTCAATACAAGATAAAATAAAAGTCTGGGTTTCAGGACCCAAAACCCTGACTTTTCTCTTTCTTAAATACTTCAGCTGACTTCCAGCAGCTCCTTGCTCTGGCTCAGGATGACAAGCTCACCCTCCTTGGCATTATAGTCTGACTGCAGTACAGTACCTCTGACTTTATCCCTTCATCCTTTACCTTCAGCAGACATTAAATCTGCCTCCCTGCAGAATATTACTTAACTTCCTGGGTTAGGAAGTGAAATTCAAATGCCATAAAAAGCATGCCTTTGGTTTAGTCAGACCCAGAGCCCGCAGGAATGATTTATTATGTATAGGTTTATCAATGAAACATTTTTTCCACTTTGGGGAACAGACATTATTCTATTCCTGGCAATAAGCTAAAATAGATGCCACAAGATAAACAGATTTTCACCAGTTCAGCCTTTGTGGGACCTAATACATTATAAGAAAAATTTTAAATAAATTAGAAATTGGAATTGTGTCCTGCAGTTGTATAAGACGGTTGCTGTTGCAAAGTGATTTCTGCTTTTAGAATGAATGTGGTTTTCATACAGTTCAATGTGACACTTATCTGAGCTCGACAGTGATAGCAAGACTTATGAGCCAAGCCCATTGTTGGGCCTGCAGTGCCATCTACAGAATAGATTGGATAATGTGGATTCTGTTTCTTTTCTGTACTTCAGATAATGTAGCCACAAGAGAAATAAGATGTGTATGTGTTTAGAATTAGCTGTGTACGTACGGTAAGGCCTTGTTGCTACAGAAAAAAAAAAAATGGTTGCATATTTGCAAAATGCTGTTACTGTACTTAAATCTCTATTACCTAGACTTTTAAGGCAATTGAGTATTATGTTTTCCTATTGAATTGATTAACTGAATAGCACATTGTTTCAAAAATTTGCTTGATAAACTGTGTAAGATAACTTTCTGGTTACCTTGAATAGATAGATTGGAATGAGTATTAGTTTCATTATTTACTTATTTATTATCTCTACTGCTTATCTGCCTTCAACTGCCAGAACATAATCACCACGAGGGAAACGTTTTTATCCCTTTTGTTCACTCATTTATTCCAAGTATTTAGAACAATGCCTGGCACAAAAGCAGGTCTTCAACTCTTTGTTATTTGAATAAATAAATATAACTGTTCTTTGATAGTATGTAGAACAAATATGGAAAGATAGTCAATTATTCTCCTTGACTTTTAGGTTTGTGTTTTTAAGATGGGTGCACCTATACCTGTTCTTCCTATCTTACTATTGTATTGAAGATTAAATGAAATAATATATGGAAAAGTGCTATAAACTATAAGGTACTATAAAATTTAGGTTTTTTTCCCAAGCATCTTTTTTTCTTTTGGTAGAGCTCTAGAAATTTAGAAAATGTAAAACAGGCCAGGCACGGTGGCTCACACCTGTAATCCTAGCATTTTGGGAGGCCGAGGTGGGCAGATCACAAGGTCAAGAGATCAAGACCATCCTGGCCAACATGGTAAAACTCTGTCTTTATTAAAAAGACAAAAATTACCTGGGCATGGTGGCGCATACCTGTAATCCTAGCTACTCTGGAGGCTGAGGCAGTATAATTGCTTGAACCCGGGAGGCGGAGGTTGCAGTGACCCAAGATCACACCGTTGCACTCTAGCCTGGTGACAGAGTGAGACTCCATCTCAAAAAAAAGAAAGAAAAGAAAAGAAAATCTAAAACATCCCACCATTTCCCCCCATCATTTCCTGAAGTACTTTTAAAAGGTACATATCTGAGCCCCACATCACATAGGTTGGGGCCTGCCAGTGTTCATTTTTATTAAAAATCTCAAATGATCCTGAAGCATGCTATTATGATATTTGAGAACTTATGTTAATAAAAGGGGTTTGAAATGGAATTGAATTCAAAATTGAAGTTACACGTTTAATATTGTCCCCACTCATTATTCCTGATAGGAAGTTGTTTCTGACTGGATATATTTCTTTGCAATAAGGAAAATATATAACATTTTAATTGCTCTATATAATTTAGCTTATGGTATAGAGAATTACCTGACTTTTAAAAAAATAGAATTAAAGGATCTAGATATATGTAATAAATTAAGATTCTTTTAGTATATCAAACATTTAATTTTAGAGAATTTTACATATATTTCCCAAGGTAGGGTACCAATATTATATGAAGCAATTTAAAAAGGAAGCAAAAGAAAACCAGCCTAAGTTTGTATAAGACAGACTTTAGTTTTATTTAAGAAATTCCACTTGTTAATTTGTGTGCTAAAATGCTCTATAGGATATTAACATGCTTTGACATATTATAAAAATAGTTTCTTTGCATGGAGGTCATTTCTCTGTTTTCCTCTTTTCTGAAGCCTTTTCTGATAAACAAATGGGGAAATACCATGTCTTTCCCCAGATTTGCCAATTAACCATGTAAGAATTAAAACATTCTTTGTGTTATAACAGTTTTACAGATACATGCTTTCATAAGACAAAAGTGTTTCTTAGGCCAGTTAAATGCATTTTTACTTATTTTATATTTGGTTTTGTCTTGAGAATAGTGTCTATAGACTGAGTCATCATCTACTTACAGCATTTGCTTCACAATATGAATGAATGGAATATATATTTACTCTAAAACAAGGAGGAGTAATTTGGATAGTGGATGAAGTGGAATTTAGAGTGAGGTAAGCCTTAGATGCAAATTCTGGCTCTACCACTGGACTTCTTCCTCAAACTCACCTTCTAAGTATATTCATATATTCATACACACACACACACACACACACACATTTTTTAAGTGGTGTCCATGTACCAGGTACTACGGTGCTAATATGCCTGTGGTAAATTGAAGAATTCAGGGGCTCCTATGATATTCTGGGAGGGAAGTGATAATATACCAAGTATAACACAAGGGCAGCCAACAGTCATGATAGACAGTATGGTAAGTACTATAGAGTAAATGAAGGTCACAATAATAATGTTTCCATGAAAGATCCCTGTGAGGAGGTGAGAGCTACAGAATGAGAAAGATGAGAAAGAACCCACTGCAAGAAAAGCTGAGGAAAGGAAAATCTGGGCAAAGGGGAAACAAATGTAAAATGCAAAGTCCTTCGCATTTCTGAAGGCCACTAAAGAGGCCTGGGCCAGGGGATAGTGGATGAATTTCGTGTGGACATGAGAGAAGAAGGTAGGCAGGAGGGAAAACTGGTAGGCCATTGCAGGAGGTGTGTGTTTTATTCTAAGAGAATTAGGGAGTCATCTAAGGGTTTTAACCAGGAAGTGATGCCAGAGTAAAGTATCCAAAACATCTTGTTACTCTCCTCCCTAAATAGCTGATGAATGCCCATTTTCTGCCCACAAGATGAAGCTCAAGCCCGTGAACCAGGTCACCAAGTTCTTTAGGACATGGTCTGTTTTAAAATACTCATTCCTCACTATTTTGTGACTTGCACTTTTTATTCTGGCAACAGCAAACTGCCTTCCCAAATTGTTCCCACCTCCCTGTTGATATTTCTGCTCTTCTACCTGCCAATATGCTCTCGGTCTTTCAGGCCAGCTCCTCATTTTTTCAAAGAGCCTTTCTCCCTTGCACTCCTACCCTTCCCATTACAATCCAGAGCTCACAGCGCCGTATGTATACTTAATGTCCTTATCTGTGTATGAGTTTCCCTGGGGAAATGCAGAGAAAAGTGCCAAGGAGTGAAGATGCTTTCAGTAAATGTTGCATGAGTATTTTGGGTAAAGGTAGCTCTGTGGATTAATGAGGTAAGTTTGATCTAGTTCCAAGGTAGCATAGCAGCACAGTCTTGAGTAGACAGTAGGTGCTACCTAGATCATCATTCACATTCATTCATTCTCCTTCCCTTCCCCTTTTCCTTTGTCTATCTGGCAACCTCTTGGTCCTTCTTACCCTGTGTAGGTGCTTTACAGTGGGCACTCTGCCACTAGGCCTTGCAAAAAGGGGTCAAGTCCTAGAGCTGCCTCCAAAGGGCTTAGAGTCTAGTAGAGGAGCAGGAGCAGATTTATAAAAGAACAAGAAGATACACAAATGCTTAAGATGAAGTGATAAATGAGATTATGAATAGGAAGAACTAAAGTCTTGGACTGAAATGAAAGTCTCACCTCATTTGTTTCTTAGAAAAGAAGGCTGGAGAAAAATTTCACATTATTAAGCCTTCATTACTTTTCCAAAATATCCTGCAGCATGCTTACTCTAATGTATTATGAAATTCTTATGAATAAATAACTCTAATGTCACGTCTCAAAATATGTGAACAAAGGATATGTTTTTCAAGTTTTTTTTGCATTATTTCATTTTGCATGTTACCTCTAAGAAATATGTAAACAGTTGGATATATTTATAGAATTAATGTACCATAAATCTCATTACTCATTTAGATAATCATGCATAACTGCTGATGAGTGTATTAACCCATTTTTACTACTGTAAAATATCTTTAAATAGATTCTAGTTTTATAACATAGCCATGGTCAAAGCATTTTAAAGTTTGTAAACATAATGTCCATAAAAACTACTTTAAAATACACAACAGTAAATTCCATTCAAGTTCAATCTTTCACATAGGCATCTGAGCTCCATTTTAATTGGCTTTAACATTACTTGTTGATTATTCAGTTTTGCAGCAGTCTAAAAACATCCAATTGCTGAACATTCAAGGCAGAAGAGATCATCTTTCCCTCTCAAATAAAATTCCAAGTTCCAAGAAACATCCATATAAATATTACTCATCCCTGTAAGCCTAGCGAGCACAGTGCTCATGCATCCTGTCTGATCTGAAGAATGTCATAGTCACTAGGAAGAGATGAGATCTTTTACATATATGAAGAAGACAATATGTAGCAAAATACAGTTATGTACTTCAGAAAATAGGTAGCAAGAAGTATATATAGGAGAAATCCCTGTCATGCTCTGGGAAGGCCTTTGAGTTGAGCCTTAACAATTGGGTAAGATAAATAGGCATAGGCGAAAAAGTGAGAGAGACAGGTGAGAGAGATTTAAAAAAATGAACATTCCAGGCAGGAGGGAGGATATAGATCTGGATGTGGAAGCAGGAATGAGCATCCTGGCAACTGAGCAACCCACCTTCTCCTTCCACTTAAAATATCCTGGAACCTAATTATCATCTTATTTCAGGCTAAAGATAGGCCTGTCATACATCCCAGTGAAGGCAATTTTTTATGCTGCTTCATATATAGCAGGACTGAGGAGTACTGAGGTTTTAGCACCCTTTGTAGGGGAAGAACAGATCTGAGTGTGGGCTGAGAAAGGGGAGGAGATAGTGACCCAAAAATAGTATTTTGTCTTGACCAAAGTTTTCAAGTTCCTTGAGGATATTTTCAACTAAGATTCAAACAGCAACTGATTGTCTTACCAGCAAAACAGAAGAAATTATGTTAAATCTGTCTAGGTAACTGACAGTTAATTTTTTTTTCTCTCCTTTTCTCCCTCTGATGCCATCCTTCAATTTAATGTGTTTAGTTAAGATTTCAAAATGGCAAGCATGAAATGTAACAAAACGCTAAGTTTCTCACAAAGTTTTTATAGCTCTATTTATATATCCAGTAGCAAGGCCAGCTGTGTGACATAGGCATCATTTAACTAGAGTTACTCTATTTACTTCCCTAGGTCTTTGTACCTGATTACAGTGAATTACACAATTTAAGTCTTGGTAGAATTGTATCCTTTAATAAAAAAAATAATTTCTATATCACTTGGGTGTTATATTAAATATATCTTTTAAAAATAAATTGTATTATACATAAATATTCAGGTAAAGATTTGCCATTTTAGCTGGATGTGCTGGTTTATGCCTATAATCTCACCCTTTGTGAGGCCAGGAGTTCAAGACCAACCTGGGCAACATAGCAAGACCCCATCTTTTTTTTTTTTTGAGACGGAGTTTCGCTCTTGTTACCCAGGCTGGAGTGCAATGGCGCGATCTCGGCTCACCGCAACCTCTGCCTCCTGGGTTCAAGCAATTCTCCTGCCTCAACCTTCCGAGTAGCTGGGATTACAGGTGTGCGCCACCATGCCCAGCTAATTTTTGTATTTTTAGTAGAGACGGGGTTTCACCATGTTGACCAGGATGGTCTCGATCTCTTGACCTCATGGTCCACCCGCCTCGGCCTCTCAAAGTGCTAGGATTACAGGCAGGAGCCACCGCGCCCGGCCTAAGACCCCATCTTTTTAAAAAAATGTAGCTGACTATGGTGGTGTGTGCCTTTGATCCTAGCTACACAAGAGACTGAGGTGCCAGTATAGCTTGGGCCCAAGAGTTTGAGGATACAATGAGCTGTGATTGCACCACTGCACACCAGCCTGGGCAACAGAATGAGACCCTGTCTGTAGAAAATAAAAAATAATAAAGATTTGACTTTTTTTTTTGAACACATGAGAAAGGGAAAAAGGAAGAAACTAACCTTTATCAAATGAGATTTTAATGCCTTTTTGTACAGTTCTAGGCACTATTTACTCATCATTAAAACCCTGTAAATTTATCATTTTCACATTTGAGATTGGAAAACAAGTATTTAGACAGTTCAAGGTGTTTAAACTATGGTAGAAAGTATGTAAGTGTGTTAATGATGCAACAAGAAGTAAACAGAAACCAATTCAGTTTCTGTCTGGCCAGTGAGGTAACGATGCTGAGTCCACACACGTGTACACACACACACATGCACCCGTGATTGTGTATGCACAATTACGAAGAGAGAGGCAGGAGACATTTCAGAATATTGGGAAAAAAGGAAGGTAATTTAGTTTCTTGTCAGTGACCATCTTTAGAGCTTTTAGTGTTATGACGAGACCCAAAAGGTGTCATGAATAAAGTGAACATGTAGAAACGTCAAAGCTCAGTGTAATTTTGAAAAGAAACTGATGTAAAAACTGCCCAGATAAAGCCTGGTTGAATTAAAAAAAATACAGCAGTAGGAACATGATGATTGGGGAGATACATGAGCAAGAGCAGAGCAGAAGACGAATGGAAGTATAAGGCAGCTTTGCATAATCATGCACGTTATGTAGTTATATATATGAAAAGAGACTATGCTTAAAACCACAGTCCCAGGAATTAGCATCCCAAAGGATTTGTGCCTTTGCTAGTCTAAAGAAATATGGCATGTGATTACCCATAAATTCTCGTGGCCGTGCACTAGTCTGCCCTCTTTTACCCCTCAATAGGCATGTGATATGGGGGAGAGGGAACATATATTATTCATTCAATGAAACATGAACAGGGGGAGACATACATCTTTGTTGGTGTTAGAGAATTTGTGGGCAATTATAATCACCCTCAATGTTTCTGTGTTTCTGATTTTGGACTGTTCATGGGTGGTAGCTGCTGCAGGCTGTGATTAGATAAATGGATGCAAATGGTAATTGTAACTGATGAATGATTGATGATGGCTTTATGTGTTGATGACTTTATTCTGTGCTCCTGGAAACAGCCTCTGGCCTACCGGAAAAGTAACCTCTAAGTAGAGAGCAATTACTCTAAAATGTAGGCTCCAGCTAGTTTTCTTGGGGTGGCTGGGTAGGGTTGAGGGATATGGCCTGTCTTAGGAAGACTGAGGCCACCTTTTCTGGCCTTTGTCTTTCCCTAAGTCTTTTTACTTTCTGTCTCAGGGAATTGCTAGTTAGAGTAAGAGGGCTATGGAAAGAATACAGGATTTCAGCATGGTAATTTAGTCAAGTATGGCTGGTTTCTCAGACAAAAGTACCTGACCTAGAAAGCTAGGCAGCCTAGGGTAGATATGGAGCCTATACATGTGGGTTGAAGAATCATTTGGCCTACATTAAAAAAAATTTAGTAGTACTGCATTTCCTAAAGTTTTACAACTGCTTGTATAGATTTCTTCAGGTAACATTATTTCTCAGCATCCCTCTAAAGTTGTGTGTATGGCTGGGGGGCAGACATATCTTAGTCACGTTTCTTGACTGTATTTGACTCCCTGAAGCAAAGACGTGAACAACATATATATTGGGGTGGTTATTTTCTTCTCTGCATTCAGAAAACTTAGTCCTATATAGTTGCTCCATCTTTTTGAACTTTAGTCATACCTTGGAGACTCCAGTTGAAGTGAGATTATTAAGAAGATAAACATGAACATGATGAAAAATTACTTAGAATTTAAGAATGCCAAGAATCTGATGTATTAAATGAGGTTATTGGGGATCTACTGATGAAATGGGAGACTTCCCTGACCCCCTAACAGGACTTGTGACAGGAGTGTGGCTCATTTTCTTGGCCCACAGCCCCTTACAGGAGAGGGAGTATGCAGACAGGCGGGTGGAGCTGGGGTGAGTGCTTTGGGGCTCTGGCCCCACAGTAGCATCTAGAGATGTGTTACAGTTAATGCTCTTTTAGCAGTTGCTATCCATGGATGGCTAAGTGTTAAACCAGCTCAGTGGAGAGTAGGGTGACATCCTTTTACACCTGCCCTTCTTGGTACCCAGTCCTTGTCTGGCATCCAGGAAGAATTGGTCATAAGGACTTGAATAATGGTGAATGCAGGGATTTAACTGAGTGATGGAGGTAGCTCTCAGCAGGATAGATGGGGAGCTGGAAAGGGGATGGAGGGGAAAGATGATCTTCCCCTGGAGTTTGGCCATCCCATGAGCAGTCTCCTCTCTGACTGTCCCCAGCCGAATGCCTCTTGATGTTCAAACACTCCTTGTCTTCTCTCCTTCTCTGCCATGGCTTTCTGCTGCTCTTCTGTTCCTCTGCTTGTGGAGCTTGGGGTTTATATGAGCACAGAATAGGCGTGTTGCAGGCCAGAGTGGTCTTGAAAAAGGCAACATTTCAGCATGTAAACAGGAATGCCTGTTCCCATTTAGGGCCGCCAGGTTTCCAGGCTTGAGGGTGGGGCCTTGGCTGGGGAAGCACCCTCCTCTACCCACTATTTCCTTGCCTCCTGTCGATATCATTGACTGTTTACTATGTTATCTGCTAGTTCATAGTGATAAGTCCAGACAAGAGAAGGAAGGAAATAGGAGTTTTGAGGGGAAGCCATGAGAGAGCAGAAATTGGCCTGGAATCAGAGGCCTTCAGTTCTAGTCACTTATGCTTCATGTTTTGAGTTATATGACCTTGAAGAAACCTATATTTCCTGATTTACTAATGTGAGAGTCTTTTCCCCTGCACTCCCATGGCATCCTTTGTTCCACAAAGAGATTGGCAGATTTTGCAATAAGTCATTTGAAATAGAATACCAAAACAGAGAAGGAAGTCAAAACCATGGTGAAAAATCTGACCACAAATATGTAGGACAAAAACCAAATAATCTTATGATGCAGGGTTGTTGCTAAGTTCAAAAAAGATAATATATTGACAGCAGTTTATACTTTAAAGGTATTGACTGGGTAGTATTTCATATGGTCACAGATTCAGTAACTAAATCTTAGAGTCGAATAAGACCCTTAATATTTATAGGGTTTGGTTTGGTTTTCACGGCTTTGTAAAAGAAAGTATTAACTAAGCCTTCTTGTCAACATAGTATTTTAATTTTAGTAAAAATCCAAATACTCATCAATAGACAAGGAGGAAATGGACTATATGTGCTCAAAGGGTCATAGAAAGAGGAAAGAATTAGCAATAAGATTTTAAACAATAAATGTCCTAAATTTTTCATGTCTCATAAAAGCCTTATTATTTGTTTTATATTGGATCTGATTCTATCCCTCAAACTATGGAGTCTAAGTCTAATCTTTCTACCACATGCCACAAGTTTGAAGCAAATTAACATGCCTTGGTTGTGAACGTGTATTTAGGGTAAGTATCCCTAATTTCTTTAATGATTCTTCATATAATATTTTATCCAGATACCTTCAACACACTCTCCTAAGGACAGGTTGCAGTTGTAAGTGTCTCTTTTGAAATGTGTTGCCAAGAACTTAATAATAGTGCCCTAAAACTAGATTGATGAGTACATAGATCATAGGTTGTTACTATTCTTCGATATCACATACTAATAGCTCTTTTAATAGTCACATAATAACATTGTCAATTCATACTGAGTTCAATTCTACTAAAACTCTGTGTTTCTTTCATATGAGGTACTATAAGTCAGGCCCCTGACACCCTGACCTTATATCACTATTTTAAATGTAATTGCAGGACCTTATTACTGGACCTGTTTCATTTTATCTTGATAGTTTCCTAGAGCCATGGACATTTTCTTGAGTTTGTTTTGACTCGATTTTTATGTTAGTTGGCACACACTCATTAAAGAAATTTAGAATGTTAAAAAATTAAAAATGACATTCAAAATTAAAATTTAATATTATTAGTAATTATATCATTCAAACATAACTTACACCAGCAATTTTGATATATTTCTTCTTACTGTTCCTGTGTGCATAGCTATTATGCTATATATACAGCATTCATGGGCTGTTTTAAACCAGACTTTGAAGCATATCATATGCTAGAATATAGTCCTCATGGTTATATAGTTATTACCTACACAGTATTCAGTGCGATATAAATTCTTGTTTCTTTCCTTTGAACTTTGAGGGTGCTTTAACTATTATAAATAATACTGTAATAGACATCATCATGCAAGAAGTTTCATCTGTGTTTAAGATTTGCCATCTTCGGATAAATGCTCAAAAAAGGAGCATTTATTACTGAGCCAAAGATAATGAATTCTAAAAATGTCATTTCTACCACTTAATTAGTAGTAAGTGTCGAGACAGAAAGACAATGAATAGACAATATGCTTAGCCTCTAAAACACTCTTTACTTCCATTTTCATTATACATATAATTACTACAATATGTGCCTTCATCGAGAGTGTATCCATTAGGATTCAGTCCAGTTGAAAGAACAAAGGCCCAGGACTGCAATGGCTTAAACACAAGAAGGGTTTGTTTCTCCTGCGAAAGTCCATTCAGGTCAGTCTAGGGATGGTCTCATGGTTCCACTTCACACAGTCGCCCGGGACAGACTTCTTCCATCTTGCCACTCCAGGGTGGAAAGAGTGTTCCTGGAACATTCCTGGTTGTGACCTTCATGCTCATGGTCAGAGATGGCAGCTAGAGCTCCATCCCATCAGTGTTCCAGGTTGCAGTGTAAATATAAAGAAACAAAAGCTTCAGCCGTCTCTTTAAGGAAAATTCCTTTAATTGCTACACAAATTCTGCATATATCTTTTTAGCCAAAACTTTCTAAAACTTACCTAGCTTCAAAAGAGGCTGAGAAGTATTATCCCTATTCTCAGGAACTATATATCTGGCTAAAAATCAGAGGTTCTCTTTTCTGGATAAAGAGAAAAATGGATATCGAGGGGCTACAAGCAGTTTTTGCCATGGAGAATAGTTGGTATTTCTTTCTTTTTTTAACCTCAAAACCCTCAGGACCTAAGGATCTAGGTCAAAAACAGAAAAATGTGGAAGATTTCTGAGTATTTATTGAATTGAATTTGCAATTCTATTAAGTGCATTTTCCCGTAGTCAGAGCTTTCATTATGCCACTTGAGCCATTTATTTCTAAATCCATCCTGTAACTTAAATTCTGAAGGAATTCACAGAGATGATACAACTCATCACCAGACAACTGTTTTTGGCTAGTATTGCTGCAGCCCAAATCTATAAACTGTGGGTTTTGTATTCTGTTCCATATGAGATCTACCACCATAGAGGAAGTTTGTTTAGAAAGCATTGTGAATTAAAAATGTATACAGAGTTATTGTGTATATAGCACAAAAGTAGAAAAGTGATGTTCTCCAAACCATGAAAGCCAGGGAGAGCCCCACTTAATTGGAGTCATCATTTTCAGTATATTTTATAAAAACAAACAAAAGATAAAGAAGAAATTGGGAGGTGAGGTGAGGTGGCTCACTCCTACAATTCCAGCAATTTGGGAGGACAAGGTGGGAGGATTGCTTGAGTTCAGGAATTTGAGACCAGCCTGGGAAATATAGCAAGATCCCAGCTCTACAAAAGTATTACAATGTTTAAAAATTAACTGGGGGTGGTGGTATGTACTTGTAGTCCCAGCTACTCAGGAGGCTGAGGCAGGGGGATCACAGAGAGAGAGAGAGAGAGAGAGTACTCAGGACGCTGAGGCAGGGGGATCACTGAGAGAGAGAGAGAGAGAGAGAGAGAGAGAGAGAGCCGTTTGACTTAAAGAGCGTAATAATGTAAGTGTGTATTTAAAATGACCTGTCCATTATTCAAAGACAGGAATCTTTATCAGATGTCTATTCACACTTTTTAAAAAGATTATTTGCTTTCTATCCCCTTTAAATTTAAATATGAAGAAAAGACCAGGGGCAGATTTCTCATCCCCGGAATAAAAATGTCAGTTTTGTCAGAATGTGAAAACTTTGACAAATGAAACTGTAGCTTGCTCAGCAGTTTCAACACATGTACAAGGGTGCTTGGTACCAGGGCGCTCCTCACCTTTCCAGTCATCTACAGTGAATGACCTGACAGTTATTGTGCAAAGCTTGTAAATTTAACTTGGAAAGATTGATAAAGAATATGGAAACCTGAAGTATATAAATGAATTGGAAACCAAATTCTATTTTTTGACATTTAAAAAGAAAAGAAGCTCATTTGCCTGCATTTGAATTTGTTTACTTTTTGTCAAATATATATGTATATCACACTAGAGAACCATATTGCTCAATTTCTTTCCAATCTTTCTTTCAAAGCTGTTAGAGCAAAATTCACAATAAGGCTTTAGAAATAAAGGATATTTTCTGTCTTCTACCTGTTATTGATATAACCATTTAAAAAGTGGAGTCAGTAATAAATCTACACGTTTCTATTTTTTCACTATCTGCTACATTTCTTTCTATTTCCCCCCACTACCATCCTTTTCATTGATTTATTTTTTGTTTTTAACTTTAGATTATTATCATAATTACTTCATACCAGAGTATACAAAGCTTGACTGATATAACAATTTCAGAAAACAATGCCATTAGTCTGATATATTTTGAAAAAAAAAAAAAAAACCCTATAGTATTGAAAACTAGATAAGACAGTGACTAATGCTCAAGGAAACCATGTTTCACGACCTTTCAAAATTAGTTTTTCTCTTTGCTAAAAGAAGGAAAGAGGAGAGGAGATATTCCTTTCCCGAAGCCATAGGCTCTCTTGAGATTTTTAAAATTTTTCCAAATACCAGACCTCATGCATTTTATACTTACAGTGCCTGTTTGGATAACCTGATAAGCATTCATTCAGCATATGTTCCTATCAATCAGTCAAGCATTTGGTTTTTAGCAAGTTATGATTGCTTTTCTTCCATTTGTATCCAGAAATATATCACGTAGTAGATTATCTTCTAAGCATACATGCCTGTTTTTAAAAACATAATCCTTTTTTAAAAATATCTATATGTATATATTTTTATTGTACTTTAGGTTCTGGGGTACATGTGAAGAACATGCAGAATTATTGCATAGGTACATACATGGCAATGTGGATTGCTGCCTCCATCCCTGTCACCTGTATCTGGCATTTTTCCCCATGTTATCCCTCCCCAACTCCCTACCCTCCACTGTCCCTCACCTAGTCCCCTCAATAGACCGCAGTGTGTGATGCTCCCTTCCCTGTGTCTGTGTGTTCTCATTGTTCAACACCCGCCAATGAGTGAGAATATGCAATGTTTGATTTTCTGTTCTTGTGTCAGTTTGCTGAAAATGATGGTTTCCAGGTTCATCAGTGTCCCTACAAAGGACACAAACTCATCGTTTTTGATGGCTGCATAATATTCCATGGTGTATATGTGCCACATTTTCTCTGTCCAGTCTATCGTCGATGGGGCATTTGGGTTGGTTCCAGGTCTTTGCTATTGTAAACAGTGTCGCAATGAACATACCTGTGCATGTGTCTTTATGATAGAACAATTTATAATCCTTTGGATATATACCCAGTAATGGGATTGCTGGGTCAAATGGAATTTCTATTTCTAGACCCTTGAGGAATTGCCACACTGTCTTCCACAATGGTTGAACTAATTTCCACTTCCACCAACAGTGTAAAAGTGTTCCTATTTCTCCACATCCTCTCCAGCATCTGTTGTCTCCAGATTTTTTAATGATCACCATTCTAAATGGCGTGAGATGATATCTAAATATTGATTTTGATTTGCATTTCTCTAATGACCAGTGATGATGAACATTTTTTCATGTTTCTTGGCCCCATATTTGTCGTCTTTTGCAAAGTGTCTGTTCATGTCCTTCGCCCACTTTTGAATGGGTTTGCTTTTTTCTTGTAAATCTGTTTTAATTCTTTGTAGATTCTGGATATTAGCCCTTTGTCAGATGGGTAGCTTGCAAAAATTTTTCCCATTCTGTTGGTTGCTGGTTCACTCTAACGATTGTTTCTTTTGCTGTGCAGAAGCTCTGGAGTTTAACTAGATCCCATTTGTCTGTTTTGGCTTTTGTTGCCAATGCTTTTGGTGTTTCAGTCATGAAGTCCTTGCCTATGCCTATGTCCTGAATGGTTTTCCCTAGGTTTTCTTCTGGGTTTTTTATAGTGTTAGATCTTTAAGTCTTTAATCCATCTGGAGTTAATTTTAATGCAGGGTGTCAGGAAAGGGTCCAGTTTCTGCTTTCTGCACATGGCTAGCCAGTTTTCCCAACACCATTTATTAAACAGGGAATCCTTGTTTTTGTCAGGTTTGTCAAAGATCAGATGGTTGTAGATGTGTGACATTGTTTCTGAGGCCTCTGTTCTGTTCCATTGGTCTGTATCTCTGTTTTGGTACCAGTACCATGCTGTTGTGATTATGGTAGCCTTGTAAAATAGTTTGAAATCAGGTAGCGTGATGCCTCCAGCTTTGTTCTTTTTGCTTAGGATTGACGGCTGTGCAGGCTTTCTTTTGGTTCCATATGAAGTTTAAGGTGGTTTTTTCCAGTTCTGTGAAGAGGGTCATAGGTAGCTTGATGGGGATAGCATTGAATCTATAAATTACTTTGGGCAGTATGTCCATTTTTGCAATATTGATTCTTCCTAACCATGAGCATGGAATGTTTTTCCATCTGTTTGTGTCCTCTCTTATTTCCTTGGGCAATGGTTTGTAGTTCTCCTTGAAGAAGTCCTTTACATCCTTTGTTAGTTGTATTCCTAGGTATTTTATTCTCTTTGTAGCAATTGTGAATGGCAGTTAGTTCTTGATTTGGCTCTCTTTAACTCTGTTATTGCTATATAGGAATGCTTGTGATTTTTGCACATTGATTTTGTATCCTGAGACTTTGCTGAAGTTGCTTATCAGTTTCAGGAGATTTTGGGCTGAGATGATGGGGTCTTCTAAATATACAATCATGTCATCTGCAAATAGAAACAATTTGACTTTCTCCTTTTCTAATTGAATACCCTTTATTTCTTTTTCTTGCCTGATTGCTCTGGCTAGAACTTCCAATGCTATATTGAATAGGAGTGGTGAGAGAGGGCATCCTTGTCTAGTGCCGGATTTCAAAGGGAATGCTTCCAGTTTTTGCCCATTCAGTATGATATTGGCTGTAGGTTTGTCATAATAGCTTTTATTGTTTTGAGATATGTTTCTTTGATGCCTAGTTTATTGAGAGTTTTTAGCATAAAGAGCTGTTGAATTTTGAAGGCCTTCTCTGCATCTATTGAGATAATCGTGGTTTTTGTCTTTGGTTCTGTTTCTGTGGTGAATTACGTTTATAGACTTGCGTATGTTGAACCACTCTTACATCCCTGTATGAAGCCTACTTGATCATGAGGGATAAGCTTTTTGATGTGCTGTTGCATTCAGTTTGCCAGTATTTTATTGAAGATTTTTGCATCTATGTTCATTATGGATATTGGCCTGAAGTTTTCTTTTCTTGTCGAGTCTCTGCTGGGTTTTGGTATCAGGATGATGTTGGTCTCATAAAATGATTTCGGAAGGATTCCCTCTTTGTGGATTATTTGGAATAGTTTCAAAAGGAGTGGTACAATCTCCTCTTTGTATGTCTGGTAGAATTCGGCTGTGAACTCATCTCGACCTGGGTTTCTTTTTTTTTTTGGTTGGTGGGCTCTTAATTCCTGCCTCAACTTCAGCCTTTGTTATTGGTCTATTCAGGGTTTCGACTTCTTCCCAGTTTAGGCTTGGGAGGCTGCAAGTGTCCAAGAATTTATCCATTTCTTCCAGATTTACTGGTTTATGTGCATAGAATTGTTTGTAGTAATCTATGATTGTAGTTTGTATTTCTGTGGAATCAGTGGTGATACCTCCTTTATCATTTTTTATTGCATCTATTTGTCTCTCTTTTCTGTTTTATTAATCTGGCTAGTGGTCTATTTTGTTGATCTTTTCAAAAAAAAAGCTCCTGGATTTATTAATTTTTTGAAGGGTTTTTTGTGTCTCTGTCTCCTTCAGTTCTGCTCTGATCTTAGTTATTTCTTGTCTTCTGCTAGATTTTGAGTTTTTTTGTTTTTTTGTTTGTTTGTTTGTTTGTTTGTTTGTTTTTGATCTTGCTCCTCTAGCTTTTTCAATTTTGATGATAGGGTATTGATTTGAGGTCTTTCCTTGATTTTCATGTAGGCATTTATTGCTATAAATTGTCCTCTAGACACTGCTTTAAATGTGTCCCAGAGATTCTGGTACATTGTGTCTTTGTTCTTGTTGGTTTCAAAGAACATCTTTATTTCTGCCTTCATGTCATTGTTTATTGAGTCAACATTCAACAGCCAGTTGTTTAGTTTCCATGAAGTTGTGTGGTTCTGAGTTAGTTTCTTAATCCTGAGTTCTAATTTGATTGTACTGTTGTCTGAGAGAGTGTTATGATTTCCATTCTTTTGCATTTGCTGAGGAGTGATTTACTTTCAATTATGTGGTCAGTTTTAGAGTAGGTGTGATGTGGTGCTGAGAAGAATGTATATTCTGCAGATTTGGGGTGGAGAATTCTGTAAATGTCTATTGGGTTTGCTTGGTCCAGATCTGAGTTCTAGTCCTGAATATCCTTTTTAATTTTCTCTCTCATTGATCTAATATTGATAATGGAGTGTTAAAGTGTTTCACTATTATTGTGTGGGAGTCTAAGTCTCTTTGTAGGTCATTAAGAACTTGCTTTATATATCTGGGTACTCCTGTATTGGGTGCGTATATATTTAGGATCGTTAGCTCTTCTTGTTGCATTGATCCTTTTACCATTATGTAATGCCTTCCTTTGTCTCTTTTGATCTTTGTTGGTTTAAAGTCTATTTTATCAGAGACTAGGATAACAACTCCTGATTTTTTTTTCCCCTCCATTTGCTTGGTAAATCTTCCTCCTTCCCTTTATTTTAAGCCTATATGAATCTTTGCATGTGAGATGGGTTTCCTGGATACAGCACACCGATGGGTTTTGACTTTTTATCCAATTTGCCAGTCTGTGTCTTTTGACTGGGGCAGTTAGCACATTAACTTTTAAGGTTAATATTGTTATGTGTGAATTTGTTCCTGCCATTTTCATGCTAGCTGGTTGTTTTGCCCATTAGTTGACACAGATTCTTCATGGTGTCAATCCTGTTTACCATTTGGTACATTTTTGGAGTGGCTAGTACCAGTTGTTCCTTTCTATGTTTAGTGCTCCTTTCAGGACATCTTGTAAGGCAGGCCTGGTGGTGACAAAATCTCTCAGCAATTGCTTGTCCGTAAAGGATTTTATTTCTCCTTTGCTTACGAAGCTTAGTTTGGCTGGATATGAAATTCTAGGTTGAAAGTTCTTTTCTTTAAGGATGTTGAATATTGGTGCCCACTCTCTTCTGGCTTGGAGGGTTTCTGCCGAGAGATCCGCTGTGAATCTGGTGGGCTTCCCTTTGTGGGTAACTAGACCTTTCTCTCTATCTGCCCTTAGCATTTTTCCCCTCATTTCAATCTTGGTGAATCTACAATTATGTGCCTTAGGGTTGCTCTTGTTGAGGAATATCTTTGTGGTATTCTGTGTATTTCCTGGACTTGAATATTGTCCTGCCTTGTTAGGTTGGAGAAATTCTCCTGGATAATATCCTGAAGAGTGTTTTCCAGCTTGTATTCATTCTCTCTGTCACATTCAGGTATACCTATCAAATATAGATTAGGTCTTTTCACATAATCCCATATTTCTTGGAGGCTTTGTTCATTTCTTTTCACTCTTTTTCTCTAATCTTGCCTTCTCATTTTATTTCATTGAGTTGATCTTCAATCTCTGATATCCTTTCTTCTGCTTGGTTGATTTGGCTATTGAAACTTGTGTATGCTTCATGAAGTTCTCGTGTGGTTTTTCAGCTCCATCAGGTCATTTATATTGTTTTCTAAGCTGTTTATTCTTGTTAGCATTTCATCAAACCTTTTTTCAAGTTTCTTAGTTTCTTTGCCTTGTGTTAGAACATGTTCTTTTAGCTCAGAGTTTGTTATTACCCACTTTTTGAAGCCTGTTTCTGTCAATTCATCAAACTCATTCTCCATTCAGCCTTGTTCCCTTGCTGGAGAGGGTTGTGATTCCTTGGAGGAAGATATCCATTCTGGTTTTGGATGTTTTCATCCTTTTTGTGCTGGTTTCTTCCCATCTTTATGGATTTATCTACCTGTGGTCTTTGTAGTTGGTGACTTTCAGGTGGGGTCTCTGAGTGGACGTCCTTTTTGCTGATCATGAAGTTATTTATTTCTGTTTTTAAGTTTTCCTTCTAACAGTCAGGCTCCTCTGCTTTAGGACTGCTAGAGGTCCACTCCAGACCCTGCTTGCCTGGGGATCACCTGCAACAGCTGCAGAACAGTAAGGGTTGCTGCCAGTTTCTTCTTCTGTTACCTTTGTCCCAGAAGGGTGCCTGCCAGATGTCAGCCTGAGCTCTCCTTTATGAGGTGTCCCTTTGGATATATGGGGGTTGGGGAGCTGCTTGAGGAGACAGTGTATCCCTTATAGGAGTTCAGGTGCTGAGCTGTGAGCTCCATTGTTCCATTCAGAGCTGCTGGGCAGGTACATTTAAGTCTGCTGCGGTGGAGCTCATAACCTCCTTTTTTTCCCAGATGCTCTGTCCTGGGAAGATGGGACTTTATTTTTAAGTTCCTGAAATGCTGCTGCTGTTTTTCAGAGATGCCCTGCCTGAAGAGGTAGCCTAGTCACAGTCTGCCAGCAGAGGCATTGCTGAGCTGCCGTGGGCTCTGCCCAGCTGCTGTGTAAGCTTCCTTGCAGTTTTGTTTATAGAGGTATAGTTAGAACTGCCTCAGTAATGGCATTCTGCCTCATAATGGCACACTGTCTCTGATAATGATACAGTGTCTCTGTAATGGCAGACTTCCTCTGTAATGGTGAACTGCCCTTCACAGAGGTGGACCATCCCAGGTCCAACTGTGCTTGCTGTGAAACTCTCAATGCAGAGCATTTCAGATTGCTGGTGTTTGTGGGGGTGGGACCCGCTATGCCAGATCACCTGGCTCCCTGTTTCAGCCCCCTCTTTTTCAGTTGAATGGGCAACTCTGTCTCCCACGCGTTCCAAGCGCCAGTTGAAATGGCACCCAGATTTATGTGAGTTTTTGTGCAGAAACAGCCATATTGGAGACTGAAACTGGCTGAAACAGCCGTACTGGAGACTCATGGCACTATTCCACCTGGGAATCTCCTGGTCTGTGGGCAGTAAAAATTTGTTTGGAATGCCGTGATTACTCACCCTCTGCGTTCTCACTGGGAACTGCACTCCAGAGCTGTTCCTATTTGGCCATCTTGGATTGTCCTCTGATTTTTTTTTTTCCAAAAACATAATCCTTTTTTCTGCAAAACAAACCTATTCACATTTCCCCACCACATACCATGTTTTTCAGGGTTCTCAAGGCAAAACTTTTTACTCTGGGTAGAACAGGGAGGCCAATGGATCCTCGCAGTTGCTTTTTAAATTTTTGTTTCTTTGTTTTGAGACAGAATCTCACTCTGTCACCAGGCTGAAGTGCAGTGGCATGATCTTGGCTCACTGCAACCTCTGCCTCCTAGGTTTAAGCAATTCTAGCTCACTATCCCCAGTAGCTGGGACTAAAGGTGTGCGTCACCATGCTAGGTTAATTTGTATTTTTTTAGTAGAGAGAGGGTTTCACCATGTTAGCCAGGATGGTCTCAATCTCCTGACCTTGTGATCTGCCTGCCTCGGCCTCCCAAAAGGCTGGGATTGCAGGCATGAGCCACTACACTCGCCCTTAAATGTTTTTTAAGTTTCTGTCCACTTGAGCCTAGCGTAGGAAGAAAAATGCAGTGACTGTAGCCTTATTCTTTCAAAAGTTGTTTTAAATAATTCAGAAATATGTCTATCAAAGGCTTTTTGGGAAGACTAACTTTTAAAGTCAATAAAGCATAAGTTGACAAGGATGCAGAGATAACAAGAGGCTTAAGTGAAATGGGAAAAGAGACAAAATGTCTTAGATTGGATGCCTTTCTTTCTCAGGCCTGTGTATTGTCTGTATTTCTTTGAATTTTAAACTTGTTTGAATTATTTCTTTATTGCTGTTTTCAGCTGTTACATTGATCTAGGAGAACCAAGTTGGGCAGTTAAACTCACATTCCAAAGTAGAACTGCCTGTGGATTGATAGGTAGTAATGTCAAGGTGGCTGAAGAGGGACTGTGCTTTATTTATTTTTGACCAGAAGTGTGTCTGTCCGATTAGTCTGTGCCAAGTATAGAAATAGGAGGTGCACATGGCTGAGGGATATAGCAACTGAGGCTTTGTGCTTCTAGGGAGGCCCGGAAGATTCCTGCCCCAAATTTATCACCACTGGATTATTGATTATTTTTCAACTCTATTGCTGGTGATTCACTCCTTCTGACATTTCAATTCAAGTCAGCTAACAAATATATTTTAAATCCAATCTTTATGCATAGCCCTGGGAATTTTAAAGGATCCAAAAATTAATAAATATGGAACTATTCAGAGAGTTTGAATCTAGATGATGGACAGAACTTTGATGTATAAGAATGTGTGTGGTGTGATTTCTTAACCAAACATAAGAGCTAAGAGGTTCTTATTAGAATTAGAAGATTCTAATTTAGAAGAAATAGAATAAGAATTAGAAGGTTTCTAATTTAAAATTAGAAAGTATAAATATACTTAGAAGTACTAACAAGAGCCGGGCGCGGTGGCTCAAGCCTGTAATCCCAGCACTTTGGGAGGCTGAGGCGGGTGGATCACGAGGTCAAGAGATCGAGACCATCCTGGTCAACATAGTGAAACCCCGTCTCTACTAAAAATACAAAAAATTAGCTGGGCATGGTGGTGCGTGCCTGTAATCCCAGCTACTCAGGAAGCTGAGGCAGGAGAATTGCCTGAACCCAGGAGGCGGAGGTTGCGGTGAGCCGAGATCACGCCATTGCACTCCAGCCTGGGTAACAAGAGCGAAACTCCGTCTCAAAAAAAAAAAAAAAAAAAAAAAAAAAAGAAGTACTAACAAGAACAAAGCTGTTATTTTTATTCCACAAATATAGATTCAAGATAAACTATGTCAACAGAGATATAAATAAGAAATTTGTAATAAATGTTAAAGGGCATAATGAGGGTATATGTACCCAAATAGTATTACATAAAAATCCATATAGCATAAATTAAAGGAAGGTAAAAAAAGAAACCGACAAATACAATGGTGATTATAGGTTTTAATGAACCTCTGTCAATCCAAGACAGATCAAGACAGTAAGTAAATGAAAATATGTGAAAGGAAGAAAAGTAATTAAACAAAAAGATGTGAAAGATCTGAATTATTAGTAAGGATTACATAATATGGATGAATGTACATATACATATGTATGTTTATGCATATGTGAAATATACGTAAATATGACGTCTGTGTTTATGATTAAAACCTGTATAACAGAAACCATTTTTAAACTTCCTTAGAAATTTACAAAATGGACTGTTAGGTGACCAAAACCATTGTTTTAGCCCTGAAATATAAATAATTCTACAGTCTGACCTAATGCCATAAAATAAAAGTTATAATCATTTATAAATTCGTAACATATCCTCAAAATTTAAAAATGTACCTTTAAGCAACTTTTAAATCAAAAGGCATCTTTGTGCATTTTAAGAACTGAAAAATCATCCCTGCATACCACAGGATACAGTATATATAGCTTTTAATACTTATATTTTTTAAAAGAAAAAGAATCAGTTTTTCACTCAAGAATTTATAAATGGAATAAGATAGTGAATATAAGGAATTCATATGGAAGAAATTAAGACAATCAGCGGACAAATTTTAAATCACAAAATTGTTAAGCAGTCAAAAAAACATTTGTTAGAGACACTACTGGAGAGCGGGACATCAAGAAACAAAAAAAGGAGAAATCACAAGCAAGTCAAATTAAAAAATGAAAAAGCGCAAACAGTTACATTAGCGATTAAGTGAAGGGTAATTTTTAAGTGTAACAAATTCATTTGAATTTCTAAGTATTTCAGCAGGAATACTGCACTACAGAATAGAATCAGACTTAGGGGTTTGATTCATAGTAACTTAATGAGAGCAGAATTAGGAAAAAGATACACAACTTTGCTGAGATTCTAAAATATTATAAAAAAGAATATAAATTAATAAGTATCTGATTTGAATAAAATATTTTCCTGCCCTTCCCTCTTGAAATGGCTGTGTCATTTTTAAGAAGAAAGTTGCTTACTGAGAAACAATTTTTCATTAGGAAAATGAACTTAAAAATCAAATATAAAATTGCATATGTTGTGATTGAACTGTGTAAAATAATCCCTTATATGCATAAAGACAGAAAGTTGGAAAACATAGTAAGATTAGAGCCAATTTTTTATCTTCCAACCTTTTCAGAATACCATTTATATAATAACAAAAATGCAGAACAGACCAGGTGCAGTGGCTTATGCCTGTAATCCCTGAACTTTGGGAGGCCAAGGCGGTGGATCACCCGAGGTCAGGAGGTCGACACCAGCCTGACCAACATGGTGAAACCCCATCTCTACTAAAAATACAAAAATTAACTGGACGTGGTGGTGGGCACCTGTAATCCCAGCTACTCAGGAGGGTGAGGCCAGAGAATCGCTTGAACCCAGGAGGCAGAGGTTGCAGTGAGCAGAGATGGCACCATTGCACTCCAGCCTGGGTAACAGAGTGAGACTCTGTCTCAAAAAAAAAAAAAAAAGCAGAACAAAATAAGGTGTCTTCTGCATATGAACCTAAATAGTTCTATAGTAGTGCTCCAAGTAAAAGGACAAGTACATTCTACCTGTCATCAAATTATAAATGTCAAATGATATCAAGCTATTTCTTCATAAGCCACCTAAAATGAACCATTCTCTTAGTTGAATGTATACTCTTTGGTTGTTATTCTTTAAATACGAAGTATCACAACAATTCTTAGCCTCATTGGAGGGCAATCAGGTGAGAAATCTTCAGTACAAACTCGGTTTGTATGTTCTGTGGGAAGTCAAACACATTTCTTAGTAAATTAATGGACCCTACCTAGTGAAGTAATTCCAGCATCGTTTATTGAATTCACTTAAGTAGAACGGACCAAGAGAGCACATTAGCTATTCCAATAGAGATGACAAATCTTAAAAATGATTCTGACTTTGGACCTTCACGGGGGTGACTTAGGGTGGCTGTCAGTTAGTTGAGTCACTCAGATGCAGACAGACTTTCAACCATTTTCTGAAGACTGTCTGAGCCATTGCATGAATAGAATGATTTGTTTTGGAGGTAGTAACGAAACTGCTAATTTTAAAATGTCTTAGAATTTGTTGAGTTTTGCAGTGGTACTATTTATCAAAAGATGCAAAAGAAAATATCCATTGCTGCCTGTACTGTGTTTTTGTGAGCTAAACTTAACTATTTTATGATAAAAAGGAGTAAGTATTTCCTAAGTTTTGTTTATGTTTAGTGTGTCACTAAAACTTTTTATCTTAATGCTTAATTTTGGAGCGAGTACTGCCAGAATTATTTGCAAATCACTAAAAATTATGTATCATGTCAAAAATTAGATGAATTGATGACAACTAGGATGAAATAAAACCTACTTTATATATATGTAAATATTACAAATACTGGATTCATGTGGAAAATTATAGATTTTTTTTGTTTCTTTAAAATGATTTGTACTTAGCAGGGGAATCAACAACTAAACATAATACTGCTTTAACTTAACATTAGTAATTACCACAGTCTCTAGATTACAATAAAATATTATACAGAACATTGCCTAAAGAAACACACACTAGTTTATTACTTTCCTACTCCTTTTAAATAAAATCTTTAGAAATTCTGTTAAGGATCCCAACCCACTTATAGAACCATGTCTTTGATTAAGAGCTGCACGAAAAATAAATAAGTGTATTTTAAAATAAATATTATAAATTTATCAATTTTTATAAAAATTATATTATCAAGGTAATGAAATAGTACAGATAAAACATACAAAATGGAAGTCCTGTCACAATCTAACCACATAACTGCGTAGATTATACTTCTAAATTTTGATATTTTTCTTCCTAAAATTTTTTTCTATGTCTACATATGTATATTTTTGACCAAAAAGTAATAATGAACATAATCTTCCACACTTGCTTTTTCTACTTCAGAACATATTTTCTGTATTTTAAATATATTATCTTATCTTACAAATGAGAGCTCATTCATTAATGTATGCATAGAGTTATGTTGTATAGAGCTACTGTGACTTATTTAACTAGTTCCAATATGATATGTATATGGATTCTTGGTTTTTTTTTGTTTGTTTGTTTGTTTGTTTTTTGAGCAGCAGTGTAGTTTATTGAGCAAGCAAAAGTCAAGGCTTCCACAGCATGGAAGGGTGGAAGGGGGCCCAGGAGGGTTGCTGTTGATGGTCAGGGCTGCCTGGCTTTATATCCCCAAGTAATTCTGAGTCACTGAGTGTTTGTCCCCTCGTCCTGTGTGGGAAGGACTTGTGACTACGAGTCACCTAATCTCTTCTCTGAGTTGCTAAGTGTTTGTCCCCTAGTCCTGTGTGGGGAGGGGTCTTGTGACCATGAGTCACCTCATTTCTCTTTCTGGTGGTTGTTTCCTGGTTTCTATTGAACTTTGCAAGGAGCATTGGAATGTGGCTGAACAGCTACTGATACTTTGAACACAAGCCTCCTGATACTGTTGAAGTACCCGTGTTGACCCTTTTCCATGTTAGGATTTCCAAAAGGTTCCCCATTGACCCAAAAGATTTCATTCCCTCAGTCCTCCCTCTGAAGAGGAAAACCCCACTGCTGTTGGGAAAGGGGCAAATGACCACTCTTTGACTACTTCCTACTGAGCAGGGACCTAGAAGCTACCCCCCACATCCCCATAGTTGTGAGTTTTCCTCCAGAAGGGAGGCTTCTGGCTTGGTGGGTTGATCCAGAGCTTCACAGTAGATATTGGGGATTGAGGTCATCTGGGGTTCCATTTGCAGGACCATTTGCAGTTTTAGACATTCCATTCTGGAGGAAACAAAACAGATTAAGAGATCGAAAAGCTATGAGCCAAAGGCTATACCAGGATGATTATTAGGAAGGATTTTAATATGGATTATTTCTAGGTTTTTTATCACAATGTTGCAGCCAAAATCCTTGCACATGTACTTGTATTTAATATAGTCAAGAGGACCCCATATCCAGAGGTAGGACAGCTGGATCATGGGGTGGAGGTGAAGAGATATATATAGATAGAGATAGATAAATATAGATATGTATCTATAGATATATATATATAGATATACAGATATAGATATACACACACACACATATCAAACATAATTTTTTTGTCAATCTAGTGAAGAAAATATTCTTTGCAATTTAATTGTTAATATAATTACTTAATTATTATAGGCTTTGTAAGTTTCTGTTTTTGAATTGCCCATGCATTGTCTTTGCTTATTTTTCAGTAGGCTCATTCATCTTCCCATTTATTGAACAAACTCTTTTCTATTAGTTATCATCTTCCCATTTATTGAACAAACTCTTTTCTATTAGTTATTGAACTGTATGTATTGTAACTGTATGTACTTTGTCTTCTGACACGCTAAACATATGTGCTTATTTATTTTACCTTCTAGAAACTTTGAATAATTTTGATAATTTTTGAAATGCCAAATGTAGAAAAATAATGCGGTTGTCATTTATATTTCTATCATTCAGAGTTACCAATTTCTTATTTTTGTTTCTAGTCCTTTTTATTTTACTTAAATAAATAAAACATTTAATACATTGATACCAAAGCCAGATAAGGACACTTCAAGGAAAGAAAACTACAGGCCAGTATCACTGATGAACACAGATGCAAAAATCCTATACACACACACAAACACACACACAGATACACACACACACACACTAGCAGACTGAATTCACCAGCACATTAAAAGGATTATTCACCACAATCAAGTGGAATCTATTCCTGGGATGCAAAGATAGCTCAAACTAAGTAAATCAATAATTCTGATATACCACATTAACAGAATGAAGGACAAAAAACATACAATCCTCTCAATAGATGCAGAAAAGGTATTTAACAAAATTCAACATCCTTTCATGATTAAAAAATTAGGTATAGAAGGAATGTACCTCAACCCAATAAAGGCCATTATGAAAAACCCACATCTAACATCATATTCAGCAGTGAAAAGCTAAAAGCTTCCTCTAAGATCAGGAATGATACAATCTTCCTCTAAGATCAGTCTCATCACTTCCATTCAGAATAGTATTGGAAGTCCTAGCCAGTGTAGTTAGCCAAGAGAAAGAAATGACAGCCAAATCAGAAGAGAAGAAATTAAATTGTCTCTGAAATTAATTGGTATTGTAAGATTATGTCATCTGCATAGACAATTTAATGTTTTGTGTTTTTTATAAATGGAAAACATTGAAACTTCACCAAAAAACTGTTAAAATAAATAAATTCAGTAAAGTTGCAGGATACAAAATTAACATATGAAAATCAGTAGCATTTCTGCACCCTGATAACAAAGTACTTGAAAAAGAAATCAAGAAAAAAAATTCCATTTATAATAGCTATATAAAAAAATGCGTAGAAACAAATTTAACCAAGGAGGAAAGATGTATATACTGAAAAATATAAACAATGATTAAAGAAATTGAATATAACACAAATAAACGGAAAGCTATTCTTGTTCATGGATTGGAAATTTTAATATTGTTAAAAGGTCCATGCCACCCAAAGCAATCTACAGATACAATGCAGTCCCTGTCAAAATGCCAATGACTTTTTTTTTGACAGAAATAGAAAAAAAAATCCTAAAATTCATAGGGAACCACAAAAGACCCTGAATAGCTAAAATAACATTGAGCAGAAAGGACAAATCTGGAGGCATCACAATTACTGATTTGAAAACATGTATTACAAAGCTCTAGTAATCTAAACGGCATGGTACAGGCATAAAAACAGTATTGCATTTTCATCTTGCTAATATTTGCATATTAAATAACTATCCAACTAGATTGTTTTCCATAGTTTCTAGTTGATTAGCATAGGTTCTGTAGGTTTGTCATCTGTACATCCTCTTCGATAAGGTGTTATCCAAATCAGTAGTTCTCATCTGAGGCATTTTTGCTTCCCATGGGACCTTTGGCAAATATCTCAAGGCATTTTTTTATGTCACTACTTGAGATCCCACTGGCATCTCTGGATGGATGTTGGAAGGTTGCTAAACAACCTGTAGTTCACAGGACAGCCTCCCTGCAATGACAAATATCACCCATCCCCAATGCTCTGACAGCATAGTTGAAAAATCCTGGTTCAAATATTTTGCCCATTTTTATTGGATTGTTAATGAGTTGTAAGAGTTCTTTATATATTCTAGATACAAGTGCCTTTTAAAATATGTTTTGCAAATATTTTTCCCAGGCTACCTTTTCATTTTCTTAACAGTTTCCTTTAAAGAGCAAAAGGTTTCAATTTTGATCAAATCTAATTTATTGACGTTCTTCTTTCATACTTCATACTTTGTGTGTCTTATTTCTGAAATCGTTGTCTAACACAGGTCTCTAAAACATTATCTTATTTTTTTTTAATTTAATTTTACTTTGTTGTTGTTGTTGTTGTTGTTGTTGTTGTTGTTGGAGATAAGGTCTCACTGTTGCCCAGGTTGGTCTCAAACTTCTGGGCTCAAGCAATCTTCTTTCCTCAACCTACCAAAGTTCTGGGATTACAGGCTTGAGCCACTGTGCCCAGCCCTTCTTTCTTATATTTCTTCTGGAAATCATATAGTTTTCCCTCTTACATTTAGATCCATGATACATCTTGAATTCATTTTTATAAGTGAGGAGTTAAGGTTTGTAGTCCATGTTTTTGCTTGTGGATGTACTATGTAGTTCCAACAAAATTTGTTGACATTTTTTTTCCCCTGCCTACTGAATTGCCTTGAAATTTTTGTTAAGATTTATTGTTCATATATGTGTATGTCTATTTCTGGACTTCCCATTCTGTGCCATTGTTGTATGACTATTCATATCCGAATGCTACTGTATCTTGGTTACTGTAGCTTTAAAATAAGTCTTGACATTGGGTAGTGTAAATCCTCTTTTTCACAATATTGAATCTTCTGGCCCATGCACACAATATTGTTCTATTTCCCTGGGACTTAATTTCTTTCTGTGATGTTTTATAATTCTTAGTTTATAGCTTCTGCACATCTTTTGTCAAATTTATCACTAGTTATTTCATATTTATTAAAGTTACCTTAAATAACCAGGTTTTACAGGCTTTGTTATTAATGCTGTATTAGCTCACATCAAAAAAAGTAATTAAAGAGCATTTTATCTGTCTTGTACTCTGCTTGTTGAAGATTTAGAAGAATTAACAAATGGAGCTTTTGTGCTCAAAATGCTTTCCTCCTTACTTCTTAATCAAAAGTACCCATTTATTTAAAGGCAACTTTTATCTCTCTTTCTGTATCCAACTTTTCTATACAATGCCAATGTAGTAAATTTTTTGTAGCACTTATTCTTTCTATAATTCATTTGGAAAGCATACCAACTCCTACCATTCTTTATATATTTGTATTGAATTATTATTTATTGAATGCAATTAAACTTTTTATGAAGTTAAGCTTGTCTCACCTTCTCTATAAAGTGTATACCTCTTGAGGATTTCCTTTATAGCCCCTAATAGGATGCCTTATACAGAGGGTAAGGAACTGGGTCTAATGCTTGGATGTTCAAGGACGGGTTTCCATAAGAAACCTTAAAATACAATGATTCCTCTAGGTAGGGAAATTGATTTTTAGGATAAATATTACTTGTAATACTCCTGGCTAGTTTAAAGATAATCTGACAATTTACTGATAATTATTGAATCACTGTTTCTATAAGACACAAGTCTGCCAGTAATTTCTTTCAAAGATATGTTAGAAGGTAATAGTGAAATAATATCAGAATGAAAAATCAGGGCAAGAGAGACTGTTAACATTCTTTTTTCAACAGAATAAATATACAGTAGCCTGAAATGTATTTACTGTGCTTTATACTTGTACCAGGTGCAATGAAACATCGAAACAATGCACATTATTCACTTCACATGGATATAGTATGTAACCTAAAACTGACCAAGTATTTAAAGTTTTGGTGTATGTGATACTGGAATGGATATTGCTGCTGGCATAGGAATATACCAGGACCCTACTGAAAAACAAAGACTGATAAAAAACTTGGACTTTGAGGAAGTATCTTGACAAAGAAGGAGTGTATATACCCTTTTTACACTCAGATAATAGAGCTTTTTTTTTTTTTTTTAAGACATTGTTTCACTTTACCAACCACGTAGGCTGGAGTGCAGTGGCATGATCTTGGCTCACTGCAACCTCTACCTCCTGGGTTCAAGCAATTCCCGTGCTTCTGCCTTCCAAGTAGCTGGGATTGCAGGTGGGTGCCACCATGCCCAGCTAATTTTTTGCATTTTTTGGTAAACACAGGGTTTTGTCATGTTGACCAGGCTGGTCTCGGACTCCTGGTTTCAAATGATCCACCCGTCTTGGCCTCCTAAAGTTCTGGGATTACAAGTGTGAGTCACCGTGCCCTGGCTAATAGAGCATTTTTAACTAAGGGCCAGAAAAATGAGCATAAATCAGTTAGCTGGTTACACCCAGAAAAACAACTTCCTTGGGAGCTGCTCTGGGTTGACATAGGCCCCCACCAGCAGAGGTGTGCCTCACGGGGAGTTGGGATGCCGGTGAGCACAGGTCTGGATACAGACACAGATGCACAAAGGGATCAGAAGCCGCATAGATAAGATGCATGCCTTCATATTATACATCTCTATACTGAGGAAATCCATTTAAAAGGAAGATTGAAGGCAAATTTTAAGCAGAAAAAGAAAAAGAAAGGTAGGATGCATTATCTCTGTAAGGGCCTCCAGTCTTTTTAGCACCTGCCAATGAAGGCTCTTTTCCTACCAGTTGCACTGGACTGGACTCTCTTGCCAGCAACAAGCAAAGGCAGACCTGAGAAGGAGTTCGCTGTTGGCCTAAAATGTGGGACTCCATGCCTGAGGATTAGTCTGGCCACTGATGTAAAAATAGTGGCCAATGTCACAAACGTACAAAAAGACTAGTGGGTTTCTAAAGAAATTCGTTCCAGCTGGGCGCGGTGGCTCACACCAGTAATCCCAGCACTTTGGGAGGCTGAGGTGGGCAGATCACTACGTCAGGAGTTTGAGGCAAGCTTGGCCAACATAGTGAAACCCCATCTCTACTAAAAACTAAAAATTACTAAAAATTAGCCAGGCATGGTGGCAGGCGCCTGTAGTCCCAGCTACTTGGGAGGCTGAAGCAGGAGAATCGCTTGAACCCGGGAGGGCAGAGGTTGCAGTGAGCCGAGATTGCACCATTTCACGCCATCCTATCCACACAGGAGAAACTAATTTGGCCTGAGAATTTAAGTCGTTGATATTCACAATAAACAGGAAAAAAATGTATAGTACTTCATAGCTGAAAATCATTGATACATTTATCAGAACTCTGAAAACCCATGAGGTGGCCTTTAGATAAACAGAGTATATCTTATTAGAGATAGTACAAAGTATAATATTATAGGTGATACTAAGTATATTATTAGAGATGGTACTAAAAGGCTTGATACAGCTTTTATTCTTATAAAAGTTTTCCTACATTCTGTACATGGTATTATATATTTTAAATGCCTAAATAATTTTTTTCAAATAAAACTATTTAAAAATTTGCTAGTGACATTATAGTAATGATCTATATTTTTACCTTTCCTTGTTCTCAAGAAAGAACAAGGTAAGAAAAGTGGGAATGAGTGTCAGTTACATACAGTAGGTGAAGGTGCAAGACACAGCATAGCCCCCAGACACCTACCAAGAGTATCTGGGTGTGGGCAAATCAGGTGCCAGTTACTGAGCTCTTGAGGTCTTCTCCTGATGAAGATTTACTGTCAGCTGATGGCTGCTTTCTGAATTGAGCCTGAGTATAAGGAAAACTAAACAATCACTCATACCTCCTTGGTCATAAGCACTTAATCAACCTAGCATGAATTGCCAATATGGGCATCCTACCTTTTGTGTGTTACTAGTCCCTTTCTAGAGGATTACCTACATTGGTGGTCTTTGAGGACACACTGGAGCATATTTTCAGAAAACAGTTTTGGTTTCACTCCTTCATTGCAAAACAAAAATGTAGAGCCCATCTCTTTACAAAGAGTTTATTTTTCCTCAAGGGCATTTATGCATCAACACCTTATTTTAGTTGACATTTTTTTGTGGCTATTTTCACATGTTTATAAACCCTTATTTTAATTTGTTCTCATCCATTTAGCAATTTGTGTAGTATTATCTATGCAGTTGTGGCTGCTTTCCAGATCTATGGGCCTATTTTTCAGATTATATGTAAAATAAACAAACATTAATTCCTGTAAGCCAGGTATTGACTCCTTTTGTTGAGAGAATTGATTGATTCTCTATTTTGGGGGGGAAGGCTCAAACCAATTTCCTGTTGAAAATCAAAATCTTTATCCCAACCATCCTTTACCCTGATCCCCAACTACCACTCTGTTCTATGCTGAAGCAAAACTGTTCAGCCAACCAAAAAGTAACAAAACAAAACATACCTCTTTGTAGAACCTTGACAAAAGCCTTTTAAAAATCAACACCCGCCCCCACCACCCCAGCCACCAACACACACAGCATGCCCACCTACACATCCACGCATCGTGGGTTTAATGGATTCTCTCATTATATATCCTTTTCCAACCCCTCAAGGAACTCAGGAATATTACTCAGGGTTTCTGTTTTGAGTCTGATTTATGAACTCTCCGTTGCCTGGCCAGGTGCCGGCCATATTCCACAATTCATAATCTGTCACGAGGAGTAATGGCCCATTTCCAGAGGTGAAGCATGACAGTCCTTTCTGCATGCATCAGATAAACAGATTGTGTGGCTGCTCTGTGATCTGTCTGAAGTGGTGGGCTGAAGAGCACATTAACCTTTCAGCACACCCCCATTTTCACTGTGGTTCTTTTCTCTTTTGCTCTTCATTTTTCTTCATAAGAGACAGACCCAATGAATAACACAACATCCAATCACTAGCAAACAGATTGCTCAAAACCCATAGAAGGTGAGTGGGCGGTGGTACCCAGTAAATTTTGAAACATCTCAACCTTCAAACCTTGTTGTATGAAATGACTTCAGAAAGTCACTGGAATTAAGAAGAGGATTTGTTTTTGTTTTGTTTTTTGATTCTGCAATGGCATGAGCTTTTTCCTCTGACACTTAATGGTGGGGAATCTGCCGGCAACCTTTTCCTTTTCTTCAGCCCTAACACAAGACTACAGATGGGCATCTGTCTTCCAAGATTTACCCAACAGAAAGACTCAGGAAGAAAATCTAACTTAGGCCTTAAGTACAGGTCTCATTTTGTTTCACATTCATGAACTCTGCATCTGTGTATACTTCTGTGATATTTATGAAAATATACAAGATTTCCCTTTCAAGATTGGGACAGTTGTACAGCAGGGTCATTCAATAAATTTGGTCTGGTGTAGGTCAGTCCAGCTACCTATGCAGGATCCCAGACAGATGAATGATCTTGAATAGATTCACGATAGGAGTATGTACATGAAAATCATCAGGAACCAAATGTAGCTCAGATAATTAATTTTCCAGTCAGTATAAGAACTCTGGAAATTTTTAAAGTTGGTCTAACCTCATCAGAGTTAATCATCTACATCTATGTGCGTGCGTATGGGTGTATCCATGTGTGTGCCTCTGGGTGCATCTGCGTGCACATGTATGCGTTCACATGCCCTATATGTTCAAACTACTTCAGAGTGAAAGTTAACTTCCAAGTTTTAAAAAGAAACTGACTGAATTAAAAATAAAGAGAGCAGGGATATAAAATTCATTCCAGGAACATGGTAACCACAGAAACAGAAGAGAGGTGCTCTGAAAGCTAAAAGGGTATCAGTCACTGAAGATGAGGAGTAGTGAGGAATGTTTCCTGTTTTGTTTCTTAATAATGACCCCTGGGTTGTTCAAGAAAGAAAAAGGAGATGGTGAGGGAAAAGACAGACTAATGGTGCTAGAAATGGAGGGGATGATTCTTGAAAGAATGGCAGGATCAGCACGTCTCCCACTGGAATGTGTCTAGTTAAAATGCAGATTCTGGTTCTCTCTAGGCTGTGGAGAAGACTGAGATCCTGCCTTTCTAACAAGCTCCCCAGGGATGCTGCTGCTGCTAGCTCGCAGACTGCACTCTGAGGAGTCAGGGCCTAGAATAAATGGGCCATGAGGAGGCACAATGTAAGAAGAGGGATTAACTCTAGATGAGAAACAACACACGTTTTCCTCCAATATCTGAAAAAAAGATTGAAAAACGGAAGTTTGGCCAAGATGGTGAAGGACAGAAAATCAATATGATTTTATCTTCCAGTCCCAGGGTTCCATATGGAAGGAGGAAAACCTAGAATGGGAGATTACTATCTACAAAATGCCACAGCCCAAAATAATCTCCTGAGGCCTGTTGTTGTTGTTGTTGTTGTTGTTGTTTTTCCCCCTTTGGTACAGGCATCATTTACTGTAGAGATCTAAACTTTTAATGCTTCTATTGTAATTTAACTTTTCACATCTTTAGGTATTGTCTTTTTCTCTCTTCTACAATTACCTCGAAAAGAAAGTTTTAATATAATATTTTATATGTAGTAGAAGGTCATTAATAAGTATTTGATTGATTTAGCCAGAATCCTGAGTTCTGGCTTTTGGCTACTGGGTCCCACTCAATAGTAAATCATGTAGACTTTCTCTGCCTCAGTTTCCTTATCTGTCACATAATATGCTTTCCTCTCCACCTTCTATGCTGCTATGAGGGAGAAATTAGGTCTTAATTATAATGCCACTTTGAAAAATCTATTCAAATTTAAGGTGGTATTCATTGTAGTTGTATTTTATCTCAACAACTGACTTTTACATTTTATCAAAGACATTAAATTGTCTGTAAAATACTACACAGTAAATCTTCCAACCTCACTAGAAAAAAAAAAATTTGCTTACAATCTACTTTCTGAATAACAGGGACTGATATAATTCTGATCTGTAGAGGGGAAAATGGAGCAAGGCCCCTGCCAGCTGTTGATTTACTCTCTCCATAGGCTCACTATTGCTCAAGTACTTTTTCCATCACAAAGAACTGGAATGTTATTTACTAGTTCAACTTTTCTGAAAATTTTCCTGAGGTAATATGCAAAAACTGCTGATTACACAGAGAGTAAAACTCCCTGTGTACAAATATATCTTCATTAATCTGTGTCTGCTTCATCAAATACAGATCGTGTGTGTGTGTGTGTGTCTGTGCGTGTGCATGTCTGTGCGTGTGTGTGTCTTGGTAAATGGGTAAGGAGTTGAGGAGTCCCAATATGGTTTATACTATTCTCATAACAAGAGCGGGAAAAAAAGGTCTATACTGCCTTGGCTAACTGGCACCCTGCCATGTGCTCCACACCAAGGTAAAGGTTGTAAAATATTCTAAAAACATGTACTGTAATACATAATCTCTGCCCTCAAGGCACTTAGAATCTATTTGGGACACCAAGTAAACATATCTAAAACTGGTCATGATTGGTCAAGCACCTAATATGTATAAGACAGTGTGATAAACACAAGCAAGGGCCCAAAGGCAATGTATAGCCACAAATGCAATTAAGGACTCTCAAACTTTAAGGCCTCCATGTATCCTGAGTGAATCGGAGATTGCTTCTTATTAGGCAGGGCAAGTAGTGTTGGTCATTTACTTCATGTGAATGATACAAATGTTTTAAAAAGACAGTACTCAAGGAATCAAGAAGACATACATGAACAGAGAAAATCAAATATGAAACATGGAGTCATCATATTTCCAATAAAAACTCTTCCCCTTTATATTTCTGACATTTCTTACATAAATAGGCTAAAAATCCATGCTAATATATATGCAGAAAAGAAATGAGGCCTTGCTCATTACCTGCATATCCTTACATCCCTTTCAAAAACCTGAACATGTACTCCAGCATAGCATTTTGATCTTTATATTTCTGAGGGAAAGGAGGCTTGTGGCCTTGTGAACTTAGCTGATTCTGTATCTCTCTGTATTCCACTGCATATATTTGACTTTTCTTTGGTTAAGAGATAGAAGGTACTTCTTATATTTTAAAGATAACTTGAGAATGACCCGATGACGAAGTTAAATGTCTTTTTATAAAATAGAAACATGAACCCTCTTTTATAAATGAAACATAACAAGATGATGAATATATTAATCAGATTTTATCACCATAGACGCTTGGACCTGTTAGCACAATGTAATCACAAGTTGTATTCTTATCACAGCCAGTATTGTTTGATCTTTTTTTATTTTTTGATGGAGAATGCTTAATCTCTACATTAACATTTAGTAAATAAAAAATTAAAATGATGTATTGTTATTTTGTAATGTTCTTTATCAGTACATACTGGAGGATTAAAATGCTTCAGAAGAATTATCTGTAAAACAAATATGTTTTCAAATAAGGCTGAGTGAATTCTTCATTGAATTAAAAAGACTTTAATGGGGCTGGGCGTGGTGGCTCACACCTGTAATCCCATCACTTTCAGAGGCCGAGGCAGGTCAATCACAAGGTCAGGAGTTTGAGACCAATCTGACCAATGTGATGAAACCCCGTCTCTACTAAAAATACAAATTAGTCGGGCATGGTGGTACATGGCTGTAATCTTAGCTACCAGGAGGCTGAGGCAGGAGAATCACTTGAACCCGGGAGACGGAGGTTGCAGTGAGCCAAGATGGCACCCCTGCACTCCAGCTTGGGCAACAGAGCAGACTCCGTCTCAAAAAAAAAATTTTTTTTAAAAAGACTTTAATGGTATGTTCAAACTTGAATTACTCATTTTAATTAACCATTAAATGGTTAAATGTTAACCATTTTAAATGATCCTCCTCAACTTATTTCATTTTTATTAAGTCATAGTACTGAAACATATTATGTATAATAAAAATACCAAAAAATGCATAATATTCAATTTGCCAAAAATATTAAAGGATTTAAAGCAACAGATATTTGTAATTTTCCCATTTTAGTCACTGAACATTCCTCTATAAGGTAATACTTTATTCTCTGTATCTTAAATAACCATTTGAGAGATTTAAAATAGTATTTCCTAACTACAAAGGTTTTCTTATTATCAGGAGCCATCACAGAGGGCCATTATTCTTTGCTTTGATCTCCTCATCCTATTACATAACACATTTATTGTGTGCCTACTATGTTCAGCACTGAGAATACAAAGATTAATAAGACTTAGCCCTGCTTTCAGATGCCCACACTGTATTCAGTAAAGCTTGAATTCATAACAGAGGGAGGAATAAGGATATAATGGATGTATGAAGACATTCATATAACATTTTCTGTGATATTTTTGACACACTTTCCTGTGTATGATTGCCTGAGAGCTTTCTCAGCTACATAAATGATACCTACCAGGAGTTCTTTTTGTGAATAGATTTCATATCTCACATTTATATGTCAATGAGATAATTTTTCTGTCTCTATGGATTTGACTATTCTAAACATATCATATAAAATGGAACATGTGGCCTTTTGTGTCTGGCTTTTGCCACTTAGCATAAAATTTTCAAGGTTCACCAATACATGTAACAATACTCCATTCCTTTTTATGGCTGTATTATATTCCATTGTATAGACATACTACACTTTGTCTATTTATGTATCAGTTCATGGACATTGGTAGTATCTTCACTTGATGGCTATTATGAATAATTCTGCTAGAAACATTTGTGTGCAAGATTTTGCATGAGCATATGTTTTCAGTGCTCTTAGGTGTATACCTAGGAGTGGAATTGTGGGAATCATATGGAAATTCTATGTTTAACTTTTTGAGGAACTGCCAAACTGTTCTCCATAGGCGCGATATCATTTTACATTCTTACAAGTTATGTATTATAGTTCCATTTTGACTACATCCTCACCATTTTCCTTTTTTTAATAGCCATCGTAGTGGATGTGAATAGTATCTCATGGTGGTTTTGATTTGCACTTCCCTAATGATTAATGATGTTGAGCACCTTTTCACGTGCTTGTTGGTCAATTGTTTTGAGGTTCTTTGGAAAAATATCTACCCGTATCCTTGGTCCTTTTTAAAACTAGGCTTTTTGCCTTTTGTATTGTTTGCTTACAAGAGTTCTTTGTATGCTCTAGACTAAATAGACTCTTATCAGATACATGATCTCAAAACATATTTTATGTGAACTATCTCTTCACATATTTGATACCGTCCTTTGATGCACAGAAGTTTTTACTTGTGATAAAGTCAGATTTATCTATTTTTTCTATGTTTTTTATTCTTTATTAACACTATTTTTATTGAAATAAGATGCTGTTTTATATTTTAAATTCTTCTTTGCTATAATATTGTATTTAATTACAAAAATTATTTATCAATTTCAATTTACATCTGATCTACTTGGAGTGCCAAGTAACATCCAAGGCAATTGTAATTATAAAGGACACAACTTAGCAAGAAAAAATAAATTAAGAGGAAACAAAAACATACTATTCTTTTACTTTTCCCATTAAACAACAAATACATTTCTGATAATTTGTCAGATATTTGTCAGCGTGTCTCCCAGTTATCTATAATGTAAGTAGCCTTACCGGGAACCTGTCTCACAAATAAATGATGTATTAATTTCCTATGGCTGCTGTAACAAATTGCCACAAATTTAGAGGCTTAAAACAACATAAATTTATCCTCATGCAGTTCTGTAGTTCAGAAGTCTGAAATGGGTCTTGCTGAGCTAAAACAGGATGTCAGCAGACCTCTGATCCTTTCCCTGGACCTTTGAGGCTCTAGGGAAGAATCTGTTTCCCAGCATTTTCCAGCCTGTCGGCCACTCCCATTTCTTGGTTTTTGGTTCTTCTCTTCTATCTTGGAAGCCAGCAACGTCAGTACAAGTCTTTCTCACATTACATCACTCACACTTCCTCTTCTGCCTCCCTCTTTGATTTTTAAGGACCCTTCTGATTACACTGGGCCCATGTGGATAGTCCAGGATACTCCCCCTATTTTAAGGTCAGCTGATTAGGAAACTTCATTTTATCTGCAACCTTAATTCCCCATGTGCCATATAACATATGTATTCAAAGGTTCCAGGGATTAGAAGGTAGACATCTCTGGGCAGCTCTTATTCTGTGTACCACGGATGACTTTCTTGGTATCCTGTTATGCTGAAGCTAGGGACTGCAGTATATCTGTTGACAAATGATGAATTCGAAAGTACTCAAAGAGAGAGACTATAGATAACATGGTTCTTGCCTTTACAACCCTTTTTGGATGTAGTACAGATCATAAAGTCAGGGAACTTAGCAGATAGGCAAGTTATTAATTTCTAATTATAATGGCTAAGCTAGAAGTTTCTGTTCTTCCAGTACTAGAAGAAAGCAGCTTAGAAATGTGGCATTATGGATAGCAGTCTTAAAACTGTTCTTCTTAAATGGAGCTTAGAGACAGGGGCTTTCTGTAAAGGCAGCACATGCAGTAGAGTAAGCGGGGGCTTTGTAATTAAGGTCACCTGGGAACAGGTTTTAGCTCATCTACTGTATTGGAAAAGTCCAATATTGAGATAGGAATTCAGCCACGTCCCTCCAAAATTAGATATTTATGAATAGCTACAAAACGTTATGTAGTAGCATATCTCGAATATCTCTAACACAGAGATTGAAACTTTTCTAAAATGAGAAAAATTAGTGCTTAAAATGTCTGAAGTAGTTTAAAGACACTTATACTGTTTACCAAATAATAATGACTTTAGGAACACATGTTAAATGCATGAATTTAAAAATCAATTTGTTGATGTGATGGTAGAAATAAAAGGATTCTCCCTATCCAGTGCTGTTAGTAGCTACCACTAAGACAATGACAGTGAATTATCTTAGTTCTTTTCTTTGATTACAAGGAAAGTGAGACAGCAGACAGGCTGACTTATTTACTGCAAAGCCTCCTGCCCTGACTCTCCTGCCCACATTTTCTTTTCTAAGTAATCTATTGCTGCATCTAGACAGAGGGGGAAAAAGACTCTAATCTAAAAATGAATAGAGTAGCATGTCAATGTTCCCAGTGATGTACATAAAAATCTGAATTTTTCTATTTTTATATGCATCAAGATATCTCTTGCCCTATCTGGATTGTAAAAACTAAGATTATTATTAAAGGGGGCAGCAAGCAATTTAGGAAGTGCCCTGTCTCCCTGTGACAAAAGCTTTGCAGCTAAGCACAGTAATTTATGTTGATAAATTGCAGCTGTCAGAGTGTCCAAAGCCCTTCATGGGATATGTTTCTAACTTTGCATTTCTTGTTCATGCATTCTGATATATGGACTTCTCTTTAAAAAAAAATACAGAGCAAGTCTTTGGAAGTATTCCTTAAATTGTCACAACCTAGTTTGGATAAGATTAAACAAGGGTAAAAATGACAATAAGAATGATTATTATGAGTGTTTTCTTTTTTTCTTTTCAAAGTCTATAAGGATCTTAAGATGGAAAGAAATGTTAGAGAAACAGGCCATTATTTGAAAGAGTTAGGTTTCCAAGAAAAGAAAACAGTGACAGTAAAGTAGAAAAGTTGGTTCCAAAGCACAGGGAAATACACACTCACTAACAAAACAGGCCAGGCATGGCAGCTCACATCTCTCTTTTGTAGAGATGGCAAAACCCCATCTCTACAAAAGTTAGCTGTGTGTGGGGTGGTGCATGCCTGTAGTCCCAGCTACTCTGAAGCCTGAGGTGGGAGGATCACTTGATCTCAGGAGGCGAAGGTTGCAGTGAGCCGAGATTGTGCCACTGCACTCCACCCTGGACAACAGACCAAAACTCTGTCTGAAGAAATCAAACTAACTAACTAAAATGGAAAGGCAAGATAGTTAAACCAAGAACTACACGTTACTGAAAAAGGCAGTGGAAAGGGCACAAAAATAGAACAGATTAAGTCCTGCATGTAACGGTGTTATGCCTAGTGCAACAGGGAAAGAACAGTGATAGATAAAATCTACAGTCAAATAAGATCCTGCAGGCCTCAACCCTGTTTTGCCACTGTATCCATTAGCTGTTGCTACAGAGACTCTGTGTTTCACGGTTCCTCAACGCTCTGTGGTTCGTAACAGTCATTTACCTGACTGCAGCTGCAGTGCAGGTAAGATTTGGCTCATCTAAAGCTGAACTTCTGTACACAGCACCTGGTGCGTCGTTGCTCTTCCTCTTAAAATAGAGTTTGGGTGTCTGGCCATGCTCTTTACGTCTCTCTTTGGACTCTGGGATAACTTATTCTTCTCAAGGCAGTGGCAAGCACTTAAGACAAGAAGAAGAAACATACAGAGTCCCAAAAGGACTGGTCTCTGACCTGGCAAATTATCCTCTTTGGTCATATGCCCAAAAAATCACATGGCCAGCCCGCACATCAAGAGGCAGAAGAGTACACTCTGCTCACAAAGAAAACTCCTGCAAAATTGGACCTAACGTTGTCCTTAAGCAAGACTCTATGAAAGAAAGATAACACAGTTAAATACCTTATTATTTAAGTGAAATTATTGAAACTCTAGGTCTTCAGTAACCATCGATAATAACGCGTCAGAAATCTCAACCTACGGAATGGATACTATAGCTTTTACGTAACCTCTAGACTCCATTCCCGAATTTTTATATACAAAAAGTGATCAAGTTATAGAAACCTCTTCATCATTTTTATTCTTTTCTTAAATGTGTCACCCTTCACATATAGCTGTAGATCCTGGAAAATATTTGTTGGAGACATGAATGAATCAAGCTATCTTAGTCACAAGAACTGAGATCAGTGCGTTACCAACCAAGAGCTTCCAGACTGAACCATTAACACCAGCTAGACATTTCCAAGGTATCAATCTCACTTGAGCAGTTGACTGCATCAACCCACATAAATAGTTCAATGCTTTCGAAAAAAAGAATTTAAAGCCTGGGTTTTCACTAGCACAGGATTAGTAGTTATCATCCTAGCAGTGCAACAGCATATTGAATGCTCGATGCAAAACTATTTTATTTCAGTTCCTACTTCAGTATGCTCTATCATATTTGTTGAATACTCCCAAAATATTGTTTAACCCAACCACTCCTTATAAAAATGTTATGCCGTGACTCTCTACTGCTTAATAGTCTAGAATTCAAAGCCTTCTTTATCTGGTTCTTTCTATCCTCATCAATCTTGTCTCTGGAAAGACAGTGCCACTTTGCAGAATCATCAGTATTCGTGGTGACATCTGAATGTATGCTGCGGAATACTACTTGAATGGGAAAAGTTTACAAAGCTATTGTAAACTTCGCTTGGATGGAGCGTCTCTTCTCCCCGTGTTTGAACATTCCAGAATACGCATTTTTCACAGAAAGCAGTTAGTAGTACACAGTAAATAACAATTGCTTTAGAAAGAGTAACTGTTAGTGGGTTTTAGGGAAAGACTAGCCAGAGGCAAGAAAAAAAAATTGGGAAGATTACAAATGTGACAGTCAGATATATAGAGAAACTTGAGTGAATCACAGTTGCTTATGATTAATGTTGGTGCCGGTCCTCAAATTCAGAAGTAGATCGAAAAGAACGTATCACCCATAATTGCAAAAGGTTGTATTTTCATCTAGACTAAGTCATGGAGGCCATACATGATAAAGACTTGGTAAATGCTAATATTTATGATTACAGTATTTGAAGATGGTATAATTAATGATTCTTTATGTAAATGTCACTAATTTGTAATGTGTGATTATTCATTAAATATTATTATATTATCTAAAGAAAAAGGATTTGTATGGCAGGATAAACAACAGGTCATTTAAACTATTTGGATAAACAAATTATTTGAAAGAATTTTAGGGCACATTTACTTTCTTAAATAAATTTCTTTATAATTATTCAAATTAATTCATTATATCTTTCTGCAACTCCACATACCAAAAATTGGTATTTCTTTGCTATGTTTTTAAATTCCAAATCATATTCTGACTAAACATTTTGTATCTTCAGCACTGCGTAATTAAGAATATTATTAGTAATGAGATTCAGGTCTTTTGGGATTCGATGCATTGTGGCTGTGCCTATGTATACAACCTGATTTGAATTATCTATTTTGACTCATTAGATTCCTTTTTCTGAGTTGATTTGGTTGAATGGACAAACTAGACTTGTCAAGATAATCTAAACCAATTTCTGCACTTATCACAAATGATCAAATTTGTTTAGCGAAAACATTTCTGATGGTGACATGAAAATGATAGAAGTTTGGTTCACAATGCATTGGATTCACCTTTCCTTCTCCCACTCAAGTTTTTCTGGCTGCAGGTCTTAAATAATGGGAAAATTAAGAGAGCTGAAATGTGGCTTGGAAAGTGAGTAGTGTTGATTGCTTGGCTGTGGATTTGTGTTGTTTTGTGATTCTTCTTAATGCCTTTCTAGACAAGCCTACAAACTTTTACAGGGTATTCAAAGGTAATTGCCAATTTCTGAGTTTCTCTGATGACAAGTGGTAGAAATATGAGCTATTACTGATACTAATTTCTGAGGCCCCAGGGAATAGGCTCCATGTAGGCAGTCTGGCCCAGTGTCCCCCACAACTATAGGAGTTAAACAGCCAACTCCCTCTAAGTTCGTACAGACATAAAGATCTTAGAAGGTTTTATTTCACTACCTTGTGGCAAGCACCCTGCCTAAATGGGTGGCCTTGATTTTTCTTGTCTGTTTTTGCTTTAATGGCTCTTAAAATTGATTGAGAGGGTGATGAAATCCTCCTCTGAAGTAGAACTTGAAATGACAGTCTTCCGTTAGGAGTATTGGGGTAATGTCAGATAAATTACTACCAATCACATGCACTAAAAAAAAAGGGGGGGTAATGCTCTTGAGTGTTTTTTTCTTCAGCACCAAAAAATAAAAAGATCTTCAGAAGTCTCATCTAGCCTAAACTTTGAGTCACAATGTTAACTTTTGTTTTAGTTTGAGTCAAGTGCCTTTTCTTAGAGAAATTATGTCATATTAGGATGACATTAGAGCAGCCATGTGGATAAAATTCTAGTCTTTTTCCCAGTTCATTTGTAATAATGTTTGCAAGAGAAGGTGGTTTAATTTGCTGCTAACCTTAGCATCAGACTATATTCAAGGATAATAAAATATCACTTCTGCAATCTGAGTATCTACAGTTTAATTGGAGAGAAAAGACATAAAAATATAAATAATTCAAAGTAACATGTATAAAAAATGTTTCCAGCAGCTGAGTGTTTCCACATACTCAAAGTGTCATTCAAACAGCCTTGGGGTGGGAATGAGGGGTAACAGAGGATATATTTTTCTCTATCACAGAATTGGAACACACAGGACAATAGACAAAAATATGAAACTAAATGATCACAATTTGCCCACAATCTTCTGACCCAAAGACAACTCCTGCTAGTATTTTGGTATTTATTCCAGTCTCTTTTCTCTATATATGTTAGCGAAGAAACTTCTATTTTTAATTTCATATAGTTCAAGACTGTGTTGGTTCTTGGCTTTTCTTTTGTTGTGTTTAAGCAGCATAATTATTCAGCAGATATTTATTATGCATTCCTTTGTGGCAGATGATATCAGGTGCTGAGGGTCCGGGGGGAGGCAGCTGCTTTAGGAAGTCAAGACTCCAGCAGACTGTCACCTGCTTCTGAGCTCCAGGCCTCAGCCTATCACCAGGGAAGCTTTCTCTATGCAGTACATATTTTAACTGAAATATGACGCTTTACATTTTCCAGTGAAACATTCTCCTGTTACTTTTTGAAAATAACAGCTTTATTAAGACATAATTCAGAAACCATAAAATTATTCCTTTTAACGTGTACAATCCTCCCACTGCTTTTGGCTCATAACTTTTAAGTTTTCAGAATACTCGTGAATCTTGATTTTTTTATTTTCTCTCTCCCATGACTTTTAAGTTCCAGGGTACATGTACAAGATGTGCAGGTTTGTTACATAGGTAAATGTGTGCCATGGTGGTTTGCTGCACCTGTCAAATCATCAGCTAGGTATAAGCCTGGCATGCATTAGCTGTTTTTCCTGATGCTCTCTCTACCCCCCACCCTCCCCAGTATTTTTTTAATTGACAGATCAGATTAACTTTACTGATGTTCTTCTGAGACAGTGATAGGAAGTTGAATGAGGTAGTCCAAGAACAGACTCCTGCCTCATTCAAGGCCATTCCAAGGAGCCACTAATCAATACTCTTTGGGAAAGGTATTCAACATCTCAAAATTCATGTATCTGTATAATCATTTAGCCCTAACTTCGCCATGTTACTCTTGTTAATATATGAAAATAAAATTATAGTCTCTGAAAGGCATATCATCACTAGAGAGTGATGTGGAAATTATTTTCAGTAATCTGAGTTAACAGAACTTTAATTAATACCACATCACATATCTCGAGTTCAACTTCCAGTATACAACACATGAGATCATTTTCTGTGATGGAGAATATGAAAGCCCAGTAAGAGTCAAGGAGTCTCAGATCTTTCACTTTTCTATTTTCCCATCTTTTAACGTATTCAGTTGAATTAAGGAAACCCTTCTATTTCTATTTTCCACTGGTGAGCCAGTCCTCAGAGTTACAACTATATAATAGCATGGTTTCATCTGTTATGATAAAATTTAGAATCCTGTTTGGAATTTTAACATGCTCTTTGTTGATAATAGAGGACCTCATTGGTTGGGAGTGCTCAGAGTTAGCCTTCATGAGAATGTGAGAATATCCTCATAACCTCAATATGACAACCAGAAATTATCACACCCATCTATGTTACCTGTGTTTTATAGTTTATCTGGGTGGTTTTTCTCCTTTACCTTCCAAATTTGATTTTTAAGCCTCTTTCATATAGTTTACAGGTTTCTTGCAAAATATTTTAACTGTATTGCATTTCAAGCCAGAAATCCAACTGAGTCTGCACCTCGTGAACTATTTGCCTCCTATAGCCTCCTTCTGGACCCTGGATTCCAGCATAATTTTCTTTCCTTAAGGGCAACATCATTAAAGTAATGCAGTGTCCGTGCATCCTGTCGTAGCTCTTTGTTCTTACATGAAGGAAAGACATCTCCCAGGTGGCAAACAAGTTTTTATAGGACACCTTGGCAAACTGGCAGCTACCTTCTGGGGAATTTTCCCTATGCACTTAATAAATATTTAGGCAGAATGAGAAATAAATACTAATGCTTTTGTTTTAGTAGAGATTTTTGAGGAGCTCAGAAAATTACATGAGTACTGTTATAGTGAAATATAAATACAGTATCTCGCTTCAGTTTTCTCCTTGGCTCAGTTCCCAAAAATTAGAGGGAGTTCCTTTCCTTATAATTTGTGTTAACAACCTATTGTTCCTCCAGCTGTCTTTAGCTCCTCTATCCAGCATAAATTGATTCCAGTGGGAGGGAAGGCAAGATAGTAACTCAGTGCATCTCTGCTTTTATTTCCCCTTTTGTTCTGTTCAACTCTATAATTACATTTCATTTTCCTACAGCAGCAGATTTTCAAATTTAAATCTCATGAATTTCAATATTTATACATGTACATAATAGGGAAAAGGACTTAAATGCTCTTCCCCTCAGTTCACACCTACAAATTAATATTTGCCATAATGAGATCAAGGCAAATCCTTCTCTGAAAAAGATGATAGGGATTACCAACTAACATTGTCTATAATTTTGCTTTTTCAGAAATGGATGAGTGAATGTTTTAGAGAAAGAAGAAGTAAAAAGGTTTTTTTCTTATTTTTCCCTAAAGTTGGTATGACCAGGTAAAGCCTACTAGAGGCCCTCAGGTCTAGGAAAAATGCCCCTACCTGCTTTAAAGCCCCAGCAGGCCACAGTTCCAAGCAAAATTAATTATTCAAGCATCACTGTTAAGACCTCTCTGGGCACATTTAATCAGTCAGTATTTATGGCGTATATTCCATGTGCCAGGCACTGGTTTACGTGGTAGAAAAATAATACTCAACAATATATTGAACTTTTTCTTATACCAGGAAATCTGCTAAGGATTTTTCAGGGTATTTTCCTATCTAATACTGTTGTTATTTCAGAGAGAAGAAGCAAGGATGAATCTTAGGTGGCAGAACAGATCTGTGTTCTTCAGTGGGAGATTTAACCTCTGTGAGCTCTAATTTCCAAATATGAATCACAGTAATAATACTTAATCAGGTTGTTGTATTATATGACTTAATTCAGGTAAAGCTATAAGCCAGTGCAGGACTATTTTTAAAATTAGGAAGTCCAGAGAAATGAGGCTCTACTACATATCAGTCACAGTTATGACACTGAGAATACACATTGTATTTAGGGAAAATGAAGTCACTGATGATCGTAGTAGTTTTAGTGAAGTAATACAGGTGGAACCTGCTACATTGCAGCAGGTTATGAAATGAATGGAAATTGAAGGGTAGATGACTAATTGGGCTCTGAAATGGGGAAGAGAGAGAGAGATTGATAACTAAAAGGGACTTGGAGTGGGAAAAAGAGTAAAAGAGGCTTGAACACATCTAAATGTTCATAGAAATAAATATGATGAGAAGTATTTGAAGGAACAGGAGAGAGTGATGATCATCTGTAGATCAAAGCTGTGAGACAGTAAGCAAAGTGAGATACAGAACTCTGGACAGAGGAGATGTCTACATTTCTGTTAAAACCAGAAGAAGCGATGAGGCTATAGACACTGGCATGAATGTTGAGAAGATGTGGCGCAAATCCTTATTGGGCTTGTTTTCCCTGAGAAGATGGGGTAAAGTCATATGCTCAAAGTAGACAGCCATTAGGCATTTGGAAGGGTAGGAGGTTTTAGTGTGTAGATTTTAAAATAGTAGTTAACCAGGAAAACAGAAAAGATTGCCTTAACTGTGGGTCTAGTTGAAGGTGAGTACGTTCTCTGTACTTTTTTTTTAATATACACAGTGGTAATAAATGAAGACAAACCAAAAGAGAATAAATCAAGGCTGTTTATTCAGTCACTTGCAGAGTAACTCATTCAAAGGCAGAGAAAGAAATGGGAATGCTGTGTAGTGGAGAAAAGGGATGGCTTCTGATGTATTCTAACTGGAGTCTGTTGGCCCAAAGAAGCTGGAGGCAGGCTGACTGGAAGCAAGCATCCTATGTTAGAGGAGCATATTCGGCCTTCTCTGGTTGGTGCTAAAGTTGGAAGTGGAGCCAAAAATTAGAGAAGCTGTCAGTTATCAATTAAGTCACGGCCATTTGGGGCCAACTGTTGCAGAAATTATTGTTTGGTTTCCTGTGGTCCGGATCCCTACAAGTCTGACTTACGGTGGGCTCATTTTCTAGGCTAGTTGTTGTAGATAAGGGGTTGGTTTCCTGGGCACGTTTCTGCAGTTTTGGGGTCAGAATTCTATTTTTTATGTGATCTTGCCATTGTCCACTTGTTTTTCCTACCACTTTTATTATTGAAACTTGCCTTCTCTTTAGAAACTCTTGTTCCTTTAGTTAAAAGAATATAGAATCAAAGCGACGGACGAGACTCAGGAAATAGTCATTAATGGAATGGAAGTAAGGGAATTTGTGGGAATACCATTTAAGATATTAACATGTAATTTTAACATGTGCAGTAAAGAAAAAAATTTAAAAACTGCATCGCCTTGTTTTGAGCCTTGGTCAAGGTAAACCCAAGCTGTGTGATATGGTTTGGCTCTGCGTCCCCATCCAAATCTCATATAAATTTGTAATCCCTCCATGTCAGGGGAGGGGCCTGGTGGGAGGCAACTGAATCGTGGGGGCAGACTTCCCCCTTGCTGTTCTCCAGGTAGAGTTCTCACAAGATCTGGGATCTGGTTGTTTGAAAATATGTAGCACTTCCCCCTTTGCTCTCTGTCTCACTGCCACGCGACAAGGGTGCTTCCCCTTTGCCCTTCTGCCATGATTGTAAGTTTCCTGAGGCCTCCTAGCCATGCTTCCTGTATATCCTGAAGAACCGTGAGTCAGTTAAACCTCTTTTCTTTATAAACTACACAGTCTCAGGTAGTTCTTTATAGCAATGTGAGAATGGACTAATACACTTGAAAGTAGAACTTCTGTCCAGATCTCTCAGACCAATGGACTAGAGGATAGAGACTTAAGACGACTTGCCTGAGCCTGGACTTGAACCCAGTGGTCATTCATTGTCATTGATCTGAGAAGTAGCCATTTTATCAATCACGTTGCAAATTTCTGTATCAAATTTGAAACTGGATAGTTTGAGTAATGCAAAACATCAACCTAAATGCTTCATTAATTACTCTACAGAGCTGTCTAAAACCATAAGAAACTTACCTGTTGTTCATTGTAGCTGTTTACAGGTTTAAGTTTAAGGAGAATGTAACCTTATAAATGGTTAACCATAAGGCGTGATAAATGTTAGGATTAATGGTATGTCAGAGTGTGCATATTTTTAGGATTATTTGTTAAGATTAGAAAAATTCCCATTTCTGTAAAATATTTGAGGGGCAGTTTACCTGATAAGAGAAACAAGGGTGTATCACCATTGATTGATTATATAGTAAACCCTAACCTTGTCTCTCTTCAGATAATGAATTTCTTTTTTCCTTACAGTCTGATAAGAAAATTTAATGGGATGCTTCCACCAGTAATAAAACCACTGAGCCATATAGAAAGTGGTTTTTACATCTAGTGAGGGAAATACCTTGCTATCAGCTAGAAAGAATCATTACTTCCACATTAAAGTTGTGCTAAAAGGAAAGCTTAACAAACATTTAGTGTATCAGAAACACAGTAGCATTCCCCAAAGCTCTGTCCATGGATGTGTGGTATTTTAAGGGTCAAACAGAGGTAATCTGAAGTTGCTCATGATCTCAAAGGGTAGGGAAACCTATGAAAAGGGAGCAAGTGAGAAGAAGGATGTAGCCATTGAGCCCAGTGTTTCTTTCCCCCCCAGTGATTCTGAACACAGCCGTGTAAGGTGGCTTAGAAGCAATGTTAAATACATTCTGTAAAACCAGGGGTTGGTGTGCTTCAGTCAGCAATCACCAGTTAAGGAAATGCTGAGTTCTAGGAAAGGGGTCTCCTTTGAAGTCATTCAGAGACCTTTGACCAGGGAGCTTAGGGAGAATAAATAGCAAAGGGGTGTGGGTTTGTTTCTGTCTTGGCTTTCTGGGTGAATTATCTGAGATGTGGACCCAGGGCCTGAATGAAGGTTTGTAGAGCAGACACGCAGTTTCAGATCAGATTTATTTTCATACGTACCAAAGTCATTCTTAAAGATAGTCTGTGTCGTTATTTGGATACACATTTATTCATTCAATAAATATAGTAAGTCTGCTATGTAGAAATTGCAATGTATAATTAGTACATTTTCTCTGAATATGGCAAATATACAGGAATAATAGGGAACAGAGCAAACCTGGTCTCTCCTGGGCTCACGACTCTGAGTAGTGAACAAACTGTAGAAATAATACTCATAATATTAATACTTTTGTTTCATGTAATAACTAGGGTGCTACCTTTATGGAATTATCTGTTTGTAATGGAGTTTCTCAGATTAGCATACTGTTTTCTACTCATTGAGAACAGCCCTTGTATAACTGTAAAATAGCCTTCATCTTTTTTTTTTTTTAATCTCTAAACAAGATGTTTTATTTGATAGAACAGAATTGCAGTTGCCTTCATTCTTTTCAATACAGTTCTGTGCTATGAACACCAGGGCCCTAATTTAGCACACACACTGAACCTTAACTCTGCCTAGGAGCCCGCCAGCATTTGTTATAATGCCAGAGTCCTGAACTATAGAACTTGGCAAGTCTGTTACCACAATGAATTAGTAGCAAAACGACTGGGGTAGGACATTCTAGCATTCTTATTGAATGCTTGCTTATTCCAATGTTTCTTACCTTTATTAAACCCACAACTTTTTTTTCCTTTTTAACATAAAAAGATCACACATAATGTCCGAATGTTCATAATAAATTTTGTACTTAAAAAGAAAGTAACACACTATAATTTTAGGATCTTTTTCAAACTAGGTATACAATTCTCTACTCTTAGAATTACTCTTGCACATAATAAAGCATTTGAATGTCTTTGTGGATTACAGACAGAAACTCAGCCTTTTTTCATCATTTTTACAAAGTGTTAAAAAATTTCCAGGGAGTAGAAAGGGACAGATTTTAAGTATCCTCAAATGGCAATTAAAGCAACAAACAGAAATTTTCTGTAGTCTTTGAAAACGAGACAAGATTTTAAAATATAATTTATTTCTCACGGTAATTATCATCTCTTAAGCCTCAAATGTCATAAATTAGCTATACTGGAGGAACCTAGGCCAGAAGTTAGTTACTTTTGTATTTTCTTATTATTAAAATATAATTTATTTCTCACGGTAATTATCATCTCTTAAGCCTCAAATGTCATAAATTAGCTATACTGGAGGAACCTAGGCCAGAAGTTAGTTACTTTTGTATTTTCTTATTATCCTCTTTACTATTTTCTGGGCTGAGTAAATCCTTTGTACACTGTATTTGTGGCTAAATCAGAACAGAAAGTAGATCCTTCTATCTTTGCATATTGGAAACCAGTAACACATATCACATACCAGAGTGTCTGTTTTGCAGTTATTCACAAGCAACATGTTTGAAAGTTGAACCACATACAGTCAATTGTACTGTTAAAAATTTAATGCCTTTGCCTGCAGAATGTGCCAGTACATTAATTTAGTGGTGCATTAAAGTTCTGCATTGGAGAGTCATGAGCTTACATCACCAAGCCTGGTAGATATCTGTCTAATAAAGTTCAATATGATTAATATATGAGCCTCTTTTTAAAAAGAGGAAAGACAGCTTTTTACTTTGATCTTATAGATTTTTTTTCATGAGCTATAAAATCATTTAGATAAGCAACATCCTCTCATGCTAAAGCATAGCACTGTTCTTGCACTGCACATTAAAAGAGCCATACAATACTACTGTTTAAAAAAGCAGTCTGAATTTGTGGCACAGTTTTTAGAGAATCTGTTCCTCTTTGATTCAGAAATCGTAAATACCAGGGCAATACAGGAAGACAAAGACTTGCATAAATGGCAAATGTAGTAAATAGAAGTTATTAGCATGTTGAAGTATATTTAAATCTTGACTCAAGAAGAGATCAATCACTCTCCAGTGAAATGCCTGGAAGGATTCAAGGAAGAAAGGACACCAGGCCCCATACCAGAGGCAGAGCTGTGTCCAGATGCCTGAAATCATGCCAGGAATCTGGAGGTACCTCATCCCTGTTGCCATGTACACATGTAAACATGCCTCATAGATCAGAAGGAAGGAAACAATCTGCTAAGATGATTTCTTCATCCCTCAACAGGGAAACGGGCTGTGGGATAGGTTGTGTGTGCCTTTGGGTTTCTTTGGAAGGAACAGACCTCTATGAAATAAGGGCCAAAATAGATATTGTCAGTCCTGTTAACACTTAGAACAAACAATACCTGCACCACCTCAGAACCAATCCACCGGCCTGCAGCATGTACTGTAGGAGATGCCTCCTTGACTCAGAGGAGACACGCATCACTGCCATTCCATCAGTGAGTGGAAAATGAGATGCTCCAGCACTAGCAGAGTGAAGCTTAAGAGGCTCATAGCCAGTACTCATAAGTGAAGTGGCTCAAGCCCAAGATCAGAGGCAGCTGTTATTTCAGATTCATCAGATGGGCTCAGGGGCCCAAGTAGAGGCCAGTCTGTAGTCACCTCCAAGCAAAGTACTGAACAGTGATACATCACAACTGTGTCCATCATCTCTGGAGGAAGAGATTCATCAGCACTCAGCAGGCACAACACTAAAAAGGCATATATTGGTCATTATTCACCACATTTCTCCAGATGGTTTGGATGTTTTAGGAAGAATAAGGGGGAAGATATCTGCTTTCCCAGATTGCTTCTTGCAAAGAGTTTCATTGATTTACAGAATAAAGGTGAGAGGTCAAAATTGTAGCCATCAAGAGGGCTCCATCCAATATTGATTGGACCACAATGAGTAGGTAAGACCCTGGTCATCAATAAGGAGTCACAAAGGTCTGAATCAGAGACTCTCCCCAAGCCCCCAACAACTAGATACCACCGATGGCATCAAAGGAGCAGGAAGGAGCCAGGGATATTTCATGCCTTTCAGGCTAGACTTGCAGGGAATATATGGGATTGTTTATTAATTAAAAATACAGAAAAGCTATCAAGCCATTTCTACACATATATACTAGTTATGATTTAACAGGTTTTTTAAAAAAAATTAGTTCAGTTTTATCAGACTTTTTGCCAAATTGATTAGAGTTGTAAATTTGTAGATGCATACCAAGTAAATACGACTTCCTAACCTGCAAATTTGATATAATCTAGTTTGTACAAATTGCACAACTCAGATTTTGAGGAATGATTTTTTTTTAGGGATTAAAAACAGATACTGCCACTCTCCATCCTGTCTACAAATACTTCAAAATGAATGTTTTTTTCTACATAAAAAGTTTATAATCTTATATTTGTTGTAACTGATGTCTGATATATTGATACTCTTCTATTGCAAATATAGCCATTTTTAACAAGTAATTTTCTTCTCTAACAATATAGTTCTATTTTCCTAAGTCATAAATGCTCTGTAGTTAGCCTGTCTTCTATACCATGAAATAATCTTGCCACATCAGCAGTGAAAGTGGATTAACTGAAATTTCACCTTTAATTTTTATCTGTTTACTACAGACAGAGCAAAATGTTTTACTAAAAGCCAAGTATTGAACCAGGCCTTAGCAGCTAAGCCTGTGTGATCGTTTCCTCATTCCTCCTTGTCTAGACTGTTAATACTACTTAATTAAATAATGGCTGACACAACAAAAGAAACTATCCTATAGATAGTGGTTTATAAATGGAATTGGTGCATTTTCTAAATAAGGAAATGCAGTATAAAGTGCTTCAGTTAAGTACGTGGTGTACTGTGGTTTGTAGCTTACACAAAAATCGAGGATGAGAAACTTCTGAATCCGTTTTGCCACTGGCTTGAAGCATGTGATATTAATCTACATGAATCATAAAGCTTTAGGAAAAAATAGGTAACATAGTCACATGTTCAAGCATTTTACATATTCAATATGTAGTTTTAATCATTTAACTTTCATTAGCTAATCCAAAAATATTTCTCAGGAGCCAACCAATTTGTTAAAGCCCACAATTTGACTTTGAGGTATTTAATTAATTATTTTGAAATGGAGTCTTGCTTTGTTGCCAAGGCTGGAGTGCAGTGGCATGATCTCAGCTCACTACAACCTCTGTCTCCCGGGTTCATTCTCCTGCCTCAGCCTCCTGGGTAGCTGGGATTACAGGCTTATACCACCATGCCCGGCTAATTTTTGTATTTTTAGTAGAGACCGGGTTTCGTCATGTTGGCCAGGTTGGTCTCAAACTCCTGAGCTCAGGTGATCTGCCCTCCTCGGCCTCCCAAAGTGCTGGGATTACAGGCATGAGCCATGACACCTGGCCTTAAATTTATTTTTTATAGTCTATTTGCCCAGGCTAGTCTTGAACTCCTGGCCTCAAATGATCCTCCCATCTCAGCTTCCCAAACTGCTAGGATTATATATGTGAGCCACTGTGCCTGGCCCATAGTTGGATTTTTGTTTTAATAGAGAATACACTGTTTAATAGAGAATACACTGTTTTAATAGAGAATACAAGTCAACAGATTTTAATTCTTGTTCTGTGCATCCTAGGTCAATAAGGTGTCTTTGTTTCCCTGTCTTGAAATATAAAGTGTTTAGATATTGTATCTGTGGCTCGTGAAATACATTCTCATTCTCTGAAGCACTGAAGACCCAGTCAATTCCCTAAGGCCAACTTGGTTTGGTAATGAAGTAAAGTCAAATGAGTAGAACTCTGAGCCTTGCACTTTAAATTGGTTAAAGTAGAAGCAGCCTCACTTTTATCTGTATTAAACCAACTGAATAGATATTCCAGATTAGAAATTCTATAATAAAAGAAGATAGACAAAGTCATATTTCTGCCCACAAGGAGCTTATAATCTAATTGGGAGAAAAAAATTCTTGAACATTTAATGTGTTAGATAATATTACATATGTCAGCACTCCACAATGATATAGTAAAATGCTACGTAGAAAGTTATAAATTTGAGGCTGGGATAATATACAACTTTGCATGCAGATAGTTAATGCAAAGAAGGTTCATCAAAAAAAAAAAGAGAAGTTCAGGCTGTCATCAGGAGAAAGTCCATGGTATGAGTATTGAAAAATTGATTATTATAACTAGAACGGGAAAGAGAATATATTAATTGTGAATTAAAGTAGCTCGTTACCAAGAATGGCTAATATTTTCAGACTTGTTAGAATATTCATATAGTAAGATGACAGCTATTCCTAACATGAAATATTATTATTGTATATCATTAAGGGGAAATTAAAAATGAAAATAGGTCATGATGAAATATTTTAGGAGCAAGCATCTATATTTATAGGTTTATGAACAAAGTCTAAAACACTGCTTCACTACCTTTGCTATAATGAATAATATCTGTTAATATTAGACCATTTGAACCTAAATCAAATGATGTTTTTCCTAAAAGGCAGTGGTCAAAACTTCCACTAAATGAAATTCTATTTTAAAAACAGCCATATGATTGGATGGACTCTGCTTGATGGTAAACACTCATCCCCTATTTCTCTATTGTAAATATTTTTCCACAAGACAATGAAAAGCCACCAGGACCATTGAGAGTTCATTATCAGGACTCTCACAGCTTCAGGCTGAGGTATAAGAAAGACCATCTATTATTAAAGGAGCAGAAGTCAAGTCACGCTGGTGGCCCTCACAGGGTAAAGCAGGGGTCGGGGAGGGGCTGGTGCAGGAGGGTGGCAGGAGATCTGGAGGAACTAGAGTGGCAGGTACTCACTGTGACAGGGAATCTCAAGTGGAGCTGGTGGTGGAGCCAAAGAGGAAAGCAGGACACCACACAGGGACACAGGCAATAGGGACAATGCCTTTGTGAGAGGAGCGGGAATTTCATCAGCAAGGGGTGGCCTGAGTGGACCAGTCCATCTGGTTGAATTGATCAAGATTGAGCCAGAATCTTAGAGGGATTTACAAAGCAAATCTTTCAGAACTTCAAGGGCTTTTTGTAAATTCAAGGACTCAGAGTCATCTGGGTAATTTGACTAGATCTTCTCAAGCACAAATAAATGGAAAACGGACTTCTAGTGATACTGAAACTTCACTCCTGAAATTTCTCAATATATGCAGTGGTTTTTCTAATTCTTCCTAGGTGGTGGAAATAAGAAGGTTTGTAAAAATCTATTGGTGTGTGTATTCTTGTGGGGAAAGAGTATGTGTAGATGTACATGACGATATAGATGTTTTTGAAGATGCCTTCATTGCAACCTAATATATGAGTATCTTGGGTTCAGAATTTGGAAACTTTTCTCCAAAGTGGTTCTCCTCTTTGACCCAAGGAGGTATTTCGTATTTCCTCTTCACATGGTTTATATGAAAACCCATGCCATTCTCTTTTTTAATTTCATTTGTTGTTAAAATATGTAAGAAAATTTAAATATGTATGTATGTTTTCCCAGTTGTAATTAAGGTGTAGCATTTGAATTGTGAACTTTTCCCTTACATATTTAATCGAAGCAATTTTTCTGTATTTCTTCACTGTCTTCATCTTTAAGACAATGCATTGTATTACATGAAACTTACATAACATACGTTTCTTAGTATTAACTTGGCATTGAAAAACTAAGAAATCTATTTTTAGTTATGTCAGGGAAAAAACAAACAAACAAACAAACAAAAAAAAAAACAATTTTGTCTCATGTAGCATCCAAGGGCAGCAATGGTGGCTTGTGGAGTAGACTTACCAGGTCTTCTTCCTCTCTTAGAGCCACCTGACTTTACCAGCAAGGATACCGCTGGGTATTCTGATGTCACAAGACAAAAGATGTCATTTACCTTTATGGTTTCCATACTTTCACAACTTCCATCTGTGCCCAAGGTGACAACTTTAATCCCAAGCCTACTCATCACATAATGTATCAGTTAAAACCTATACAGTTAATAATAAGATGAATAGGTGCCTTCACCAAACGAGCACATAACCTTCTTGTTAAAGATACAAGTCATCATACCTATGAGGTAAAAAAAGGCTGGCTTAATGACAGGTAAATGGACTGGTTTAATCAAGTCTTATTCAAATGAGTATGCCCTTCAAAGCAGTTTTGGGGGGTGCAACCAATTTTTTCCATCTCTACGCTTTTCATATTTTCCTGTCTCCTCCCTCTTCCTCAAGATCTAAGGAAGAGGTATCCCATCCTGTGCCAGTCCTTTGCCACTCATTCCTCCTAAGGCATTAATGCCTTTTCTTAAACACAGTGTTTTCATGTTTTTTTATTTGCCTGTCTGTCTGGGGTTATCTGATTTAACTGGTAAATTCTTTATTTTTTTTTAATTTAAAAGAGTTTAATTGAGCAATGAATAATCACAAATCAGCAGCCCCCAGAATCACAGCAGATTCAGAGAGACTGTAGGAGTGCCTCACAGTCAGAACCAGTTTATAGGCAAAAAAGGTAAAGTGATGTACAGGAATCGGAAGTGAGGTACAGAAACAGTGAGACTGGTTACAGCTCGGTGTTTGCCTTACTTGAACACAGTTTGACCATTCAGCAGTCTATGCGGGGTCGAAGTATGGCCACTGGGATTGGTCAGCACTCAGCCATTATTATGGGTGCATACTATTAAGTTAGGTTTTCAATTTTGTCTGACTATTAAAGTAGGTTACAGTTCATCCACAAGGACTCAAATACAGAAGTACAGAGCCCTTCTCAGGACAGATTTAGTTTGCTTTAATAATTCTCCACTTTTGATCATTTTCTCAATTTTGAGAGATTGACCAAACTCTTAGCCATTGGTGTTTTTTTCTAATTCTGTGAAGAAAATCAATTCAACATTCTTAAGAAAATAATTTTCAACCCACAATTTCATATCCAGCCAAACTAAGCTTCATAAGCAAAGGAGAAATAAAATCCATTACAAACAAGGAACTGCTGAGAGATTTTGTCACCACCAGGCCTGCATTACAAGAGCTCTCCTGAAGGAAGCACTAAACATGGAGAGGAACAACCAGTACCAGACACTGCAAAAACATACCAAATTGTAAAGATCATAGACACTATGAAGAAACTGCATCGACTAACAGGCAAAATAACCAGCTAGCATCATAATAGAAAAAGTTTTTGCAATCTACCCATCTGACAAAGGGCTAATATACAGAATCTACAAAGAACTAAAACAGATTTACAAGAAAAAACCCATTCAAAGTGGGCGAAGGATATGAACAGACACTTTCCAAAAGAAGACATTTATGAGGCCAAGAAACATATGAAAAAATGCTCCTCATCACTGGTCATTAGAGAAATGCAAATCAAAACCACACTGTATACCATTTCATGCCAGTTAGAATGGCAATCATTAAAAATCTGGAGACAACAGATGCTGGAGAGGATATGGAGAAATAGAAACACTTTTACACTGTTGGTGGGAGTGTAAATTAGTTCAACTATTGTGGAAGACAGTGTGGCAATTCCTCAAGGACTTATAAATAAAGCCCCACCTTCCCAGGACAGAGCACCTGGGAAAAAAGGTGGTTATGAGTTCCGCTGGAGCAGATGTAAACGTATCTGCCCAGCAGCTCTGAATGGAACAACAGAGCTCACAGCTCAGCACTTGAGCTCCTGTAAAGGACAGACGGTCTCTCAATCAGCTCCCCGGCCCCCCGTATATCCAAAGAGACTCCTCATAAAGGAGAGCTCAGGCTGACATCTGGCGGGTATCCTTTTGGGACAAAGATAACAGAAGAAGAAACTGGCAGCAACCCTTACTGTTCTGTAGCTGCCACAGGTGATCCCCAAGCAAGCAAGGTCTAGAGTGGACCTCCAGCAGTCCTACAGCAGAGGGGCCTGACTGTTAGAAGGAAAACTTAAAAACAGAAAGAAGTAACTTCACTGTCAATGAAAAGGACATCCACTCAGAGACCCCATCCGAAAGTCACCAATTACAAAGACCCCAGGTAGATAAATCCACAAAGATGGGAAGAAATCAGCACAAAAAGGATGAAAACACCCAAAACCAGAATGCCTCTCCTCCTCCAAGTGATCACAACTCCTCATCAGCAAGGGAACAAAGCTGGATGGAGAATTAGTCTGATGAATTGACAGAAACAGGCTTCAGAGGGTAGATGATAACAAACTTATCTGAGCTAAAAGAACATGTTCTAACCCAAGACAAAGAAACTAAGAACCTTGAAAAAAGGTTTGATGAAATGCTAATGAGAATAAACAGCTTAGAGAAAAATATAAATTACTTGATGGAGCTGAAAAATACAACATGAGAACTTCGTGAAGCATACACAAGTTTCAATAGCCGAATTGACCAAGCAGAAGAAAGGATATCAGAGATTCAAGATCAACTCGATGAAATAAAATGAGAAGGCATAATTAGAGAAAAAAGAGTGAAAAGAAATGAACAATGCCTCCAAGAATTATGGCATATTGTGAAAAGACCTAATCTATGTTTGATAGGTGTACCTGAATGTGACGGAGAGAATGTATCCAAGTTGGAAAACACTCTTCAGGATATTATCCAGGAGAATTTCCCCAACCTAACAAGGCAGGCCAATATTCAAGCCCAGGAAACACACAGAACACCACAAAGATATTCCTCAAGAAGAACAACCCTAAGGCACATAATCATCAGATTCACCAGGGTTGAAATGAGGGAAAAAATGCTAAGGGCAGCCAGAGAGAAAGGTCGGGTTACCCACAAAGGGAAGCGCACCAGACTCACAGCGGATCTCTCAGCAGAAACCCTCCAAGCCAGAAGAGAGTGGGGGCCAATATTCAACATCCTTAAAGAAAAGAACTTTCAACCTAGAATTTCATATCCAGCCAAACTAAGCTTCATAAACGAAGGAGAAATAAAATCCTTTACGGACAAGCAATTGCTGAGAGATTTTTGTCACCATGAGGCCTGCCTTACAAGAGCTCCTGAAAGAAGCACTATACATAGAAAGGAACAACTGGTACCAGCCACTCCTAAAACGTGCCAAATGGTAAAGAGCATCGACACAATGAAGAAACTGCGTCAACTAATGGGCAAAACAACCGCTATGTTTTTTTAAACAATCCAAATGGCAGGATCAAATTCACACATAACAATATTAACCTTAAATGTAAATGGGCTAAACATCCTTCTTTTTAAACAACTAGTCATTTTACTTCAGGACAAGAATTTGCCATGTAACATTCTTTCTTAAATAAAATCTCATTTCTTTATAACCTTCTTTGCATAGCTAGGGGGCATGGCTAATTCCGTATATCCCCAGGCCTTATTTAGAATTTAATGTCTACAAAATAAATTGAACAATTTTCGACAGTCAAAGCAGTTTATGATCTGAAAGCATTTAGCAGACCTAATATCTGACCTGTGTAATTTAGACAAAATGTCTTTAACAGTAATCTTTAAAGCTGTTTTTATTTTGCTTTAGAAATACTTGATTTAAGCCCTTATTTTTGTTTAAGCCAGTGAATTTGAGCTTTCATATAAATATTACAACACATATATAATTGCAGAGACAGAAGATTACTATAGTAGTTACAAGATTTTTCATTTGCCAGTTTTTAAGTTTCTTAATTGGTTATCTGTCGGCTTTAGGGTGGAGCCCTTGGAAGAACAGGGCCAGGAATGGGTTTCCACTGCCTCTTGTTTTCCCTAAGGAATTCAAGCTCTAATTCACAAAGATAAGGTCTTTCCAGCAGTTAATCATCATGAATCCAGGAGTTTCAAACTGTGGTCTCTGGGCAAGATGGCTGCCCTGAGTAACAGAAAAGAAAGGGAAAGGGGAGAGAGAAAAGCATTGCCTGAGGCAGGGTGGGGAAGGTGAAATGATCAGGGAGGCCAGAGAAAGACCCACCCATTGCAGGGACCCTGAAAAAATTCAGGCGGCTGCTTCCGGGTAGTGAAGGGATCTTTTCCAGCAGTCTCATCCCCTTTCAAGTTTCCCCTTTTAGGAAGGAAAAAGTTCCCCATATCCCAGGGTACTGTACCTGTCTAGTCCTATCACCCACAGTTGTCAGCAAAGAGTCCAAGGCAGATTATTCCAAAGAAAACAGCAGTTGACATCCTGTAGTGTCCATCCCATTCTTAGTGTAAAGGGACTTTACCTTAAGCCCTCATTTTAAAAACGTACCTCACTGCATTGTTATTCATGCAGAACATTCCACTGTATGTTATCTTAGTAAGATTTTGCCGTTCTTTAAGACTTCACAGCCGGGCGCGGTGGCTCAAGCCTGTAATCCCAGCACTTTGGGAGGCCGAGGCGGGTGGATCACGAGGTCAGGAGATCGAGACCATACTGGTCAACATGGTGAAACCCCGTCTCTACTAAAAATACAAAAAATTAGCTGGGCATGGTGGCACATGCCTGTAATCCCAGCTACTGAGGAGGCTGAGGCAGGAGAATCGCTTGAACCCAGGAGGCGGAGGTTGCGGTGAGCCGAGATCGCGCCATTGCACTCCAGCTTGGGTAACAAGAGTGAAACTCCATCTCCAAAAAAAAAAAAAAAAAAAAAAAAAACAGTCACAATGATGACAATCAGAATAAATACTAGCCAGGGTTTAAACATAGCACTTTAAAAAAAAAAAAAAAAAAAAAAAAAAAAAGACTTCACTCCCTCCCAGGCCTAAAGTATAAGCCAGAAAGCACTCGGTTTTCCAGAAATTAAGGGTGCCATTTTTACCTAAAATTCTGGCTTTACGCTCAGGTTCTCTTGATTAACTTAGCCCATGATTTTTTTTTCCTACGTGCACAAGAAAAATGAAACAAAGGGGTATATAGCACAAAAATCTCTGAATTTTCAAAAGCCAAGATTTATAACCCCTGCAATATTACTGCTTACTACCGGTTCCTTTCTGACCCAGTGAGATGTAAGAGGCCTCTAACTGGATCCAAGCCAGTTAATTCCCAGATCAAATCCATTGCTGGACCCAGTCCAGTTTCCGTCACGACTCCACACCCAGTTTGGATCAGAAATTTGCTCAAAGAAACTCTGAGAGCTCATAACACAGATCCGTGGAGCTCCGAAATCCAAGACGGAGCTTACCCATGATCCCCAGCTGCTC